>NC_083476.1:9235041-9553241 GCF_030014155.1 Tachysurus vachellii | reverse complement strand
CTCAGGAGCTGAAAACGCATTTCCCGCAGTCTCAGTGCTCTAGCGCCTTCCTTTAGTGATTTTTCGTGCAACCATATATAAGCACACATCTGACAAGCTTAAAAAAGGCTGTTTCACTTTGTTTCCATGAAACATGATAGGACACAGTGTGTTTATGTCAGAAATCTCTGAAAAAAGCTTTTTTGCATTATTTTATGCTAAATAATCTAAAATATAATAGTCGATATTAAAGGCCAATATGTTGATAAAAATATGATTTAAACTCGAAAATCTGATGATTTGTGTGTGGTATGAACATTTTCATGCAATCTTGGGTATCAGCATTTGTTTTGAGTGAATGCCTGCATGCATGCACAAAAGTGCTTCTCAGGAGCTGAAAACGCATTTACCGCAGTCTCAGAGCTCTAGCGCCTTCCTTTAGTGGTTTTTGGTGCAACCTTATATTTGCACACATCTGACAAGCTTGAAAAGGGCTAGTTCACCTTGTTATGATGAAACACAGTGTGTTTATGTCAGAAATCTCTGAAAAAAGCTTTTTTACATTATTTTATGCTAAATAATCTAAAATATAATAGTCGATATTAAAGGCCAATATGTTGATAAAAATATGATTTAAACTCGAAAATCTGATGATTTGTGTGTGGTATGAACATTTTCATGCAATCTTGGGTATCAGCATTTGTTTTGAGTGAATGCCTGCATGCATATAAAAAAGTGGTTCTCAGGAGCTGAAAACGCATTTCCCGCAGTTTCACCGCTCTAGCGCCTTCCTTTAGTGGTTTTTCGTGCAACCTTATATTTGCACACATCTGACAAGCTTGAAAAGGGCTAGTTCACCTTGTTATGATGAAACACAGTGTGTTTATTAGAGAAATCTCTGAAAAAAGCTTTTTTACATTATTTTATGCTAAATAATCTAAAATATAATAGTCGATATTAAAGGCCAATATGTTGATAAAAATATGATTTAAACTCGAAAATCTGATGATTTGTGTGTGGTATGAACATTTTCATGCAATCTTGGGTATCAGCATTTGTTTTGAGTGAATGCCTGCATGCATGCACAAAAGTGCTTCTCAGGAGCTGAAAACGCATTTCCCGCAGTTTCACCGCTCTAGCGCCTTCCTTTAGTGGTTTTTCGTGCAACCTTATATTTGCACACATCTGACAAGCTTGAAAAGGGCTAGTTCACCTTGTTATGATGAAACACAGTGTGTTTATGTCAGAAATCTCTGAAAAAAGCTTTTTTACATTATTTTATGCTAAATAATCTAAAATATAATAGTCGATATTAAAGGCCAATATGTTGATAAAAATATGATTTAAACTCGAAAATCTGATGATTTGTGTGTGGTATGAACATTTTCATGCAATCTTGGGTATCAGCATTTGTTTTGAGTGAATGCCTGCATGCATGCACAAAAGTGCTTCTCAGGAGCTGAAAACGCATTTCCCGCAGTCTCAGTGCTCTAGCGCCTTCCTTTAGTGATTTTTCGTGCAACCATATATAAGCACACATCTGACAAGCTTAAAAAAGGCTGTTTCACTTTGTTTCCATGAAACATGATAGGACACAGTGTGTTTATGTCAGAAATCTCTGAAAAAAGCTTTTTTACATTATTTTATGCTAAATAATCTAAAATATAATAGTCGATATTAAAGGCCAATATGTTGATAAAAATATGATTTAAACTCGAAAATCTGATGATTTGTGTGTGGTATGAACATTTTCATGCAATCTTGGGTATCAGCATTTGTTTTGAGTGAATGCCTGCATGCATGTAAAAAAGTGCTTTTCAGGAGCTGAAAACGCATTTCCCGCAGTCTAAGCTCTCGAATGCCTTCCTTTAGTAGTTTTTCCTGCAACCTTATATTTGCACACATCTGACAAGCTTAAAAAAGGCTGTTTCACCTTGTTTCCATGAAACATGATAGGACACAGTGTGTTTATGTCAGAAATCTCTGAAAAAAGCTTTTTTACATTATTTTATGCTAAATAATCTAAAATATAATAGTCGATATTAAAGGCCAATATGTTGATAAAAATATGATTTAAACTCGAAAATCTGATGATTTGTGTGTGGTATGAACATTTTCATGCAATCTTGGGTATCAGCATTTGTTTTGAGTGAATGCCTGCATGCATGCACAAAAGTGCTTCTCAGGAGCTGAAAACGCATTTCCCGCAGTCTCAGAGCTCTAGCGCCTTCCTTTAGTGGTTTTTCGTGCAACCTTATATTTGCACACATCTGACAAGCTTGAAAAGGGCTAGTTCACCTTGTTATGATGAAACACAGTGTGTTTATGTCAGAAATCTCTGAAAAAAGCTTTTTTACATTATTTTATGCTAAATAATCTAAAATATAATAGTCGATATTAAAGGCCAATATGTTGATAAAAATATGATTTAAACTCGAAAATCTGATGATTTGTGTGTGGTATGAACATTTTCATGCAATCTTGGGTATCAGCATTTGTTTTGAGTGAATGCCTGCATGCATATAAAAAAGTGGTTCTCAGGAGCTGAAAACGCATTTACCGCAGTCTCAGAGCTCTAGCGCCTTCCTTTAGTGGTTTTTCGTGCAACCTTATATTTGCACACATCTGACAAGCTTGAAAAGGGCTAGTTCACCTTGTTATGATGAAACACAGTGTGTTTATTAGAGAAATCTCTGAAAAAAGCTTTTTTACATTATTTTATGCTAAATAATCTAAAATATAATAGTCGATATTAAAGGCCAATATGTTGATAAAAATATGATTTAAACTCGAAAATCTGATGATTTGTGTGTGGTATGAACATTTTCATGCAATCTTGGGTATCAGCATTTGTTTTGAGTGAATGCCTGCATGCATGCACAAAAGTGCTTCTTAGGAGCTGAAAACGCATTTCCCGCAGTTTCACCGCTCTAGCGCCTTCCTTTAGGGGTTTTTCGTGCAACCTTATATTTGCACACATCTGACAAGCTTGAAAAGGGCTAGTTCACCTTGTTATGATGAAACACAGTGTGTTTATTAGAGAAATCTCTGAAAAAAGCTTTTTTACATTATTTTATGCTAAATAATCTAAAATATAATAGTCGATATTAAAGGCCAATATGTTGATAAAAATATGATTTAAACTCGAAAATCTGATGATTTGTGTGTGGTATGAACATTTTCATGCAATCTTGGGTATCAGCATTTGTTTTGAGTGAATGCCTGCATGCATGCACAAAAGTGCTTCTCAGGAGCTGAAAACGCATTTCCCGCAGTCTCAGTGCTCTAGCGCCTTCCTTTAGTGATTTTTCGTGCAACCATATATAAGCACACATCTGACAAGCTTAAAAAAGGCTGTTTCACCTTGTTTCCATGAAACATGATAGGACACAGTGTGTTTATGTCAGAAATCTCTGAAAAAAGCTTTTTTACATTATTTTATGCTAAATAATCTAAAATATAATAGTCGATATTAAAGGCCAATATGTTGATAAAAATATGATTTAAACTCGAAAATCTGATGATTTGTGTGTGGTATGAACATTTTCATGCAATCTTGGGTATCAGCATTTGTTTTGAGTGAATGCCTGCATGCATATAAAAAAGTGGTTCTCAGGAGCTGAAAACGCATTTCCCGCAGTCTCCGCGCTCTATCGCCTTCCTTTAGTCATTTTTCGTGCAACCATATATAAGCACACATCTGACAAGCTTAAAAAAGGCTGTTTCACCTTGTTTCCATGAAACATGATAGGACACAGTGTGTTTATGTCAGAAATCTCTGAAAAAAGCTTTTTTACATTATTTTATGCTAAATAATCTAAAATATAATAGTCGATATTAAAGGCCAATATGTTGATAAAAATATGATTTAAACTCGAAAATCTGATGATTTGTGTGTGGTATGAACATTTTCATGCAATCTTGGGTATCAGCATTTGTTTTGAGTGAATGCCTGCATGCATGCACAAAAGTGCTTCTTAGGAGCTGAAAACGCATTTCCCGCAGTTTCACCGCTCTAGCGCCTTCCTTTAGTGGTTTTTCGTGCAACCTTATATTTGCACACATCTGACAAGCTTGAAAAGGGCTAGTTCACCTTGTTATGATGAAACACAGTGTGTTTATTAGAGAAATCTCTGAAAAAAGCTTTTTTACATTATTTTATGCTAAATAATCTAAAATATAATAGTCGATATTAAAGGCCAATATGTTGATAAAAATATGATTTAAACTCGAAAATCTGATGATTTGTGTGTGGTATGAACATTTTCATGCAATCTTGGGTATCAGCATTTGTTTTGAGTGAATGCCTGCATGCATGCACAAAAGTGCTTCTCAGGAGCTGAAAACGCATTTCCCGCAGTCTCAGTGCTCTAGCGCCTTCCTTTAGTGATTTTTCGTGCAACCATATATAAGCACACATCTGACAAGCTTAAAAAAGGCTGTTTCACTTTGTTTCCATGAAACATGATAGGACACAGTGTGTTTATGTCAGAAATCTCTGAAAAAAGCTTTTTTGCATTATTTTATGCTAAATAATCTAAAATATAATTGTCGATATTAAAGGCCAATATGTTGATAAAAATATGATTTAAACTCGCAAATCTGATGATTTGTGTGTGGTATGAACATTTTCATGCAATCTTGGGTATCAGCATTTGTTTTGAGTGAATGCCTGCATGCATGCACAAAAGTGCTTCTCAGGAGCTGAAAACGCATTTACCGCAGTCTCAGAGCTCTAGCGCCTTCCTTTAGTGGTTTTTGGTGCAACCTTATATTTGCACACATCTGACAAGCTTGAAAAGGGCTAGTTCACCTTGTTATGATGAAACACAGTGTGTTTATGTCAGAAATCTCTGAAAAAAGCTTTTTTACATTATTTTATGCTAAATAATCTAAAATATAATAGTCGATATTAAAGGCCAATATGTTGATAAAAATATGATTTAAACTCGAAAATCTGATGATTTGTGTGTGGTATGAACATTTTCATGCAATCTTGGGTATCAGCATTTGTTTTGAGTGAATGCCTGCATGCATGCACAAAAGTGCTTCTTAGGAGCTGAAAACGCATTTCCCGCAGTTTCACTGCTCTAGCGCCTTCCTTTAGTGGTTTTTCGTGCAACCTTATATTTGCACACATCTGACAAGCTTGAAAAGGTCTATTTCACCTTGTTATGATGAAACACAGTGTGTTTATTAGAGAAATCTCTGAAAAAAGCTTTTTTACATTATTTTATGCTAAATAATCTAAAATATAATAGTCGATATTAAAGGCCAATATGTTGATAAAAATATGATTTAAACTCGAAAATCTGATGATTTGTGTGTGGTATGAACATTTTCATGCAATCTTGGGTATCAGCATTTGTTTTGAGTGAATGCCTGCATGCATGCACAAAAGTGCTTCTCAGGAGCTGAAAACGCATTTCCCGCAGTCTCAGTGCTCTAGCGCCTTCCTTTAGTGGTTTTTCGTGCAACCTTATATTTGCACACATCTGACAAGCTTGAAAAGGGCTAGTTCACCTTGTTATGATGAAACACAGTGTGTTTATTAGAGAAATCTCTGAAAAAAGCTTTTTTACATTATTTTATGCTAAATAATCTAAAATATAATAGTCGATATTAAAGGCCAATATGTTGATAAAAATATGATTTAAACTCGAAAATCTGATGATTTGTGTGTGGTATGAACATTTTCATGCAATCTTGGGTATCAGCATTTGTTTTGAGTGAATGCCTGCATGCATGCACAAAAGTGCTTCTCAGGAGCTGAAAACGCATTTCCCGCAGTCTCAGTGCTCTAGCGCCTTCCTTTAGTGATTTTTCGTGCAACCATATATAAGCACACATCTGACAAGCTTAAAAAAGGCTGTTTCACTTTGTTTCCATGAAACATGATAGGACACAGTGTGTTTATGTCAGAAATCTCTGAAAAAAGCTTTTTTGCATTATTTTATGCTAAATAATCTAAAATATAATTGTCGATATTAAAGGCCAATATGTTGATAAAAATATGATTTAAACTCGAAAATCTGATGATTTGTGTGTGGTATGAACATTTTCATGCAATCTTGGGTATCAGCATTTGTTTTGAGTGAATGCCTGCATGCATATAAAAAAGTGGTTCTCAGGAGCTGAAAACGCATTTACCGCAGTCTCACAGCTCTAGCGCCTTCCTTTAGAGGTTTTTCGTGCAACCTTATATTTGCACACATCTGACAAGCTTGAAAAGGGCTAGTTCACCTTGTTATGATGAAACACAGTGTGTTTATGTCAGAAATCTCTGAAAAAAGCTTTTTTACATTATTTTATGCTAAATAATCTAAAATATAATAGTCGATATTAAAGGCCAATATGTTGATAAAAATATGATTTAAACTCGAAAATCTGATGATTTGTGTGTGGTATGAACATTTTCATGCAATCTTGGGTATCAGCATTTGTTTTGAGTGAATGCCTGCATGCATGCACAAAAGTGCTTCTCAGGAGCTGAAAACGCATTTACCGCAGTCTCAGAGCTCTAGCGCCTTCCTTTAGTGGTTTTTCGTGCAACCTTATATTTGCACACATCTGACAAGCTTGAAAAGGGCTAGTTCACCTTGTTATGATGAAACACAGTGTGTTTATTAGAGAAATCTCTGAAAAAAGCTTTTTTACATTATTTTATGCTAAATAATCTAAAATATAATAGTCGATATTAAAGGCCAATATGTTGATAAAAATATGATTTAAACTCGAAAATCTGATGATTTGTGTGTGGTATGAACATTTTCATGCAATCTTGGGTATCAGCATTTGTTTTGAGTGAATGCCTGCATGCATGCACAAAAGTGCTTCTCAGGAGCTGAAAACGCATTTCCCGCAGTCTCACTGCTCTAGCGCCTTCCTTTAGTGGTTTTTCGTGCAACCTTATATTTGCACACATCTGACAAGCTTGAAAAGGGCTAGTTCACCTTGTTATGATGAAACACAGTGTGTTTATTAGAGAAATCTCTGAAAAAAGCTTTTTTACATTATTTTATGCTAAATAATCTAAAATATAATAGTCGATATTAAAGGCCAATATGTTGATAAAAATATGATTTAAACTCGAAAATCTGATGATTTGTGTGTGGTATGAACATTTTCATGCAATCTTGGGTATCAGCATTTGTTTTGAGTGAATGCCTGCATGCATGCACAAAAGTGCTTCTCAGGAGCTGAAAACGCATTTCCCGCAGTCTCAGTGCTCTAGCGCCTTCCTTTAGTGATTTTTCGTGCAACCATATATAAGCACACATCTGACAAGCTTAAAAAAGGCTGTTTCACCTTGTTTCCATGAAACATGATAGGACACAGTGTGTTTATGTCAGAAATCTCTGAAAAAAGCTTTTTTGCATTATTTTATGCTAAATAATCTAAAATATAATAGTCGATATTAAAGGCCAATATGTTGATAAAAATATGATTTAAACTCGAAAATCTGATGATTTGTGTGTGGTATGAACATTTTCATGCAATCTTGGGTATCAGCATTTGTTTTGAGTGAATGCCTGCATGCATGTACAAAAGTGGTTCTCAGGAGCTGAAAACGCATTTACCGCAGTCTCAGAGCTCTAGCGCCTTCCTTTAGTGGTTTTTCGTGCAACCTTATATTTGCACACATCTGACAAGCTTGAAAAGGGCTAGTTCACCTTGTTATGATGAAACACAGTGTGTTTATTAGAGAAATCTCTGAAAAAAGCTTTTTTACATTATTTTATGCTAAATAATCTAAAATATAATAGTCGATATTAAAGGCCAATATGTTGATAAAAATATGATTTAAACTCGAAAATCTGATGATTTGTGTGTGGTATGAACATTTTCATGCAATCTTGGGTATCAGCATTTGTTTTGAGTGAATGCCTGCATGCATGTACAAAAGTGCTTCTCAGGAGCTGAAAACGCATTTCCCGCAGTGTCAGTGCTCTAGCGCCTTCCTTTAGTGGTTTTTCGTGCAACCTTATATTTGCACACATCTGACAAGCTTGAAAAGGTCTATTTCACCTTGTTATGATGAAACATGAGAGGACACAGTGTGTTTATTAGAGAAATCTCTGAAAAAAGCTTTTTTACATTATTTTATGCTAAATAATCTAAAATATAAACGTCGATATTAAAGGCCAATATGTTGATAAAAATATGATTTAAACTCAAAAATCTGATGATTTGTGTGTGGTATGAACATTTTCATGCAATCTTGGGTATCAGCATTTGTTTTGAGTGAATGCCTGCATGCATGCACAAAAGTGCTTCTCAGGAGCTGAAAACGCATTTCCCGCAGTCTCAGTGCTCTAGCGCCTTCCTTTAGTGGTTTTTCGTGCAACCTTATATTTGCACACATCTGACAAGCTTGAAAAGGGCTAGTTCACCTTGTTATGATGAAACACAGTGTGTTTATTAGAGAAATCTCTGAAAAAAGCTTTTTTACATTATTTTATGCTAAATAATCTAAAATATAATAGTCGATATTAAAGGCCAATATGTTGATAAAAATATGATTTAAACTCGAAAATCTGATGATTTGTGTGTGGTATGAACATTTTCATGCAATCTTGGGTATCAGCATTTGTTTTGAGTGAATGCCTGCATGCATGTACAAAAGTGCTTCTCAGGAGCTGAAAACGCATTTCCCGCATTCCCAGTGCTCTCGTGCCTTCCTTTAGTGGTTTTTCGTGCAACCTTATATTTGCACACATCTGACTAGCTTGAAAAAGTCTATTTCACCTTGTTATGATGAACCATGAGAGGACACAGTGTGTTTATGTCAGAAATCTCTGTAAAAAGCTTTTTTACATTATTTTATGCAAAATAATCTAAAATATAATAGTCGATATTAAAGGCCAATATGTTGATAAAAATATGATTTAAACTCGAAAATCTGATGATTTGTGTGTGGTATGAACATTTTCATGCAATCTTGGGTATCAGCATTTGTTTTGAGTGAATGCCTGCATGCATATAAAAAAGTGGTTCTCAGGAGCTGAAAACGCATTTACCGCAGTCTCACAGCTCTAGCGCCTTCCTTTAGAGGTTTTTCGTGCAACCTTATATTTGCACACATCTGACAAGCTTGAAAAGGGCTAGTTCACCTTGTTATGATGAAACACAGTGTGTTTATGTCAGAAATCTCTGAAAAAAGCTTTTTTACATTATTTTATGCTAAATAATCTAAAATATAATAGTCGATATTAAAGGCCAATATGTTGATAAAAATATGATTTAAACTCGAAAATCTGATGATTTGTGTGTGGTATGAACATTTTCATGCAATCTTGGGTATCAGCATTTGTTTTGAGTGAATGCCTGCATGCATGCACAAAAGTGCTTCTCAGGAGCTGAAAACGCATTTACCGCAGTCTCAGAGCTCTAGCGCCTTCCTTTAGTGGTTTTTCGTGCAACCTTATATTTGCACACATCTGACAAGCTTGAAAAGGGCTAGTTCACCTTGTTATGATGAAACACAGTGTGTTTATTAGAGAAATCTCTGAAAAAAGCTTTTTTACATTATTTTATGCTAAATAATCTAAAATATAATAGTCGATATTAAAGGCCAATATGTTGATAAAAATATGATTTAAACTCGAAAATCTGATGATTTGTGTGTGGTATGAACATTTTCATGCAATCTTGGGTATCAGCATTTGTTTTGAGTGAATGCCTGCATGCATGCACAAAAGTGCTTCTCAGGAGCTGAAAACGCATTTCCCGCAGTCTCAGTGCTCTAGCGCCTTCCATTAGTGATTTTTCGTGCAACCATATATAAGCACACATCTGACAAGCTTAAAAAAGGCTGTTTCACCTTGTTTCCATGAAACATGATAGGACACAGTGTGTTTATGTCAGAAATCTCTGAAAAAAGCTTTTTTGCATTATTTTATGCTAAATAATCTAAAATATAATTGTCGATATTAAAGGCCAATATGTTGATAAAAATATGATTTAAACTCGAAAATCTGATGATTTGTGTGTGGTATGAACATTTTCATGCAATCTTGGGTATCAGCATTTGTTTTGAGTGAATGCCTGCATGCATGCACAAAAGTGCTTCTCAGGAGCTGAAAACGCATTTACCGCAGTCTCAGAGCTCTAGCGCCTTCCTTTAGTGGTTTTTGGTGCAACCTTATATTTGCACACATCTGACAAGCTTGAAAAGGGCTAGTTCACCTTGTTATGATGAAACACAGTGTGTTTATGTCAGAAATCTCTGAAAAAAGCTTTTTTACATTATTTTATGCTAAATAATCTAATATATAATAGTCGATATTAAAGGCCAATATGTTGATAAAAATATGATTTAAACTCGAACATCTGATGATTTGTGTGTGGTATGAACATTTTCATGCAATCTTGGGTATCAGCATTTGTTTTGAGTGAATGCCTGCATGCATGTACAAAAGTGCTTCTCAGGAGCTGAAAACGCATTTCCCGCAGTTTCACCGCTCTAGCGCCTTCCTTTAGTGGTTTTTCGTGCAACCTTATATTTGCACACATCTGACAAGCTTGAAAAGGGCTAGTTCACCTTGTTATGATGAAACACAGTGTGTTTATTAGAGAAATCTCTGAAAAAAGCTTTTTTACATTATTTTATGCTAAATAATCTAAAATATAATAGTCGATATTAAAGGCCAATATGTTGATAAAAATATGATTTAAACTCGAAAATCTGATGATTTGTGTGTGGTATGAACATTTTCATGCAATCTTGGGTATCAGCATTTGTTTTGAGTGAATGCCTGCATGCATGCACAAAAGTGCTTCTCAGGAGCTGAAAACGCATTTCCCGCAGTCTCCGCGCTCTATCGCCTTCCTTTAGTGGTTTTTCGTGCAACCTTATATTTGCACACATCTGACAAGCTTGAAAAGGGCTAGTTCACCTTGTTATGATGAAACACAGTGTGTTTATTAGAGAAATCTCTGAAAAAAGCTTTTTTACATTATTTTATGCTAAATAATCTAAAATATAATAGTCGATATTAAAGGCCAATATGTTGATAAAAATATGATTTAAACTCGAAAATCTGATGATTTGTGTGTGGTATGAACATTTTCATGCAATCTTGGGTATCAGCATTTGTTTTGAGTGAATGCCTGCATGCATGCACAAAAGTGCTTCTCAGGAGCTGAAAACGCATTTCCCGCAGTCTCAGTGCTCTAGCGCCTTCCTTTAGTGATTTTTCGTGCAACCATATATAAGCACACATCTGACAAGCTTAAAAAAGGCTGTTTCACCTTGTTTCCATGAAACATGATAGGACACAGTGTGTTTATGTCAGAAATCTCTGAAAAAAGCTTTTTTACATTATTTTATGCTAAATAATCTAAAATATAATAGTCGATATTAAAGGCCAATATGTTGATAAAAATATGATTTAAACACAAAAATCTGATGATTTGTGTGTGGTATGAACATTTTCATGCAATCTTGGGTATCAGCATTTGTTTTGAGTGAATGCCTGCATGCAAGTACAAAAGTGCTTCTTATGAGCTGAAAACGCATTTCCCGCAGTCTCCGCGCTCTATCGCCTTCCTTTAGTGATTTTTCGTGCAACCATATATAAGCACACATCTGACAAGCTTAAAAAAGGCTGTTTCACCTTGTTTCCATGAAACATGATAGGACACAGTGTGTTTATGTCAGAAATCTCTGAAAAAAGCTTTTTTACATTATTTTATGCTAAATAATCTAAAATATAATAGTCGATATTAAAGGCCAATATGTTGATAAAAATATGATTTAAACTCGAAAATCTGATGATTTGTGTGTGGTATGAACATTTTCATGCAATCTTGGGTATCAGCATTTGTTTTGAGTGAATGCCTGCATGCATGCACAAAAGTGCTTCTCAGGAGCTGAAAACGCATTTACCGCAGTCTCAGAGCTCTAGCGCCTTCCTTTAGTGGTTTTTCGTGCAACCTTATATTTGCACACATCTGACAAGCTTGAAAAGGGCTAGTTCACCTTGTTATGATGAAACACAGTGTGTTTATTAGAGAAATCTCTGAAAAAAGCTTTTTTACATTATTTTATGCTAAATAATCTAAAATATAATAGTCGATATTAAAGGCCAATATGTTGATAAAAATATGATTTAAACTCGAAAATCTGATGATTTGTGTGTGGTATGAACATTTTCATGCAATCTTGGGTATCAGCATTTGTTTTGAGTGAATGCCTGCATGCATGCACAAAAGTGCTTCTCAGGAGCTGAAAACGCATTTCCCGCAGTCTCAGTGCTCTAGCGCCTTCCTTTAGTGGTTTTTCGTGCAACCTTATATTTGCACACATCTGACAAGCTTGAAAAGGGCTAGTTCACCTTGTTATGATGAAACACAGTGTGTTTATGTCAGAAATCTCTGAAAAAAGCTTTTTTACATTATTTTATGCTAAATAATCTAAAATATAATAGTCGATATTAAAGGCCAATATGTTGATAAAAATATGATTTAAACTCGAAAATCTGATGATTTGTGTGTGGTATGAACATTTTCATGCAATCTTGGGTATCAGCATTTGTTTTGAGTGAATGCCTGCATGCATGCACAAAAGTGCTTCTCAGGAGCTGAAAACGCATTTCCCGCAGTCTCAGTGCTCTAGCGCCTTCCTTTAGTGATTTTTCGTGCAACCTTATATTTGCACACATCTGACAAGCTTAAAAAAGGCTGTTTCACCTTGTTCATGAACCATGATAGGACACAGTGTGTTTATGTCAGAAATCTCTGAAAAAAGCTTTTTTACATTATTTTATGCTAAATAATCTAAAATATAATAGTCGATATTAAAGGCCAATATGTTGATAAAAATATGATTTAAACTCGAAAATCTGATGATTTGTGTGTGGTATGAACATTTTCATGCAATCTTGGGTATCAGCATTTGTTTTGAGTGAATGCCTGCATGCATGTACAAAAGTGCTTCTCAGGAGCTGAAAACGCATTTCCCGCAGTCTCAGAGCTCTAGCGCCTTCCTTTAGTGGTTTTTCGTGCAACCTTATATTTGCACACATCTGACAAGCTTGAAAAGGGCTAGTTCACCTTGTTATGATGAAACACAGTGTGTTTATTAGAGAAATCTCTGAAAAAAGCTTTTTTACATTATTTTATGCTAAATAATCTAAAATATAATAGTCGATATTAAAGGCCAATATGTTGATAAAAATATGATTTAAACTCGAAAATCTGATGATTTGTGTGTGGTATGAACATTTTCATGCAATCTTGGGTATCAGCATTTGTTTTGAGTGAATGCCTGCATGCATGTACAAAAGTGCTTTTCAGGAGCTGAAAACGCATTTCCCGCAGTCTCAGCGCTCTAGCGCCTTCCTTTAGTGGTTTTTCGTGCAACCTTATATTTGCACACATCTGACAAGCTTGAAAAAGTCTATTTCATCTTGTTATGATGAACCATGAGTGGACACAGTGTGTTTATGTCAGAAATCTCTGAAAAAAGCTATTTTACATTATTTTATGCTAAATAAAATAAAATATAATAGTCGATATTAAAGGCCAATATGTTGATAAAAATATGATTTAAACTCGAAAATCTGATGATTTGTGTGTGGTATGAACATTTTCATGCAATCTTGGGTATCAGCATTTGTTTTGAGTGAATGCCTGCATGCATGCACAAAAGTGCTTCTCAGGAGCTGAAAACGCATTTCCCGCAGTCTCAGCGCTCTAGCGCCTTCCTTTAGTGGTTTTTCGTGCAACCTTATATTTGCACACATCTGACAAGCTTGAAAAGGGCTAGTTCACCTTGTTATGATGAAACACAGTGTGTTTATTAGAGAAATCTCTGAAAAAAGCTTTTTTACATTATTTTATGCTAAATAATCTAAAATATAATAGTCGATATTAAAGGCCAATATGTTGATAAAAATATGATTTAAACTCGAAAATCTGATGATTTGTGTGTGGTATGAACATTTTCATGCAATCTTGGGTATCAGCATTTGTTTTGAGTGAATGCCTGCATGCATGCACAAAAGTGCTTCTTAGGAGCTGAAAACGCATTTCCCGCAGTTTCACTGCTCTAGCGCCTTCCTTTAGTGGTTTTTCGTGCAACCTTATATTTGCACACATCTGACAAACTTGAAAAGGGCTAGTTCACCTTGTTTCCATGAAACATGATAGGACACAGTGTGCTTATGTCAGAAATCTCTGAAAAAAGCTTTTTTACATTATTTTATGCTAAATAATCTAAAATATAATAGTCGAAATTAAAGGCCAATATGTTGATAAAAATATGATTTAAACTCGAAAATCTGATGATTTGTGTGTGGTATGAACATTTTCATGCAATCTTGGGTATCAGCATTTGTTTTGAGTGAATGCCTGCATGCATGTACAAAAGTGGTTCTCAGGAGCTGAAAACGCATTTACCGCAGTCTCAGAGCTCTAGCGCCTTCCTTTAGTGGTTTTTCGTGCAACCTTATATTTGCACACATCTGACAAGCTTGAAAAGGGCTAGTTCACCTTGTTATGATGAAACACAGTGTGTTTATGTCAGAAATCTCTGAAAAAAGCTTTTTTACATTATTTTATGCTAAATAATCTAAAATATAATAGTCGATATTAAAGGCCAATATGTTGATAAAAATATGATTTAAACTCGAAAATCTGATGATTTGTGTGTGGTATGAACATTTTCATGCAATCTTGGGTATCAGCATTTGTTTTGAGTGAATGCCTGCATGCATGCACAAAAGTGCTTCTCAGGAGCTGAAAACGCATTTACCGCAGTCTCAGAGCTCTAGCGCCTTCCTTTAGTGGTTTTTGGTGCAACCTTATATTTGCACACATCTGACAAGCTTGAAAAGGGCTAGTTCACCTTGTTATGATGAAACACAGTGTGTTTATTAGAGAAATTTCTGAAAAAAGCTTTTTTACATTATTTTATGCTAAATAATCTAAAATATAATAGTCGATATTAAAGGCCAATATGTTGATAAAAATATGATTTAAACTCGAAAATCTGATGATTTGTGTGTGGTATGAACATTTTCATGCAATCTTGGGTATCAGCATTTGTTTTGAGTGAATGCCTGCATGCATGCACAAAAGTGCTTCTCAGGAGCTGAAAACGCATTTCCCGCAGTCTCCGCGCTCTATCGCCTTCCTTTAGTGATTTTTCGTGCAACCATATATAAGCACACATCTGACTAGCTTCAAAAGGTCTATTTCACCTTGTTATGATGAACCATGAGAGGACACAGTGTGTTTATGTCAGAAATCTCTGAAAAAAGCTTTTTTACATTATTTTATGCTAAATAATCTAAAATATAGTAGTCGATATTAAAGGCCAATATGTTGATAAAAATATGATTTAAACTCAAAAATCTGATGATTTGTGTGTGGTATGAACATTTTCATGCAATCTTGGTTAATAGCATTTGTTTTGAGTGAATGCCTGCATGCATGTACAAAAGTGCTTCTCAGGAGCTGTAAACGCATTTCCCGCAGTCTCAGTGCTCTAGCGCCTTCCTTTAGTAGTTTTTCGTGCAACCTTATATTTGCACACATCTGACAAGCTTGAAAAAGTCTATTTCACCTTGTTATGATGAAACACAGTGTGTTTATGTCAGAAATCTCTGAAAAAAGCTTTTTTACATTATTTTATGCTAAATAATCTAAAATATAATAGTCGATATTAAAGGCCAATATGTTGATAAAAATATGATTTAAACTCGAAAATCTGATGATTTGTGTGTGGTATGAACATTTTCATGCAATCTTGGGTATCAGCATTTGTTTTGAGTGAATGCCTGCATGCATGCACAAAAGTGCTTCTCAGGAGCTGAAAACGCATTTCCCGCAGTCTCAGTGCTCTAGCGCCTTCCTTTAGTGATTTTTCGTGCAACCATATATAAGCACACATCTGACAAGCTTAAAAAAGGCTGTTTCACTTTGTTTCCATGAAACATGATAGGACACAGTGTGTTTATGTCAGAAATCTCTGAAAAAAGCTTTTTTGCATTATTTTATGCTAAATAATCTAAAATATAATAGTCGATATTAAAGGCCAATATGTTGATAAAAATATGATTTAAACTCGAAAATCTGATGATTTGTGTGTGGTATGAACATTTTCATGCAATCTTGGGTATCAGCATTTGTTTTGAGTGAATGCCTGCATGCATGCACAAAAGTGCTTCTCAGGAGCTGAAAACGCATTTCCCGCAGTCTCAGAGCTCTAGCGCCTTCCTTTAGTGGTTTTTCGTGCAACCTTATATTTGCACACATCTGACAAGCTTGAAAAGGGCTAGTTCACCTTGTTATGATGAAACACAGTGTGTTTATGTCAGAAATCTCTGAAAAAAGCTTTTTTACATTATTTTATGCTAAATAATCTAAAATATAATAGTCGATATTAAAGGCCAATATGTTGATAAAAATATGATTTAAACTCGAAAATCTGATGATTTGTGTGTGGTATGAACATTTTCATGCAATCTTGGGTATCAGCATTTGTTTTGAGTGAATGCCTGCATGCATGTACAAAAGTGCTTCTCAGGAGCTGAAAACGCATTTCCCGCAGTCTCAGCGCTCTAGCGCCTTCCTTTAGTGGTTTTTCGTGCAACCTTATATTTGCACACATCTGACAAGCTTGAAAAGGGCTAGTTCACCTTGTTATGATGAAACACAGTGTGTTTATTAGAGAAATCTCTGAAAAAAGCTTTTTTACATTATTTTATGCTAAATAATCTAAAATATAATAGTCGATATTAAAGGCCAATATGTTGATAAAAATATGATTTAAACTCGAAAATCTGATGATTTGTGTGTGGTATGAACATTTTCATGCAATCTTGGGTATCAGCATTTGTTTTGAGTGAATGCCTGCATGCATGTACAAAAGTGCTTCTCAGGAGCTGAAAACGCATTTCCCGCAGTCTCAGTGCTCTAGCGCCTTCCTTTAGTGGTTTTTCGTGCAACCTTATATTTGCACACATCTGACAAGCTTGAAAAAGTCTATTTCATCTTGTTATGTTCACAGTGTGTTTATGTCAGAAATCTCTGAAAAAAGCTTTTTTACATTATTTTATGCTAAATAATCTAAAATATAATAGTCGATATTAAAGGCCAATATGTTGATAAAAATATGATTTAAACTCGAAAATCTGATGATTTGTGTGTGGTATGAACATTTTCATGCAATCTTGGGTATCAGCATTTGTTTTGAGTGAATGCCTGCATGCATGTACAAAAGTGCTTCTCAGGAGCTGTAAACGCATTTCCCGCAGTCTCAGCGCTCTAGTGCCTTCCTTTAGTAGTTTTTCGTGCAACCTTATATTTGCACACATCTGACAAGCTTGAAAAAGTCTATTTCACCTTGTTATGATGAAACACAGTGTGTTTATGTCAGAAATCTCTGAAAAAAGCTTTTTTACATTATTTTATGCTAAATAATCTAAAATATAATAGTCGATATTAAAGGCCAATATGTTGATAAAAATATGATTTAAACTCAAAAATCTGATGATTTGTGTGTGGTATGAACATTTTCATGCAATCTTGGTTAATAGCATTTGTTTTGAGTGAATGCCTGCATGCATGTACAAAAGTGCTTCTCAGGAGCTGAAAACGCATTTCCCGCAGTCTCAGTGCTCTAGCGCCTTTCTTTAGTGGTTTTTCGTGCAACATTATATTTGCACACATCTGACTAGCTTGAAAAAGTCTATTTCATCTTGTTATGATGAACCATGAGTGGACACAGTGTGTTTATGTCAGAAATCTCTGAAAAAAGCTTTTTTACATTATTTTATGCTAAATAATCTAAAATATAATAGTCGATATTAAAGGCCAAGATGTTGATAAAAATATGATTTAAACTCGAAAATCTGATGATTTGTGTGTGGTATGAACATTTTCATGCAATCTTGGGTATCAGCATTTGTTTTGAGTGAATGTCTGCATGCATGTACAAAAGTGCTTCTCAGGAGCTGTAAACGCATTTCCCGCAGTCTCAGCGCTCTAGCGCCTTCCTTTAGTGGTTTTTCGTGCAACCTTATATTTGCACACATCTGACAAGCTTGAAAAGGGCTAGTTCACCTTGTTATGATGAAACACAGTGTGTTTATTAGAGAAATCTCTGAAAAAAGCTTTTTTACATTATTTTATGCTAAATAATCTAAAATATAATAGTCGATATTAAAGGCCAATATGTTGATAAAAATATGATTTAAACTCGAAAATCTGATGATTTGTGTGTGGTATGAACATTTTCATGCAATCTTGGGTATCAGCATTTGTTTTGAGTGAATGCCTGCATGCATGTACAAAAGTGCTTCTCAGGAGCTGAAAACGCATTTCCCGCAGTCTCAGTGCTCTAGCGCCTTCCTTTAGTGATTTTTCGTGCAACCATATATAAGCACACATCTGACAAGCTTAAAAAAGGCTGTTTCACCTTGTTTCCATGAAACATGATAGGACACAGTGTGTTTATGTCAGAAATCTCTGAAAAAAGCTTTTTTACATTATTTTATGCTAAATAATCTAAAATATAATAGTCGATATTAAAGGCCAATATGTTGATAAAAATATGATTTAAACTCGAAAATCTGATGATTTGTGTGTGGTATGAACATTTTCATGCAATCTTGGGTATCAGCATTTGTTTTGAGTGAATGCCTGCATGCATGTACAAAAGTGCTTCTCAGGAGCTGTAAACGCATTTCCCGCAGTCCCAGTGCTCTAGTGCCTTCCTTTAGTGGATTTTCGTGCAACTTTATATTTGCACACATCTGACAAGCTTGAAAAGGTCTATTTCACCTTGTTATGATGAAACACAGTGTGTTTATGTCAGAAATCTCTGTAAAAAGCTTTTTTACATTATTTTATGCAAAATAATCTAAAAGTCGATATTAAAGGCCAATATGTTGATAAAAATATGATTTAAACACAAAAATCTGATGATTTGTGTGTGGTATGAACATTTTCATGCAATCTTGGGTATCAGCATTTGTTTTGAGTGAATGCCTGCATGCATGTACAAAAGTGCTTCTCAGGAGCTGAAAACGCATTTCCCGCAGTCTCAGCGCTCTAGCGCCTTCCTTTAGTGGTTTTTCGTGCAACCTTATATTTGCACACATCTGACAAGCTTGAAAAGGGCTAGTTCACCTTGTTATGAGAGGACACAGTGTGTTTATGTCAGAAATCTCTGAAAAAAGCTTTTTTACATTATTTTATGCTAAATAATCTAAAATATAATAGTCGATATTAAAGGCCAATATGTTGATAAAAATATGATTTAAACTCGAAAATCTGATGATTTGTGTGTGGTATGAACATTTTCATGCAATCTTGGGTATCAGCATTTGTTTTGAGTGAATGCCTGCATGCATGTACAAAAGTGCTTCTCAGGAGCTGAAAACGCATTTCCCGCAGTCCCAGTGCTCTCGTGCCTTCCTTTAGCGGTTTTTCGTGCAACCTTATATTTGCACACATCTGACTAGCTTGAAAAGGTCTATTTCACCTTGTTATGATGAACCATGAGAGGACACAGTGTGTTTATGTCAGAAATCTCTGTAAAAAGCTTTTTTACATTATTTTATGCAAAATAATCTAAAATATAATAGTCGATATTAAAGGCCAATATGTTGATAAAAATATGATTTAAACTCGAAAATCTGATGATTTGTGTGTGGTATGATCATTTTCATGCAATCTTATGTATCAGCATGTGTTTTGAGTGAATGCCTGCATGCATGTACAAAAGTGCTTCTCAGGAGCTGAAAACGCATTTCCCGCAGTCTCAGTGCTCTAGCGCCTTCCTTTAGTGGTTTTTCGTGCAACCTTATATTTGCACACATCTGACAAGCTTGAAAAGGGCTATTTCACCTTGTTATGATGAAACACAGTGTGTTTATGTCAGAAATCTCTGAAAAAAGCTTTTTTACATTATTTTATGCTAAATAATCTAAAATATAATAGTCGATATTAAAGGCCAATATGTTGATAAAAATATGATTTAAACTCGAAAATCTGATGATTTGTGTGTGGTATGAACATTTTCATGCAATCTTGGGTATCAGCATTTGTTTTGAGTGAATGCCTGCATGCATGTACAAAAGTGCTTCTTAGGAGCTGAAAACGCATTTCCCGCAGTCTCACTGCTCTAGCGCCTTCCTTTAGTGGTTTTTCGTGCAACCTTATATTTGCACACATCTGACAAGCTTGAAAAGGTCTAGTTCACCTTGTTTCCATGAAACATGATAGGACACAGTGTGTTTATGTCAGAAATCTCTGAAAAAAGCTTTTTTACATTATTTTATGCTAAATAATCTAAAATATAATAGTCGATATTAAAGGCCAATATGTTGATAAAAATATGATTTAAACTCGAAAATCTGATGATTTGTGTGTGGTATGAACATTTTCATGCAATCTTGGGTATCAGCATTTGTTTTTAATGAATGTCTGCATGCATGTACAAAAGTGCTTCTCAGGAGCTGAAAACGCATTTCCCGCATTCCCAGTGCTCTCGTGCCTTCCTTTAGCGGTTTTTCGTGCAACCTTATATTTGCACACATCTGACTAGCTTCAAAAGGTCTATTTCACCTTGTTATGATGAACCATGAGAGGACACAGTGTGTTTATGTCAGAAATCTCTGAAAAAAGCTTTTTTACATTATTTTATGCTAAATAATCTAAAATATAGTAGTCGATATTAAAGGCCAATATGTTGATAAAAATATGATTTAAACTCAAAAATCTGATGATTTGTGTGTGGTATGAACATTTTCATGCAATCTTGGTTAATAGCATTTGTTTTGAGTGAATGCCTGCATGCATGTACAAAAGTGCTTCTCAGGAGCTGAAAACGCATTTCCCGCAGTCTCAGCGCTCTAGCGCCTTCCTTTTAGTGGTTTTTCCTGCAACCTTATATTTGCACACATCTGACAAGGGCTATTTCACCTTGTTATGATGAAACACAGTGTGTTTATGTCAGAAATCTCTGAAAAAAGCTTTTTTACATTATTTTATGCTAAATAATCTAAAATATAATAGTCGATATTAAAGGCCAATATGTTGATAAAAATATGATTTAAACTCGAAAATCTGATGATTTGTGTGTGGTATGAACATTTTCATGCAATCTTGGGTATCAGCATTTGTTTTGAGTGAATGCCTGCATGCATGTACAAAAGTGCTTCTCAGGAGCTGAAAACGCATTTCCCGCAGTCTCAGTGCTCTAGCGCCTTCCTTTAGTGGTTTTTCGTGCAACCTTATATTTGCACACATCTGACAAGCTTGAAAAGGTCTATTTCACCTTGTTATGATGAAACACAGTGTGTTTATTAGAGAAATCTCTGAAAAAAGCTTTTTTACATTATTTTATGCTAAATAATCTAAAATATAATAGTCGATATTAAAGGCCAATATGTTGATAAAAATATGATTTAAACTCGAAAATCTGATGATTTGTGTGTGGTATGAACATTTTCATGCAATCTTGGGTATCAGCATTTGTTTTGAGTGAATGCCTGCATGCATGTACAAAAGTGCTTCTCAGGAGCTGAAAACGCATTTCCCGCAGTCTCAGTGCTCTAGCGCCTTCCTTTAGTGGTTTTTCGTGCAACCTTATATTTGCACACATCTGACAAGCTTGAAAAGGTCTAGTTCACCTTGTTTCCATGAAACATGATAGGACACAGTGTGTTTATGTCAGAAATCTCTGAAAAAAGCTTTTTTACATTATTTTATGCTAAATAATCTAAAATATAATAGTCGATATTAAAGGCCAATATGTTGATAAAAATATGATTTAAACTCGAAAATCTGATGATTTGTGTGTGGTATGAACATTTTCATGCAATCTTGGGTATCAGCATTTGTTTTGAGTGAATGCCTGCATGCATGCACAAAAGTGCTTCTCAGGAGCTGAAAACGCATTTCCCGCAGTCTCAGAGCTCTAGCGCCTTCCTTTAGTGGTTTTTCGTGCAACCATATATAAGCACACATCTGACAAGCTTAAAAATGGCTGTTTCACCTTGTTTCCATGAAACATGATAGGACACAGTGTGTTTATGTCAGAAATCTCTGAAAAAAGCTTTTTTACATTATTTTATGCTAAATAATCTAAAATATAATAGTCGATATTAAAGGCCAATATGTTGATAAAAATATGATTTAAACTCGAAAATCTGATGATTTGTGTGTGGTATGAACATTTTCATGCAATCTTGGGTATCAGCATTTGTTTTGAGTGAATGCCTGCATGCATGTACAAAAGTGCTTCTCAGGAGCTGAAAACGCATTTACCGCAGTCTCAGAGCTCTAGCGCCTTCCTTTAGTGGTTTTTCGTGCAACCTTATATTTGCACACATCTGACAAGCTTGAAAAGGGCTAGTTCACCTTGTTATGATGAAACACAGTGTGTTTATGTCAGAAATCTCTGAAAAAAGCTTTTTTACATTATTTTATGCTAAATAATCTAAAATATAATAGTCGATATTAAAGGCCAATATGTTGATAAAAATATGATTTAAACTCGAAAATCTGATGATTTGTGTGTGGTATGAACATTTTCATGCAATCTTGGGTATCAGCATTTGTTTTGAGTGAATGCCTGCATGCATGTACAAAAGTGCTTCTCAGGAGCTGAAAACGCATTTCCCGCAGTCTCAGTGCTCTAGAGCCTTCCTTTAGTGGTTTTTCGTGCAACCTTATATAAGCATACATTTGACAAGCTTGAAAAGGTCTATGTCACCTTGTTATGATGAAACATGAGAGGACACAGTGAGTTTATGTCAGAAATCTCTGAAAAAAGCTTTTTTACATTATTTTATGCAAAATAATCTAAAATATAATAGTCGATATTAAAGGCCAATATGTTGATAAAAATATGATTTAAACTCGAAAATCTGATGATTTGTGTGTGGTATGAACATTTTCATGCAATCTTGGGTATCAGCATTTGTTTTGAGTGAATGCCTGCATGCATGTACAAAAGTGCTTCTCAGGAGCTGAAAACGCATTTCCCGCAGTCTCAGTGCTCTAGCGCCTTCCTTTAGTGGTTTTTCGTGCAACTTTATATAAGCACACATCTGACAAGGCTGTTTCACCTTGTTTCCATGAAACATGATAGGACACAGTGTGTTTATGTCAGAAATCTCTGAAAAAAGCTTTTTTACATTATTTTATGCTAAATAATCTAAAATATAATAGTCGATATTAAAGGCCAATATGTTGATAAAAATATGATTTAAACTCGAAAATCTGATGATTTGTGTGTGGTATGAACATTTTCATGCAATCTTGGGTATCAGCATTTGTTTTGAGTGAATGCCTGCATGCATGCACAAAAGTGCTTCTCAGGAGCTGAAAACGCATTTCCCGCAGTCTCAGTGCTCTAGCGCCTTCCTTTAGTGGTTTTTCGTGCAACCTTATATTTGCACACATCTGACAAGCTTGAAAAGGGCTAGTTCACCTTGTTATGATGAAACACAGTGTGTTTATTAGAGAAATCTCTGAAAAAAGCTTTTTTACATTATTTTATGCTAAATAATCTAAAATATAATAGTCGATATTAAAGGCCAATATGTTGATAAAAATATGATTTAAACTCGAAAATCTGATGATTTGTGTGTGGTATGAACATTTTCATGCAATCTTGGGTATCAGCATTTGTTTTGAGTGAATGCCTGCATGCATGTACAAAAGTGCTTCTCAGGAGCTGAAAACGCATTTCCCGCAGTCTCAGTGCTCTAGCGCCTTCCTTTAGTGATTTTTCGTGCAACCATATATAAGCACACATCTGACAAGCTTAAAAAAGGCTGTTTCACTTTGTTTCCATGAAACATGATAGGACACAGTGTGTTTATGTCAGAAATCTCTGAAAAAAGCTTTTTTGCATTATTTTATGCTAAATAATCTAAAATATAATTGTCGATATTAAAGGCCAATATGTTGATAAAAATATGATTTAAACTCGAAAATCTGATGATTTGTGTGTGGTATGAACATTTTCATGCAATCTTGGGTATCAGCATTTGTTTTGAGTGAATGCCTGCATGCATGTACAAAAGTGCTTCTCAGGAGCTGAAAACGCATTTACCGCAGTCTCAGAGCTCTAGCGCCTTCCTTTAGTGGTTTTTCGTGCAACCTTATATTTGCACACATCTGACAAGCTTGAAAAGGTCTATTTCACCTTGTTATGATGAAACACAGTGTGTTTATTAGAGAAATCTCTGAAAAAAGCTTTTTTACATTATTTTATGCTAAATAATCTAAAATATAATAGTCGATATTAAAGGCCAATATGTTGATAAAAATATGATTTAAACTCGAAAATCTGATGAATTGTGTGTGGTATGAACATTTTCATGCAATCTTGGGTATCAGCATTTGTTTTGAATGAATGCCAGCATGCATGTAAAAAAGTGCTTCTCAGGAGCTGAAAACGCATTTCCCGCAGTCTCACTGCTCTAGCGCCTTCCTTTATTGTTTTTTTCGTGCAACCTTATATAAGCACACATCTGACAAGCTAGAAAAGGGCTAGTTCACCTTGTTATGATGATAGACACAGTGTGTTTATTAGAGAAATCTCTGAAAAAAGCTTTTTTACATTATTTTATGCTAAATAATCTAAAATATAATAGTCGATATTAAAGGCCAATATGTTGATAAAAATATGATTTAAACTCGAAAATCTGATGATTTGTGTGTGGTATGAACATTTTCATGCAATCTTGGGTATCAGCATTTGTTTTGAGTGAATGCCTGCATGCATATAAAAAAGTGCTTCTCAGGAGCTGAAAACGCATTTCCCGCAGTTTCAGCGCTCTAGCGCCTTCCTTTAGTGGTTTTTCGTGCAACTTTATATAAGCACACATCTGACAAGGCTGTTTCACCTTGTTTCCATGAAACATGATAGGACACAGTGTGTTTATGTCAGAAATCTCTGAAAAAAGCTTTTTTACATTATTTTATGCTAAATAATCTAAAATATAATAGTCGATATTAAAGGCCAATATGTTGATAAAAATATGATTTAAACTCGAAAATCTGATGATTTGTGTGTGGTATGAACATTTTCATGCAATCTTGGGTATCAGCATTTGTTTTGAGTGAATGCCTGCATGCATGCACAAAAGTGCTTCTCAGGAGCTGAAAACGCATTTCCCGCAGTCTCAGAGCTCTAGCGCCTTCCTTTAGTGGTTTTTCGTGCAACCTTATATTTGCACACATCTGACAAGCTTGAAAAGGGCTAGTTCACCTTGTTCATGAACATGAAGACACAGTGTGTTTATTAGAGAAATCTCTGAAAAAAGCTTTTTTACATTATTTTATGCTAAATAATCTAAAATATAATAGTCGATATTAAAGGCCAATATGTTGATAAAAATATGATTTAAACTCGAAAATCTGATGATTTGTGTGTGGTATGAACATTTTCATGCAATCTTGGGTATCAGCATTTGTTTTGAGTGAATGCCAGCATGCATGTAAAAAAGTGCTTCTCAGGAGCTGAAAACGCATTTCCCGCAGTCTCACTGCTCTAGCGCCTTCCTTTAGTGATTTTTCGTGCAACCATATATAAGCACACATCTGACAAGCTTAAAAAAGGCTGTTTCACTTTGTTTCCATGAAACATGATAGGACACAGTGTGTTTATGTCAGAAATCTCTGAAAAAAGCTTTTTTGCATTATTTTATGCTAAATAATCTAAAATATAATTGTCGATATTAAAGGCCAATATGTTGATAAAAATATGATTTAAACTCGAAAATCTGATGATTTGTGTGTGGTATGAACATTTTCATGCAATCTTGGGTATCAGCATTTGTTTTGAGTGAATGCCTGCATGCATGCACAAAAGTGCTTCTCAGGAGCTGAAAACGCATTTACCGCAGTCTCAGAGCTCTAGCGCCTTCCTTTAGTGGTTTTTGGTGCAACCTTATATTTGCACACATCTGACAAGCTTGAAAAGGGCTAGTTCACCTTGTTATGATGAAACACAGTGTGTTTATTAGAGAAATTTCTGAAAAAAGCTTTTTTACATTATTTTATGCTAAATAATCTAAAATATAATAGTCGATATTAAAGGCCAATATGTTGATAAAAATATGATTTAAACTCGAAAATCTGATGATTTGTGTGTGGTATGAACATTTTCACGCAAACTTGGGTATCAGCATTTGTTTTGAGTGAATGCCTCCATGCATATAAAAAAGTGGTTCTCAGGAGCTGAAAACGCATTTCCCGCAGTCTCCGCGCTCTAGCGCCTTCCGTTATTGTTTTTTCGTGCAACCTTATATAAGCACACATCTGACAAGGTAGTTTCACCTTGTTTCCATGAAACATGATAGGACACAGTGTGTTTATGTCAGAAATCTCTGAAAAAAGCTTTTTTACATTATTTTATGCTAAATAATCTAAAATATAATAGTCGATATTAAATGCCAAGATGTTGATAAAAATATGATTTAAACTCGAAAATCTGATGATTTGTGTGTGGTATGAACATTTTCATGCAATCTTGGGTATCAGCATTTGTTTTGAGTGAATGCCTGCATGCATGTACAAAAGTGCTTCTTAGGAGCTGAAAACGCATTTCCCGCAGTCTCAGCGCTCTAGCGCCTTCCGTTATTGTTTTTTCGTGCAACCTTATATAAGCACACATCTGACAAGGTAGTTTCACCTTGTTTCCATGAAACATGATAGGACACAGTGTGTTTATGTCAGAAATCTCTGAAAAAAGCTTTTTAGCATTATTTTATGCTAAATAATCTAAAATATAATAGTCGATATTAAAGGCCAATATGTTGATAAAAATATGATTTAAACTCGAAAATCTGATGATTTGTGTGTGGTATGAACATTTTCATGCAATCTTGGGTATCAGCATTTGTTTTGAGTGAATGCCTGCATGCATGTACAAAAGTGGTTCTCAGGAGCTGAAAACGCATTTCCCGCAGTCTCAGCGCTCTAGCGCCTTCCTTTAGTGGTTTTTCGTGCAACCTTATATTTGCACACATCTGACAAGCTTGAAAAGGGCTAGTTCACCTTGTTATGATGAAACACAGTGTGTTTATTAGAGAAATCTCTGAAAAAAGCTTTTTTACATTATTTTATGCTAAATAATCTAAAATATAATAGTCGATATTAAAGGCCAATATGTTGATAAAAATATGATTTAAACTCGAAAATCTGATGAATTGTGTGTGGTATGAACATTTTCATGCAATCTTGGGTATCAGCATTTGTTTTGAATGAATGCCAGCATGCATGTAAAAAAGTGCTTCTCAGGAGCTGAAAACGCATTTCCCGCAGTCTCACTGCTCTAGCGCCTTCCTTTAGTGGTTTTTCGTGCAGCTTTATATTAACACACATCTGACAAACTTGAAAAGGGCTAGTTCACCTTGTTTCCATGAAACATGATAGGACACAGTGTGCTTATGTCAGAAATCTCTGAAAAAAGCTTTTTTACATTATTTTATAGTAAATAATCTAAAATATTATAGTCGATATTAAAGGCCAATATGTTGATAGAAATATGATTTAAACTCGAAAATCTGATGATTTGTGTGTGGTATGAACATTTTCATGCAATCTTGGGTATCAGCATTTGTTTTGAGTGAATGCCTGCATGCATATAAAAAAGTGGTTCTCAGGAGCTGAAAACGCATTTACCGCAGTCTCAGTGCTCTAGCGCCTTCCATTAGTGATTTTTCGTGCAACCATATATAAGCACACATCTGACAAGCTTAAAAAAGGCTGTTTCACCTTGTTTCCATGAAACATGATAGGACACAGTGTGTTTATGTCAGAAATCTCTGAAAAAAGCTTTTTTACATTATTTTATGCTAAATAATCTAAAATATAATAGTCGATATTAAAGGCCAATATGTTGATAAAAATATGATTTAAACTCGAAAATCTGATGATTTGTGTGTGGTATGAACATTTTCATGCAATCTTGGGTATCAGCATTTGTTTTGAGTGAATGCCTGCATGCATGCACAAAAGTGCTTCTCAGGAGCTGAAAACGCATTTCCCGCAGTCTCAGTGCTCTAGCGCCTTCCTTTAGTGGTTTTTCGTGCAACCTTATATTTGCACACATCTGACAAGCTTGAAAAGGGCTAGTTCACCTTGTTATGATGAAACACAGTGTGTTTATTAGAGAAATCTCTGAAAAAAGCTTTTTTACATTATTTTATGCTAAATAATCTAAAATATAATAGTCGATATTAAAGGCCAATATGTTGATAAAAATATGATTTAAACTCGAAAATCTGATGATTTGTGTGTGGTATGAACATTTTCATGCAATCTTGGGTATCAGCATTTGTTTTGAGTGAATGCCTGCATGCATATAAAAAAGTGGTTCTCAGGAGCTGAAAACGCATTTCCCGCAGTCTCCGCGCTCTATCGCCTTCCTTTAGTCATTTTTCGTGCAACCATATATAAGCACACATCTGACAAGCTTAAAAAAGGCTGTTTCACCTTGTTTCCATGAAACATGATAGGACACAGTGTGTTTATTAGAGAAATCTCTGAAAAAAGCTTTTTTACATTATTTTATGCTAAATAATCTAAAATATAATAGTCGATATTAAAGGCCAATATGTTGATAAAAATATGATTTAAACTCGAAAATCTGATGATTTGTGTGTGGTATGAACATTTTCATGCAATCTTGGGTATCAGCATTTGTTTTGAGTGAATGCCTGCATGCATGCACAAAAGTGCTTCTCAGGAGCTGAAAACGCATTTCCCGCAGTCTCCGCGCTCTATCGCCTTCCTTTAGTGATTTTTCGTGCAACCATATATAAGCACACATCTGACAAGCTTAAAAAAGGCTCTTTCACTTTGTTTCCATGAAACATGATAGGACACAGTGTGTTTATGTCAGAAATGTCTGAAAAAAGCTTTTTAGCATTATTTTATGCTAAATAATCTAAAATATAATTGTCGATATTAAAGGCCAATATGTTGATAAAAATATGATTTAAACTCGCAAATCTGATGATTTGTGTGTGGTATGAACATTTTCATGCAATCTTGGGTATCAGCATTTGTTTTGAGTGAATGCCTGCATGCATGCACAAAAGTGCTTCTCAGGAGCTGAAAACGCATTTCCCGCAGTCTCAGTGCTCTAGCGCCTTCCTTTAGTGGTTTTTCGTGCAACCTTATATTTGCACACATCTGACAAGCTTGAAAAGGGCTAGTTCACCTTGTTCATGAACATGATAGACACAGTGTGTTTATTAGAGAAATCTCTGAAAAAAGCTTTTTTACATTATTTTATTCTAAATAATCTAAAATATAATAGTCGAAATTAAAGGCCAATATGTTGATAAAAATATGATTTAAACTCGAAAATCTGATGATTTGTGTGTGGTATGAACATTTTCATGCAATCTTGGGTATCAGCATTTGTTTTGAGTGAATGCCTGCATGCATATAAAAAAGTGGTTCTCAGGAGCTGAAAACGCATTTCCCGCAGTCTCCGCGCTCTATCGCCTTCCTTTAGTGATTTTTCGTGCAACCATATATAAGCACACATCTGACAAGCTTAAAAAAGGCTCTTTCACTTTGTTTCCATGAAACATGATAGGACACAGTGTGTTTATGTCAGAAATGTCTGAAAAAAGCTTTTTAGCATTATTTTATGCTAAATAATCTAAAATATAATTGTCGATATTAAAGGCCAATATGTTGATAAAAATATGATTTAAACTCGCAAATCTGATGATTTGTGTGTGGTATGAACATTTTCATGCAATCTTGGGTATCAGCATTTGTTTTGAGTGAATGCCTGCATGCATGCACAAAAGTGCTTCTTAGGAGCTGAAAACGCATTTCCCGCAGTTTCACTGCTCTAGCGCCTTCCTTTAGTGGTTTTTCGTGCAACCTTATATTTGCACACATCTGACAAGCTTGAAAAGGTCTATTTCACCTTGTTATGATGAAACACAGTGTGTTTATTAGAGAAATCTCTGAAAAAAGCTTTTTTACATTATTTTATGCTAAATAATCTAAAATATAATAGTCGATATTAAAGGCCAATATGTTGATAAAAATATGATTTAAACTCGAAAATCTGATGAATTGTGTGTGGTATGAACATTTTCATGCAATCTTGGGTATCAGCATTTGTTTTGAATGAATGCCAGCATGCATGTAAAAAAGTGCTTCTCAGGAGCTGAAAACGCATTTCCCGCAGTCTCACTGCTCTAGCGCCTTCCTTTAGTGGTTTTTCGTGCAGCTTTATATTAACACACATCTGACAAACTTGAAAAGGGCTGTTTCACCTTGTTTCCATGAAACATGATAGGACACAGTGTGTTTATGTCAGAAATCTCTGAAAAAAGCTTTTTTGCATTATTTTATGCTAAATAATCTAAAATATAATTGTCGATATTAAAGGCCAATATGTTGATAAAAATATGATTTAAACTCGAAAATCTGATGATTTGTGTGTGGTATGAACATTTTCATGCAATCTTGGGTATCAGCATTTGTTTTGAGTGAATGCCTGCATGCATGTACAAAAGTGCTTCTCAGGAGCTGAAAACGCATTTACCGCAGTCTCAGAGCTCTAGCGCCTTCCTTTAGTGGTTTTTCGTGCAACCTTATATTTGCACACATCTGACAAGCTTGAAAAGGGCTAGTTCACCTTGTTATGATGAAACACAGTGTGTTTATGTCAGAAATCTCTGAAAAAAGCTTTTTTACATTATTTTATGCTAAATAATCTAAAATATTATAGTCGATATGTTGATAGAAATATGATTTTAAACTCGAAAATCTGATGATTTGTGTGTGGTATGAACATTTTCATGCAATCTTTGGTATCAGCATTTGTTTTGAGTGAATGCCTGCATGCATATAAAAAAGTGGTTCTCAGGAGCTGAAAACGCATTTACCGCAGTCTCAGTGCTCTAGCGCCTTCCATTAGTGATTTTTCGTGCAACCATATATAAGCACACATCTGACAAGCTTAAAAATGGCTGTTTCACCTTGTTTCCATGAAACATGATAGGACACAGTGTGTTTATGTCAGAAATCTCTGAAAAAAGCTTTTTTACATTAGTTTATGCTAAATAATCTAAAATATAATAGTCGATATTAAAGGCCAATATGTTGATAAAAATATGATTTAAACTCGAAAATCTGATGATTTGTGTGTGGTATGAACATTTTCATGCAATCTTGGGTATCAGCATTTGTTTTGAGTGAATGCCTGCATGCATGCACAAAAGTGCTTCTTAGGAGCTGAAAACGCATTTCCCGCAGTTTCACTGCTCTAGCGCCTTCCTTTAGTGGTTTTTCGTGCAACCTTATATTTGCACACATCTGACAAGCTTGAAAAGGTCTATTTCACCTTGTTATGATGAAACACAGTGTGTTTATTAGAGAAATCTCTGAAAAAAGCTTTTTTACATTATTTTATGCTAAATAATCTAAAATATAATAGTCGATATTAAAGGCCAATATGTTGATAAAAATATGATTTAAACTCGAAAATCTGATGATTTGTGTGTGGTATGAACATTTTCATGCAATCTTGGGTATCAGCATTTGTTTTGAGTGAATGCCTGCATGCATATAAAAAAGTGGTTCTCAGGAGCTGAAAACGCATTTCCCGCAGTCTCAGTGCTCTAGCGCCTTCCTTTAGTGATTTTTCGTGCAACCATATATAAGCACACATCTGACAAGCTTAAAAAAGGCTGTTTCACTTTGTTTCCATGAAACATGATAGGACACAGTGTGTTTATGTCAGAAATCTCTGAAAAAAGCTTTTTTGCATTATTTTATGCTAAATAATCTAAAATATAATTGTCGATATTAAAGGCCAATATGTTGATAAAAATATGATTTAAACTCGAAAATCTGATGATTTGTGTGTGGTATGAACATTTTCATGCAATCTTGGGTATCAGCATTTGTTTTGAGTGAATGCCTGCATGCATGTACAAAAGTGGTTCTCAGGAGCTGAAAACGCATTTACCGCAGTCTCAGAGCTCTAGCGCCTTCCTTTAGTGGTTTTTCGTGCAACCTTATATTTGCACACATCTGACAAGCTTGAAAAGGGCTAGTTCACCTTGTTATGATGAAACACAGTGTGTTTATTAGAGAAATCTCTGAAAAAAGCTTTTTTACATTATTTTATGCTAAATAATCTAAAATATAATAGTCGATATTAAAGGCCAATATGTTGATAAAAATATGATTTAAACTCGAAAATCTGATGAATTGTGTGTGGTATGAACATTTTCATGCAATCTTGGGTATCAGCATTTGTTTTGAATGAATGCCAGCATGCATGTAAAAAAGTGCTTCTCAGGAGCTGAAAACGCATTTCCCGCAGTCTCACTGCTCTAGCGCCTTCCTTTAGTGGTTTTTCGTGCAGCTTTATATTAACACACATCTGACAAACTTGAAAAGGGCTAGTTCACCTTGTTTCCATGAAACATGATAGGACACAGTGTGCTTATGTCAGAAATCTCTGAAAAAAGCTTTTTTACATTATTTTATAGTAAATAATCTAAAATATTATAGTCGATATTAAAGGCCAATATGTTGATAGAAATATGATTTAAACTCGAAAATCTGATGATTTGTGTGTGGTATGAACATTTTCATGCAATCTTTGGTATCAGCATTTGTTTTGAGTGAATGCCTGCATGCATATAAAAAAGTGGTTCTCAGGAGCTGAAAACGCATTTACCGCAGTCTCAGTGCTCTAGCGCCTTCCTTTAGTGATTTTTCGTGCAACCATATATAAGCACACATCTGACAAGCTTAAAAATGGCTGTTTCACCTTGTTTCCATGAAACATGATAGGACACAGTGTGTTTATTAGAGAAATCTCTGAAAAAAGCTTTTTTACATTATTTTATGCTAAATAATCTAAAATATAATAGTCGATATTAAAGGCCAATATGTTGATAAAAATATGATTTAAACTCGAAAATCTGATGATTTGTGTGTGGTATGAACATTTTCATGCAATCTTGGGTATCAGCATTTGTTTTGAGTGAATGCCTGCATGCATGCACAAAAGTGCTTCTCAGGAGCTGAAAACGCATTTCCCGCAGTCTCAGTGCTCTAGCGCCTTCCTTTAGTGGTTTTTCGTGCAACCTTATATTTGCACACATCTGACAAGCTTGAAAAGGGCTAGTTCACCTTGTTATGATGAAACACAGTGTGTTTATTAGAGAAATCTCTGAAAAAAGCTTTTTTACATTATTTTATGCTAAATAATCTAAAATATAATAGTCGATATTAAAGGCCAATATGTTGATAAAAATATGATTTAAACTCGAAAATCTGATGAATTGTGTGTGGTATGAACATTTTCATGCAATCTTGGGTATCAGCATTTGTTTTGAATGAATGCCAGCATGCATGTAAAAAAGTGCTTCTCAGGAGCTGAAAACGCATTTCCCGCAGTCTCACTGCTCTAGCGCCTTCCTTTAGTGATTTTTCGTGCAACCATATATAAGCACACATCTGACAAGCTTAAAAAAGGCTCTTTCACTTTGTTTCCATGAAACATGATAGGACACAGTGTGTTTATGTCAGAAATGTCTGAAAAAAGCTTTTTAGCATTATTTTATGCTAAATAATCTAAAATATAATTGTCGATATTAAAGGCCAATATGTTGATAAAAATATGATTTAAACTCGCAAATCTGATGATTTGTGTGTGGTATGAACATTTTCATGCAATCTTGGGTATCAGCATTTGTTTTGAGTGAATGCCTGCATGCATGTACAAAAGTGGTTCTCAGGAGCTGAAAACGCATTTACCGCAGTCTCAGAGCTCTAGCGCCTTCCTTTAGTGGTTTTTCGTGCAACCTTATATTTGCACACATCTGACAAGCTTGAAAAGGTCTATTTCACCTTGTTATGATGAAACACAGTGTGTTTATTAGAGAAATCTCTGAAAAAAGCTTTTTTACATTATTTTATGCTAAATAATCTAAAATATAATAGTCGAAATTAAAGGCCAATATGTTGATAAAAATATGATTTAAACTCGAAAATCTGATGATTTGTGTGTGGTATGAACATTTTCATGCAATCTTGGGTATCAGCATTTGTTTTGAGTGAATGCCTGCATGCATGCACAAAAGTGCTTCTCAGGAGCTGAAAACGCATTTCCCGCAGTCTCCGCGCTCTATCGCCTTCCTTTAGTGATTTTTCGTGCAACCATATATAAGCACACATCTGACAAGCTTAAAAAAGGCTGTTTCACCTTGTTTCCATGAAACATGATAGGACACAGTGTGTTTATTAGAGAAATCTCTGAAAAAAGCTTTTTTACATTATTTTATGCTAAATAATCTAAAATATAATAGTCGATATTAAAGGCCAATATGTTGATAAAAATATGATTTAAACTCGAAAATCTGATGATTTGTGTGTGGTATGAACATTTTCATGCAATCTTGGGTATCAGCATTTGTTTTGAGTGAATGCCTGCATGCATATAAAAAAGTGGTTCTCAGGAGCTGAAAACGCATTTCCCGCAGTCTCCGCGCTCTATCGCCTTCCTTCAGTGATTTTTCGTGCAACCATATATAAGCACACATCTGACAAGCTTAAAAAAGGCTGTTTCACCTTGTTTCCATGAAACATGATAGGACACAGTGTGTTTATGTCAGAAATCTCTGAAAAAAGCTTTTTTGCATTATTTTATGCTAAATAATCTAAAATATAATAGTCGATATTAAAGGCCAATATGTTGATAAAAATATGATTTAAACTCGAAAATCTGATGATTTGTGTGTGGTATGAACATTTTCATGCAATCTTGGGTATCAGCATTTGTTTTGAGTGAATGCCTGCATGCATGCACAAAAGTGCTTCTCAGGAGCTGAAAACGCATTTCCCGCAGTCTCAGAGCTCTAGCGCCTTCCTTTAGTGGTTTTTCGTGCAGCCTTATATTAACACACATCTGACAAGCTTAAAAAAGGCTGTTTCACCTTGTTTCCATGAAACATGATAGGACACAGTGTGTTTATTAGAGAAATCTCTGAAAAAAGCTTTTTTACATTATTTTATGCTAAATAATCTAAAATATAATAGTCGATATTAAAGGCCAATATGTTGATAAAAATATGATTTAAACTCGAAAATCTGATGATTTGTGTGTGGTATGAACATTTTCATGCAATCTTGGGTATCAGCATTTGTTTTGAGTGAATGCCTGCATGCATATAAAAAAGTGCTTCTCAGGAGCTGAAAACGCATTTCCCGCAGTCTCACTGCTCTAGCGCCTTCCTTTAGTGGTTTTTCGTGCAGCCTTATATTAACACACATCTGACAAGCTTAAAAAAGGCTGTTTCACTTTGATTCCATGAAACATGATAGGACACAGTGTGTTTATGTCAGAAATCTCTGAAAAAAGCTTTTTTGCATTATTTTATGCTAAATAATCTAAAATATAATTGTTTATATCAAAGGCCAATATGTTGATAAAAATATGATTTAAACTCGAAAATCTGATGATTTGTGTGTGGTATGATCATTTTCATGCAATCTAATGTATCAGCATGTGTTTTGAGTGATTGCCTGCATGCATGTACAAAAGTGGTTCTCAGAGCTGAAAACGCATTTACCGCAGTCTCAGAGCTCTAGCGCCTTCCTTTAGTGGTTTTTCGTGCAACCATATATAAGCACACATCTGACAAGCTTAAAAAAGGCTAGTTCACCTTGTTATGATGAAACACAGTGTGTTTATGTCAGAAATCTCTGAAAAAAGCTTTTTTACATTATTTTATGCTAAATAATCTAAAATATAATAGTCGATATTAAAGGCCAATATGTTGATAAAAATTTGATTTAAACTCGAAAATCTGATGATTTGTGTGTGGTATGAACATTTTCATGCAATCTTGGGTATCAGCATTTGTTTTGAGTGAATGCCTGCATGCATGTAAAAAAGTGCTTCTCAGGAGCTGAAAACGCATTTACCGCAGTCTCACTGCTCTAGCGCCTTCCTTTAGTGGTTTTTCGTGCAGTCTTATATTAACACACATCTGACAAACTTGAAAAGGGCTAGTTCACCTTGTTATGATGAAACATGATAGGACACAGTGTGTTTATGTCAGAAATCTCTGAAAAGAGCTTTTTTTTTTACATTATTTTATGCTAAATAATCTAAAATATAATAGTCGATATTAAAGGCCAATATGTTTATAGAAATATGATTTAAACTCGAAAATCTGATGATTTGTGTGTGGTATGAACATTTTCATGCAATCTTGGGTATCAGCATTTGTTTTGAGTGAATGCCTGCATGCATGTAAAAAAGTGCTTCTCAGGAGCTGAAAACGCATTTCCCGCAGTCTCACTGCTCTAGCGCCTTCCTTTAGTGATTTTTCGTGCAACCATATATAAGCACACATCTGACAAGCTTAAAAAAGGCTGTTTCACCTTGTTTCCATGAAACATGATAGGACACAGTGTGTTTATGTCAGAAATCTCTGAAAAAAGCTTTTTTGCATTATTTTATGCTAAATAATCTAAAATATAATAGTCGATATTAAAGGCCAATATGTTGATAAAAATATGATTTAAACTCGAAAATCTGATGATTTGTGTGTGGTATGAACATTTTCATGCAATCTTGGGTATCAGCATTTGTTTTGAGTGAATGCCTGCATGCATGCACAAAAGTGCTTCTCAGGAGCTGAAAACGCATTTCCCGCAGTTTCAGCGCCTTCCTTTAGTGATTTTTCGTGCAACTATATATAAGCACACATCTGACAAGCTTAAAAAAGGCTGTTTCACCTTGTTTCCATGAAACATGATAGGACACATTGTGTTTATTAGAGAAATCTCTGAAAAAAGCTTTTTTACATTATTTTATGCTAAATAATCTAAAATATAATAGTCGATATTAAAGGCCAATATGTTGATAAAAATATGATTTAAACTCGAAAATCTGATGATTTGTGTGTGGTATGAACATTTTCATGCAATCTTGGGTATCAGCATTTGTTTTGAGTGAATGCCTGCATGCATATAAAAAAGTGCTTCTCAGGAGCTGAAAACGCATTTCCCGCAGTCTCACTGCTCTAGCGCCTTCCTTTAGTGGTTTTTCGTGCAGCCTTATATTAACACACATCTGACAAGCTTAAAAAAGGCTGTTTCACTTTGATTCCATGAAACATGATAGGACACAGTGTGTTTATGTCAGAAATCGCTGAAAAAAGCTTTTTTGCATTATTTTATGCTAAATAATCTAAAATATAATTGTTTATATCAAAGGCCAATATGTTGATAAAAATATGATTTAAACTCGAAAATCTGATGATTTGTGTGTGGTATGATCATTTTCATGCAATCTTATGTATCAGCATGTGTTTTGAGTGATTGCCTGCATGCATGTACAAAAGTGGTTCTCAGGAGCTGAAAACGCATTTACCGCAGTCTCAGAGCTCTAGCGCCTTCCTTTAGTGGTTTTTCGTGCAACCTTATATTTGCACACATCTGACAAGCTTGAAAAGGGCTAGTTCACCTTGTTATGATGAAACACAGTGTGTTTATGTCAGAAATCTCTGAAAAAAGCTTTTTTACATTATTTTATGCTAAATAATCTAAAATATAATAGTCGATATTAAAGGCCAATATGTTGATAAAAATTTGATTTAAACTCGAAAATCTGATGATTTGTGTGTGGTATGAACATTTTCATGCAATCTTGGGTATCAGCATTTGTTTTGAGTGAATGCCTGCATGCATGTAAAAAAGTGCTTCTCAGGAGCTGAAAACGCATTTACCGCAGTCTCACTGCTCTAGCGCCTTCCTTTAGTGGTTTTTCGTGCAGTCTTATATTAACACACATCTGACAAACTTGAAAAGGGCTAGTTCACCTTGTTATGATGAAACATGATAGGACACAGTGTGTTTATGTCAGAAATCTCTGAAAAGAGCTTTTTTTTTTACATTATTTTATGCTAAATAATCTAAAATATAATAGTCGATATTAAAGGCCAATATGTTTATAGAAATATGATTTAAACTCGAAAATCTGATGATTTGTGTGTGGTATGAACATTTTCATGCAAACTTGGGTATCAGCATTTGTTTTGAGTGAATGCCTGCATGCATGTAAAAAAGTGCTTCTCAGGAGCTGAAAACGCATTTCCCGCAGTCTCACTGCTCTAGCGCCTTCCTTTAGTGATTTTTCGTGCAACCATATATAAGCACACATCTGACAAGCTTAAAAAAGGCTGTTTCACTTTGATTCCATGAAACATGATAGGACACAGTGTGTTTATGTCAGAAATCTCTGAAAAAAGCTTTTTTACATTATTTTATGCTAAATAATCTAAAATATAATAGTCGATATTAAAGGCCAATATGTTGATAAAAATATGATTTAAACTCGAAAATCTGATGATTTGTGTGTGGTATGAACATTTTCATGCAATCTTGGGTATCAGCATTTGTTTTGAGTGAATGCCTGCATGCATGCACAAAAGTGCTTCTCAGGAGCTGAAAACGCATTTCCCGCAGTCTCAGTGCTCTAGCGCCTTCCTTTAGTGATTTTTCGTGCAACCTTATATTTGCACACATCTGACAAGCTTGAAAAGGGCTAGTTCACCTTGTTATGATGAAACATGATAGGACACAGTGTGTTTATGTCAGAAATCCCTGAAAAGAGCTTTTTTTTTACATTATTTTATGCTAAATAATCTAAAATATTATAGTCGATAATGAAGGCCAATATGTTGATAAAAATATGATTTAAACTCGAAAATCTGATGATTTGTATGTGGTATGAACATTTTCATGCAATCTTGGGTATCAGCATTTGTTTTGAGTGAATGCCTGCATGCATATAAACAAGTGGTTCTCAGGAGCTGAAAACGCATTTCCCGCAGTTTCAGCGCCTTCCTTTAGTGATTTTTCGTGCAACTATATATAAGCACACATCTGACAAGCTTAAAAAAGGCTGTTTCACCTTGTTTCCATGAAACATGATAGGACACATTGTGTTTATTAGAGAAATCTCTGAAAAAAGCTTTTTTACATTATTTTATGCTAAATAATCTAAAATATAATAGTCGATATTAAAGGCCAATATGTTGATAAAAATATGATTTAAACTCGAAAATCTGATGATTTGTGTGTGGTATGAACATTTTCATGCAATCTTGGGTATCAGCATTTGTTTTGAGTGAATCCCTGCATGCATGCACAAAACTGCTTCTCAGGAGCTGAAAACGCATTTCCCGCAGTTTCAGTGCTCTAGCGCCTTCCTTTAGTGGTTTTTCGTGCAGCCTTATATTTACACACATCTGACAAACTTGAAAAGGGCTAGTTCACCTTGTTATGATGAAACATGATAGGACACAGTGTGTTTATGTCAGAAATCTCTGAAAAGAGCTTTTTTTTTTTACATTATTTTATGCTAAATAATCTAAAATATAATAGTCGATATTAAAGGCCAATATGTTTATAGAAATATGATTTAAACTCGAAAATCTGATGATTTGTGTGTGGTATGAACATTTTCATGCAATCTTGGGTATCAGCATTTGTTTTGAGTGAATCCCTGCATGCATGCACAAAAGTGCTTCTCAGGAGCTGAAAACGCATTTCCCGCAGTCTCAGTGCTCTAGCGCCTTCCTTTAGTGGTTTTTCGTGCAGCCTTATATTTACACACATCTGACAAACTTGAAAAGGGCTAGTTCACCTTGTTATGATGAAACATGATAGGACACAGTGTGTTTATGTCAGAAATCCCTGAAAAGAGCTTTTTTTTTACATTATTTTATGCTAAATAATCTAAAATATTATAGTCGATAATGAAGGCCAATATGTTGATAAAAATATGATTTAAACTCGAAAATCTGATGATTTGTGTGTGGTATGAACATTTTCATGCAATCTTGGGTATCAGCATTTGTTTTGAGTGATTGCATGCATGCATGTAACAAAAGTGCTTCTCAGGAGCTGAAAACGCATTTCCCGCAGTCTCAGTGCTCTAGCGCCTTCCTTTAGTGGTTTTTCGTGCAACCTTATATTTGCACACATCTGACAAGCTTGAAAAGGGCTAGTTCACCTTGTTATGATGAAACACAGTGTGTTTATGTCAGAAATCTCTGAAAAAAGCTTTTTTACATTATTTTATGCTAAATAATCTAAAATATAATAGTCGATATTAAAGGCCAATATGTTGATAAAAATATGATTTAAACTCGAAAATCTGATGATTTGTGTGTGGTATGAACATTTTCATGCAATCTTGGGTATCAGCATTTGTTTTGAGTGAATGCCTGCATGCATGTAAAAAAGTGCTTCTCAGGAGCTGAAAACGCATTTCCCGCAGTCTCACTGCTCTAGCGCCTTCCTTTAGTGGTTTTTCGTGCAGTCTTATATTAACACACATCTGACAAACTTGAAAAGGGCTAGTTCACCTTGTTATGATGAAACATGATAGGACACAGTGTGTTTATGTCAGAAATCTCTGAAAAGAGCTTTTTTTTTACATTATTTTATGCTAAATAATCTAAAATATAATAGTCGATATTAAAGGCCAATATGTTTATAGAAATATGATTTAAACTCGAAAATCTGATGATTTGTGTGTGGTATGAACATTTTCATGCAATCTTGGGTATCAGCATTTGTTTTGAGTGAATGCCTGCATGCATGTAAAAAAGTGCTTCTCAGGAGCTGAAAACGCATTTCCCGCAGTCTCAGTGCTCTAGCGCCTTCCTTTAGTGATTTTTCGTGCAACCATATATAAGCACACATCTGACAAGCTTAAAAAAGGCTGTTTCACTTTGATTCCATGAAACATGATAGGACACAGTGTGTTTATGTCAGAAATCTCTGAAAAAAGCTTTTTTACATTATTTTATGCTAAATAATCTAAAATATAATAGTCGATATTAAAGGCCAATATGTTGATAAAAATATGATTTAAACTCGAAAATCTGATGATTTGTGTGTGGTATGAACATTTTCATGCAATCTTGGGTATCAGCATTTGTTTTGAGTGAATGCCTGCATGCATGCACAAAAGTGCTTCTCAGGAGCTGAAAACGCATTTCCCGCAGTCTCAGTGCTCTAGCGCCTTCCTTTAGTGATTTTTCGTGCAACCTTATATTTGCACACATCTGACAAGCTTGAAAAGGGCTAGTTCACCTTGTTATGATGAAACACAGTGTGTTTATTAGAGAAATCTCTGAAAAAAGCTTTTTTACATTATTTTATGCTAAATAATCTAAAATATAATAGTCGATATTAAAGGCCAATATGTTGATAAAAATATGATTTAAACTCGAAAATCTGATGATTTGTGTGTGGTATGAACATTTTCATGCAATCTTGGGTATCAGCATTTGTTTTGAGTGAATGCCTGCATGCATATAAAAAAGTGGTTCTCAGGAGCTGAAAACGCATTTCCCGCAGTCTCCGCGCTCTATCGCCTTCCTTCAGTGATTTTTCGTGCAACCATATATAAGCACACATCTGACAAGCTTAAAAAAGGCTGTTTCACCTTGTTTCCATGAAACATGATAGGACACAGTGTGTTTATGTCAGAAATCTCTGAAAAAAGCTTTTTTGCATTATTTTATGCTAAATAATCTAAAATATTATAGTCGATATTAAAGGCCAATATGTTGATAAAAATATGATTTAAACTCGAAAATCTGATGATTTGTGTGTGGTATGAACATTTTCATGCAATCTTGGGTATCAGCATTTGTTTTGAGTGAATGCCTGCATGCATGCACAAAAGTGCTTCTCAGGAGCTGAAAACGCATTTCCCGCAGTTTCAGCGCCTTCCTTTAGTGATTTTTCGTGCAACTATATATAAGCACACATCTGACAAGCTTAAAAAAGGCTGTTTCACCTTGTTTCCATGAAACATGATAGGACACATTGTGTTTATTAGAGAAATCTCTGAAAAAAGCTTTTTTACATTATTTTATGCTAAATAATCTAAAATATAATAGTCGATATTAAAGGCCAATATGTTGATAAAAATATGATTTAAACTCGAAAATCTGATGATTTGTGTGTGGTATGAACATTTTCATGCAATCTTGGGTATCAGCATTTGTTTTGAGTGAATGCCTGCATGCATATAAAAAAGTGCTTCTCAGGAGCTGAAAACGCATTTCCCGCAGTCTCACTGCTCTAGCGCCTTCCTTTAGTGGTTTTTCGTGCAGCCTTATATTAACACACATCTGACAAGCTTAAAAAAGGCTGTTTCACTTTGATTCCATGAAACATGATAGGACACAGTGTGTTTATGTCAGAAATCGCTGAAAAAAGCTTTTTTGCATTATTTTATGCTAAATAATCTAAAATATAATTGTTTATATCAAAGGCCAATATGTTGATAAAAATATGATTTAAACTCGAAAATCTGATGATTTGTGTGTGGTATGATCATTTTCATGCAATCTAATGTATCAGCATGTGTTTTGAGTGATTGCCTGCATGCATGTACAAAAGTGGTTCTCAGAGCTGAAAACGCATTTACCGCAGTCTCAGAGCTCTAGCGCCTTCCTTTAGTGGTTTTTCGTGCAACCTTATATTTGCACACATCTGACAAGCTTGAAAAGGGCTAGTTCACCTTGTTATGATGAAACACAGTGTGTTTATGTCAGAAATCTCTGAAAAAAGCTTTTTTACATTATTTTATGCTAAATAATCTAAAATATAATAGTCGATATTAAAGGCCAATATGTTGATAAAAATTTGATTTAAACTCGAAAATCTGATGATTTGTGTGTGGTATGAACATTTTCATGCAATCTTGGGTATCAGCATTTGTTTTGAGTGAATGCCTGCATGCATGTAAAAAAGTGCTTCTCAGGAGCTGAAAACGCATTTCCCGCAGTCTCACTGCTCTAGCGCCTTCCTTTAGTGGTTTTTCGTGCAACCTTATATTTGCACACATCTGACAAGCTTGAAAAGGTCTATTTCACCTTGTTATGATGAACCATGAGAGGACACAGTGTGTTTATGTCAGAAATCTCTGAAAAAAGCTTTTTTACATTATTTTATGCTAAATAATCTAAAATATAATAGTCGATATTAAAGGCCAATATGTTTATAGAAATATGATTTAAACTCGAAAATCTGATGATTTGTGTGTGGTATGAACATTTTCATGCAATCTTGGGTATCAGCATTTGTTTTGAGTGAATGCCTGCATGCATGTAAAAAAGTGCTTCTCAGGAGCTGAAAACGCATTTCCCGCAGTCTCAGTGCTCTAGCGCCTTCCTTTAGTGATTTTTCGTGCAACCATATATAAGCACACATCTGACAAGCTTAAAAAAGGCTGTTTCACTTTGATTCCATGAAACATGATAGGACACAGTGTGTTTATTAGAGAAATCTCTGAAAAAAGCTTTTTTACATTATTTTATGCTAAATAATCTAAAATATAATAGTCGATATTAAAGGCCAATATGTTGATAAAAATATGATTTAAACTCGAAAATCTGATGATTTGTGTGTGGTATGAACATTTTCATGCAATCTTGGGTATCAGCATTTGTTTTGAGTGAATGCCTGCATGCATGTACAAAAGTGCTTCTCAGGAGCTGTAAACGCATTTCCCGCAGTCTCAGCGCTCTAGCGCCTTCCTTTAGTAGTTTTTCGTGCAACCTTATATTTGCACACATCTGACAAGCTTGAAAAAGTCTATTTCACCTTGTTATGATGAAACACAGTGTGTTTATGTCAGAAATCTCTGAAAAAAGCTTTTTTACATCATTTTATGCTAAATAATCTAAAATATAATAGTCGATATTAAAGGCCAAGATGTTGATAAAAATATGATTTAAACACAAAAATCTGATGATTTGTGTGTGGTATGATCATTTTCATGCAATCTTATGTATCAGCATGTATTTTGAGTGAATGCCTGCATGCATGTACAAAAGTGCTTCTCAGGAGCTGAAAACGCATTTCCCGCAGTTTCACCGCCTTCCTTTAGTGATTTTTCGTGCAACTATATATAAGCACACATCTGACAAGCTTAAAAAAGGCTGTTTCACCTTGTTTCCATGAAACATGATAGGACACATTGTGTTTATGTCAGAAATCTCTGAAAAAAGCTTTTTTACATTATTTTATGCTAAATAATCTAAAATATAATAGTCGATAATAAAGTCCAATATGTTGATAAAAATATGATTTAAACTCGAAAATCTGATGATTTGTGTGTGGTATGAACATTTTCATGCAATCTTGGGTATCAGCATTTGTTTTGAGTGAATGCCTGCATGCATGTAAAAAAGTGCTTTTCAGGAGCTGAAAACGCATTTCCCGCAGTCTCAGCTCTCTAACGCCTTCCTTTAGTAGTTTTTCCTGCAACCTTATATTTACACACATCTGACAAGCTTGAAAAGGTATATTTCACCTTGTTATGATGAAACACAGTGTGTTTATTAGAGAAATCTCTGAAAAAAGCTTTTTTGCATTATTTTATGCTAAATAATCTAAAATATAATAGTCGATATTAAAGGCCAATATGTTGATAAAAATATGATTTAAACTCGAAAATCTGATGATTTGTGTGTGGTATGAACATTTTCATGCAATCTTGGGTATCAGCATTTGTTTTGAGTGAATGCCTGCATGCATGTACAAAAGTGCTTCTCAGGAGCTGAAAACGCATTTCCCGCAGTCTCAGCGCTCTAGCGCCTTCCTTTACTGGTTTTTCGGGCAACCTTATATTTGCACACATTTGAAAAGGGCTATTTCACCTTGTTATGATGAAACATGATAGGACACAGTGTGTTTATTGTCAGAAATCTCTGAAAAAAGCTTTTTTACATTATTTTATGCTAAATAATCTAAAATATAATAGTCGATATTAAAGTGTTGATAAAAATATGATTTAAACTCGAAAATCTGATGATTTTTGTGTGGTATGATCATTTTCATTCAATAAATTTTTTTTTTAATTTATTTATTAACAAAAAGCACCAACATACAAAACTCTCGTTGGGGAACAGGATATACATGTGTATATACAATACATATGTTGTCACTGTACAAGAAAAAATTCTTGATGAAACAATAAAGAATAAAAAACAAAAACAAAGAAAAAGGGGGAGACGCTTAAATACACAAGTCAAAAAAGCCTAAAGAAAGTAAAAAACATATATTTAGAACAGTACCTAACGAGAGATCATCAAAATAGTAGTTTCCTAGATATGTCACTATACATTTTCCTTGCAATTTTAGTAGATTTTATCATTTTCAGTGAGGAAAAAAACAATTTAAAATCCAAACAAAAGGAAGGCTTAGAACACCTCCACTTACTGCAATGAATATGATATGTACCCATCATAATGATCATATTGAGTAGATCAGACACTGATGATTCTATATTGTCCATATAAAAGAGTATGTGTGACAGGTTGAAAGTAGGGATATTATCCATCTTAAATGACACCCAATTGTGTATCTCAGACCAGAAGCTGTTAGATACGGGGCAAAAAAGAACGTGTTCCAGATCCTCATCAGCCACCTCACAGAAAACACAAGGGTCTACATCAAATTTAAATCTTCTTCTAAGAAATTCAGCAACCGGATATATCTTATAGATTATTTTAAAGTGGGTCTCTTTAATTTTTGGGGAAATGGGCCATTTAATGAAATTAAAATGTGATTTTTCTATGGACAATGTATCCATGTTCGGAATCTGTACACACGATCCTCTGTTGTAACCAAAGAACAATATAGATTTCAAAGCATCACTAATAAATTTATTATTACATTTATTTTGAAATAAAGTGCAATCATTAGTAACTAAATTTGGTAGTGTTGGTAAGGGTCTTGTACTTGCATTTAACTATTTGTTTCGAATTAACTGTAATAACGGTGCAGCTATTGCTTTACAGATCATATTGTATTTTCTATATGTACAGTTCAAATTATATTTGTCTAGGAAGGCTATATAGGTTACCATTGTCATCTATAATATCATTCACAAAAACAATTCCCTTTTCATACCAATCATGCCTGAACAGTGATTTCCTATTGATTCTGATGATTTCTAGAAATCTATTTAAACAAGTAGGAGGGCTTGATTTTCTTTTGCATTGTGATTCTGAGGTGACCAAAATTCCTGTTAAGTTGTCAAAATTCCACAAACAAGTTCTCCAATATTGGAAAATGATATTTACCCATAACTTTTCTCCTCACGGAAGAAACCTTATGGAACAATAGGGCCCTAAATTTAGTCTCGATTTTCTCTAAAGTGTCAGGATTAACACTCAGTATTAAAAAATGTGAGCTACTTGCCATTCACTCATCAACAGACTCTATCATCTCTTCAATTGAAGTCAAAGACGAAGTGAAATATTTAGGAATAGTTCTATCTAAAAATGCTATTAGAAGAGAAGACGTTAACTTTTCTAACCGGTTAATAGATATGAGGAAATCCTTGAGTCGCTGGCTTACCAGAGATCTCACTATTTTTGGTAGAGTCACTCTGTCTAAATCGGAGGGTATTTCCAAAATAATCTATCCAATAATCTATACAGTTAATGTTAAGAAAGCTAATTCAATTGTTTTCCAATTTCTGTGGAAAAACAAAACTCATTATATTAAGAAATCACAGCTGGTTAAAGACTATGATATGGGTGGTATTGGATTCTGAAGCAATGTTTGGGACATTTAAGATTAACTGGTTGAAAACATGTCTATCACAACCAATCTGAACAAAGAATCTCTATGTGGTTTCACATACCTAGAAATCAATTTAAACAGGTAGGAGGGCTTGATTTTCTTTTGCATTGTGATTTTGAGGTGACCCTTAACAACACTACCAAATTTAGTTATTAATGATTGCACTTTATTTCACAATAAATGTAATAATAAATTTATTAGTGATGCTTTGAAATCTATATTGTTCTTTGGTTACAACAGAGGATTGTGTGTACAGATTCCGAACATGGATACATTGTCCATAGAAAAATCACATTTTAACTTCATTAAATGGCCAATTTCCCCAAAAATTAAAGAGACCCACTTTAAAATAATCTATAAGATATAAATTTTATGTAGATCCTTGTGTTTTCTGTGAGGTGGGTGATGAGACTCTGGAACACGTTCTTTTCACATGTTCATATGTCCCCGTATCTAACAGCTTCTGGTCTGAGATACACAATTGGCTGTCACTTAAGATGGATAATATCCCTACTTTCAACCTGTCACACATACTCTTTTATATGGACAATATAGATTCATCAGTGTCTGATCTACTCAATATGATCATTATGATGGGTACATATCATATTCATTGTAGTAAGTGGAGGTGTTCTAAGCCTTCCTTTGTTTGGTTTATGAATGACTTTAAATTGTTTTTTTCCTCACCGAAAATGATAAAATCTACTAAAATTGCAAGGAAAATGTATAGTGACATATCTAGGAAACTACTATTTTGATGAGTCTCTCCTTATGTACTGTTCTAAATATATGTTTTTTACTTTCTTTAGGCTTTTTTGACTTGTGTATTTAAGCGTCTCCCCCTTTTTCTTTGTTTTTGTTTTTTATTCTTTATTGTTTCATCAAGAAATTTTTCTTGTACAGTGACAACATTTGTATTGTATATACACATGTATATCCTGTTCCCCAACGAGGGTTTTGTATGTTGGTGCTTTTTGTTAATAAATAAATAAATAAAAAAAAAATAAAAAATTGCATGAAAATGATGATACCAAACACAAATCATCAGATTTTCGAGTTGAAATCATATTTTTATCAACATATTGGCCTTTAATATCAACTATTATATTTTATATTATTTACCATAAAATAATGTAAAAAAGCTTTTTTCCGAGATTTCTGACATAAACACACTGTGTCCTATCATGTTTCATCATAACAAGGTGAAATAGCCCTTTTCAAGCTTGTCAGATGTGTGCAAATATAAGTTTACACGAAAAACCACTAAAGGAAGGCGCTAGAGCGCTGAGACTGCGGGAAACGCGTTTTCAGCTCCTGAGAAACACTATTGTACATGCATGCAGGGATTCACTCAAAACACATGCTGATACCTAAGATTGCATGAAAATGATCATACCACACACAAATCATCAGATTTTTGAGTTTAAATCATATTTTAATCAACATATTGGCCTTTAATATGAACTATTATATTTTATATTATTTAGCATAAAATAATGTAAAAAAGCTTTTTTTCCGGGAGGCACGGTGGCTTGGTGGTTAGCACGTTCACCTCACACCTCCAGGGTTGGGGGTTCGATTCCCGCTTCCGCCCTGTGTGTGTGGAGTTTGCATGTTCTCCCCGTGCCTCGAGGGTTTCCTCAGGGTACTCCGGTTTCCTCCCCCGGACCAAAGACAGGCATTGGCATCTCTGGAAAATTGTCTGTAGTGTGTGATTGCGTGAGTGAATGAGAGTGTGTGTGTGCCCTGCGATGGGTTGGCACTCCGTCCAGGGTGTATCCTGCCTTGATGCCTGATGACGCCTGAGATAGTTCGGATAAGCGGTAGAAAATGAGTGAGTGAGTGAGCTTTTTTCCGAGATTTCTGACATAAACACACTGTGTCCTATCATGTTTCATCGAAACAATGTGAAACAGCCCTTTTCAAGCTTATCAGATGTGTGCTTATAAAAGGTTGCACGAAAAACCACTAAAGGAAGGCGCTAGAGCGCTGAAACTGCGGGAAACGCGTTTTCAGGTCCTGAGAAGCATGCATGCAGGGAGTACTTTTCTACATGCATGCAGGGATTCACTCAAAACAAATGCTGGTACCCAACATTGCATGAAAATGATCATACCACACACAAATCATCAGATTTTCGAGTTTAAATGATATTTTTATCAACATATTGGCCTTTAATATGAACTATTATATTTTATATTATTTACCATCAAGGGTGTCGATTTGGTTAGGGACGTTAGGGACATGTCCCTACCAATATCCAGGGAACACTCAATTGTCCCTAGCAATAATTCATCCAAGCATATATATATACATAACCACTGATGTCCGTCTGTGTCTTGTGCTTTTTTACTTATTTCATTTAACATTTATCCAGGAATCATTAAATAAGTGAAAAATATTTTACAACGGCGTTCTGTAAAAAATAGCGCAACTTGTCGAACACAAATAGTTAACAGATCTACCCCCTGCAATGAATCCCGCCTCTGTAACTCACCTCTCTAAAAGGATTGGCCTTTGCCTTTTTTGAGTCCTGCTTTTTTGAGTGAACCCACGTCGCTGTTTGATTGGCTTTGTCTTTCTCGCTAATGTGTTGAGGTACAGTAGGAGGCTGCAGCTATATTCCTTTGTATGAAGCAATATGCAACATGATTATGCAGGCTACCGGTAAGAGTAAGAAAGTATTCTGTAAGAAAGTATACTTTTAACAGCAGTTTTATGCACAAAATACGGGGAATGTTGTCCCCACCAATGACAAATAAATTATGTCCCCACCAATGACAAATAAATTGTGTCCCCACCAATGTCAAAATCTAAATTACGGTATTGTTTACCATAAAATAATGTAAAAAAGCTTTTTTCTGAGATTTCTGACATAAACACACTGTGTCCTATCATGTTTCATGGAAACAAGGTGAAACAGCCCTTTTCAAGCTTGTCAGATGTAGTAGTAGTAGTAGTAGTAGCCTTTATTGTCACTGGTCACAGGTACCAGCGAAATTAGCCATCAACCTGCCCATACATACAATACATACAATACAAGGGGAGGACAGGACAGGAAGACAGGGGATTGAGAAGAGATACAGCATAACATGAGGGAAGGGAGGAGAAAAAAAACAACAACCCCCAGACTATCCTCCGGTGGGGAGTACAGTGTGGGAACAAGAAAAAAAACACCTCAGCAACATAAGCACATAAACAGTACGCCATAAACACATGACTTGCAACAGGGGAGTGGAGTGGGGGGTGGAGGTAATCCAGCACAGGCAAGCAGCCATCAGGTCCTGCGGCCTTTCGGCGCTGGTCACAGACCCGCTTGTCAGACTGGCGGTACAAAGCGGCGAAGGCGTGGGATGGGGGGTGCTTATACATTGAAAACCCTAAGTTCAATGAACTCAACCTATTGAGTAAACTCGTTCCCTCAATTGAATTGAGTAATGGATTTTCCAAAACTTGTTTATTTAAGTTCACTTAACTTGGTGCTCATGTAGACTGTACTTAAATTGTTAAGTTCATCTAACTTGGTGTTTTGTAATTTGCACTTAAACTATTAAGTTCACTTACTTACATATTTAAGTCAACTTAAAAACTAAACTGAAATTGCAAATGATTATAAATTGAATTGACTAACATCATTGTTGTTTTGACTGTTAAAGCTTTATTCAGTACAAAAAACACATTGAACATCATATTGAATGCATTTATTGTGCAAAATTGTTTAAACATTAAAACATATAAATTTCAATAAATGAAACAGAACTGGTCACAGCCACACTGTACAAAAATGTACAGATAAATGATATAAATTACATTTCAGTTTAAATTTCAAAAACATACTGTATCAGAAAACACCTAGGTCACAGCCACAGTCTACAACACTGTACATGTGGTAACAATATTATACATTAACTGCTGCACAACATCACTGCTAGAACTTTGTGCACTTTAACAACTAAACATTTTTTATTAACAAAAAAGCTGGTTTGCCAAAGACTGTACTTTGGTCTTGAGGGCATTCTGTCCCATTGACATCAGTAAACGCTGTATGAAATCAAATGTGTTTGCAAATGATTTGGGGTAATTCAGGTCTAATGCATAAATGAGACCAAGAGAAGACACATTGCTTGTGTGAGGTCCGGCATCTTGTCCATTACCACTTGACCTTCAAGTATTATGCCAATCGAGGAATTCAAATGCAAGGAGTTGGGGGGCTGAAGATCGGTGTGCTCGAATAAGATCCCCACTGGCACATCAAGGATCCAATTGCAATGATCAGACACCTAGTGAAGACAAAAAATAAGAAATCTATATTGTGATCATGCATTTATTGTAGAACATCAATGCATATTTAGCAGAATTCACACTAAATATATGCACATCACTAAACACATCACTTATATTGACATTGTTATTAGCCACATACTACCACATTAGCCACACACAAGTAAGCACAAAGCAAATTGTTAACTTATATAAATGTACTTACATTTCCACATGTTCTTGTTTCACCTGCAATATAAAAACAATTGAAAACATAAAATATTGACAGTCATTGACAAAACATCATAAAGAAAATGATATTTTATTATAATTAATAATATTCAAAATTAATGTTATTAATAAAACCAGCCTAAACCAGCAAATACGGATAGGTTAGCTAGACAATTAATTATTGATGATAAATGTGAAGATGGACTGATGAAGAACACTTTTTTCTTTCTAAAAACACACGATTAATGTATAAAGAATTTACATCTACTGTACATGTGGAAGAGTTGACAATAAAGAAAACTTGAACTTGAACTTCTTGTACAGTATTGTAACCACTTTGACAGGATGTCAGCAGAGACATGATTAAAGATAGCTTCACCAATCATGTAATAAAGATTAGTGTACTGGGCACCACTGCAAGAGAGGGATATGCCATCATTGTTGATGTCAACATCGTCATAGAGGGAACTGAGGTGCTGTTGGGATGTAAGAAGGAAAACACATTTGAAGTTTTTCATCTTTCTTGGGCTGGATGCTTCAAAATCTTCTCTGAAAGTTAGCTCTTTGCATAGAACGCTACTATTGTAAATCCGCTAGTTGGCCATTTTGTTTGACATTTGCAAGTGAGAATGTTCTAAAAAGGTTTGTTAATGTAAATTAGAGCAAAGTTTGTACTATACTGTACTGTAAAAGATACACACACACACACACACACACACACACACACACACACACACACACACAGAAGAGTGTACAGGAACATTGTTATTGGTTTTATCATTCCCTTTGTTTAATCTGTTTTTTTTTTTTCAGTAGTAATACATCACAAATTATATTAAGTAATATTTTAAATAATATTTAAAGTAAAGTTTAATCAGTATAACTAAAAAGATAACTATGGCTCTTGTGTTAAAAAAAAAATGTCGTCATTTATAAACATTACTGAATCAAAAGAGTCAATAAAATTTACTCAGAATTCCCAAGTAAACTTAACTTAAACATTTCTAATTAAAGCTACTAATAATTATGTTTAGGCTTTTAGTTGGCAAATCTTTGTAAATTTACTAGCCTTTTCTGACAAGTAAATCCTACTCTAATATGGTCCCAATAAATATTAAGCAATTTTATTTTTGATTTTCTTAATAATTCCTCTTCAAATTTACCATATCTGTCAATAAAGTTGTGACTAGAAGCACTATTTGATCTATTATACTATTTATACTATAATACTATTTGATTATAAATTTGATCCAAAATGAACATAATGCATAGAACATTCAAATTAATGCTCACAAGTAACATCAAACAATTTTACCATGGTATTTTAGGATAATTTTACCAAGAACCAAATTAAATTAAAGTCCGTAGTGTGTGATTGCGTGAGTGAGTGAGAGTGTGTGTGTGCCCTGCGATGGGTTGGCACTCCTTCCAGGGTGTATCCTGCCTTGATGCCCGATGACGCCTGAGATAGGCACAGGCTCCCCGTGACCCGAGGTAGTTCGGATAAGCAGTAGAAAATGAGTGAGTGAGAGTTAATTTATCTACCATTTTACTTTAAAAAAAAAGACAAAGTGTAATATTTACTTTTCATTTCTCTAGTGTTTTAAAAATATAGAAAGCATAAGATGCAGTGTTACTGAATTATAGAACTATCAACTACTATCCAAATAAAAACAAGCACAATAACACTAGATCAAAGAACTCAATTTATTGCAAAAAAATAAAGCATTTCAACGTCATTGAATTTAAAGAATTACAACGTCATTGCAAACCCATTGCCTTGTCAGAAAACAGAAACAGAAACATGTATAACATCATAAAAATGTTTACTAGAGAAAGCAATATGGCACTCTTCAGTGTAGCGATATTAGCTCGCGAAGCAAGGTAAATATTTATAAGTCATTATAACGTGTTATAGTTGAAAGTTGAAATTGACGGTAATGGAATTAACGTTACACTTATTTGGTCTGTTCATCCGCCGAACAGGCCGTGTAACCTTTATTAATTCTATGAAGGAGGTATCTTCCCGGCCAAGAAAGATTCACTTCCCTTTTACTTTATACCGTAATTTCAATTAAATTAACTTAATAGAGCATGTAGTTCAGACCAGATGTTGCAGGTACCGGAAACGGTTACTTGCATTGGCTTGCGGCACAAGAGTCTGGATGTAACGGAGAAATCTCTGAAGAGTCAGTTAGGGTGGGGTCAGATGTTCTTCCAAGTTCTCCTGAAGATCAGAGCAGCTGTTGTTCTTGGGAGTGAAGCTTGCCGGAAGCTCTTTGGAGGAAGATGGAGTCATCTCCAAGCTGTTCCAAAAGTCTGACCCCGAATTGGTGTTTGTGACATTTTAAAGGTCCCGAACTCCACCCATCTTTGGGGAGATGGCCAATACTACGGCCTGAAATTTCAGAGGGAAAAACTCCCTTTGTTTCAGGTGTCTGTGGGCGTGGTTTAGCTATAAAACTTTTAGATGACTTTAAAAGTTTTATCCAAGGTGTATTAAGACGGTATGGCGCCTTTCGTACTCAAATAAAATGCACCATTGTTTGAAAAATAAGTAACAGATAATTTTGTGGTCATTTGGATACTAAACATGAAGAGGAATGACGGCATAAAGGCAGCGGTACATTACATACACAGATCAGTAATCAAAGTGTAACTGATGTTACTATGATATTGTGTTCTGATAAAGGAAAAGAAAACAACAATAAAAACACAAAACAAAATTGCATTTTCCTTAGGAAAGTGAAAAACAGGTAATTTTGTACTGTATACATTCTGACATCAGACCTTAAAAGGACATACAGCATTAGAACAGGTATACATTATCATGCCAGGACCAGTAATTAAAGTATAACTGATGTTAATACAGTGTCGTGTTCTGATACATAAATAAAATACACCCTTGTCAGGAAAGTAAGGAGCAAATAATTTTAAGTCAGGCAAGCCTTAACAGAAGAGACACATTACAACAGGGTTAATGTCGTTGGATGTGGAGCATCTTATTTACTTGTTTTATTAGTAAAAGGAATGTCCCATTGTGTTGTGTGTGTGTGTGTGCATGTGTAGGTGTGTGTGTGTGTGTGTGTGTTTTATGGTTTGAGGGTCCCTGTGAATTCACCCAGGAAGGCCAGGGGGTTATCTGGTTCTCAGGGTGGTGTATGTGTGTGTGTGACACTGTGGAATGCAGCCCCTCAATAAAATTGTAAACTGGGTTGCTCATCGGTTGATTGAAGAGTAGATGCCAAAGTTTAAGAGGGGTTCCTGGGACATGAAATCTAAATGACCTGTACCAGACGCTACATCAGAAAAAGGGTCCTGCTTGTACATAGCCCATGAATTACCTGAAAGTGCTTATCAAGGTTGTTTGGACTTCCATGGTCACTTTTGCAAAGAAAACACTTCATAGTTTTATCTCAACTAATGCACCATTCTCACCCGCAACTCTGCAACTCTACTAGTCTCCTTTGTTTCCCCCATGTCAATGTTATAGATGGTTGTTTGCACAAAAGTGAAAAAGCTGCTCAGGGAAGAACTGTATGACGTACCAAAGACGTAATGGGCTTTAAAGAGTTCGTCAGAAGCTCCAACTGAACCTGTTGCCTTGCATGGAAGTGCATGTTTGTCAACCACAATGCAGTAGGAGTGAATGGTGCTCTGTGTGGATCCCTGGACGAGAAGGTAGGGCAGACGCTTTTGGTAATGTTGTCTAGATGCTGCTGCACACTGGTTCAAACCTACAACAAAACACATTCAATAGAATTGTTTTTGTGACTAACTTCTGACAATAGATCAGATCACCTCCAACTGCACAAGATTGAGGTGATGGAAGATATATTTTAAACAACTGTTAAAGAATTAGTTCACTTTGAAAAATGTTTTTCTGATAATTTACTCACCCCCATGTCATCCAAGATTCATGTCTTTCTTTCTCCAGTCGAAAATATAGTAAGGTTTTTGCGGAAAACATTCCAGAATTTTTCTCCATATAATGAAATTCCATGGTGACCAACGGTTTGAGGGTTCAAATGAAATGTCGGTCTCAATGTAGCTTCAAAGTCTCAACAATCCCCGCAGAGAAATAAGGGTCTTATATAGAGAAACGATCGGCTGTTTTCAAAATAAAAATAATACACTTTTTAACCACAATTGGACTTTTACAAATGGTTTTCTACAACAGGTGGGACTAAACAATTGGTGGCGCCAAAGAAAAGAAACAAACAAAGTCAAAGCCCGCTTATCTAACACTGCTTTATATTAGTCACGCTCATCTACAAACAAAGGGTGAAACCAAAATCCTAACTACGCTATATGTACTTCCCTCGCTAACTAAAATACAGGGGGAGACACCGCCCCTTACCTGAGGTATCTAGACAGAGAAATATACTACGTGGTGTACAATGTATGAGCGCGCTCCTTCTTACCTCTTCAAGCCCCGTACATAGAATAATATTGTACACAAACAACATTAAATGCAACGGCAAAATACACAACTTTCAAACAACTCTCACAACACGACAACCAACAATGAGTTGACACAATGTTCGCGCTTTTATGGTTGAGGACTTCTTGCGTCTCCGCCCTGCAACCGATATTGGGCAAACTGCATCGCACTCACGCAGCCAAGCCGCTGTAACAAAAGCATTCAAACCCGCAAACATACGTGCCTTGGCATATAACACTGTAAAAGGTTTTAGGCACTTGATTAATGTGAATTTTCATGTTTAAACCGTGTTTATGTGTGTGTGTGTGTGTGTGTGCGTGGTTGTGTATTTGTATATACATATGTACTATATGAATATCTATAAAAAATATCTGTGATACTGCAGTATTGCACTTACCTAGCATGAGCTTGAATGGTGAGTGCAATTTGTGTAACATATGTTATAAATGTTAATGTCAGAAATAGATTTTTTTTAAACAAATTTGAATAAATATACTGATCTTATTAATTATGTACCGGGTGTACCGGAAAACATTCTGTTTTCCTACTGGAGTTGTTATTCTTAGCCAACTTTTTATAAAATCACATGCACCAAATTCGCATGAGCCACATGCACCAAATTCGGATATGTTGTAGACCCTGGTCTGAAGTTTGTTGCTCTTACTTTTCTAAGTGATCGGAATTCCAGAATTCCTGGTACGGAAGCTCAAATCGGCCTTTTTTCCCATACACTTCCATTATAAACTTTGGAGGTTTATAACTCGGCACGTTTTCGAGTGATTTACACCAAACTCGGCCAGGTTCTTTAGGACCTTACTCTGGACGTAGTTTTATTTCGGGGTTCCGACGGAACTTTCGGTTTTCCCCACACATCCATCCATCTATCTATCTATCTATCTATCTATCTATCTATCTATCTATCGTTCATTCAACAGTAAAAATTACATGTACTCTTCTATGCAGTATAATAATAAGTAGAATACCATAATGACTGTACTATTGACACGGAATGTGCAAATCCTCAGTAGTCACTTTTGTTCAAAAGTATTGGCACCCCACCGGGTATACTGGTGACGTCACGTGTAGCCCCACCCCCAAAATAAGCGAAATAAAAAAAAAACATGGACATGTGACATATAAAAACACTCAGCACAATGAGGGGAAGTGCCTCACATGTATTCTGGCCACGTCACGTGATGTCACATGAAAATCAAAAATTTGCACAACATGGACATGTGACATATCAAAACACTCAGCACAACGAGGGGAACTGCCTCATGTGTATTCTGCTCACGTCACATGCTCATGTCCGCTCGCCTCCAAAAGTATTGGCACCCTAGCGGTCCAGTAGCTTTCACAATCTATCTGTCCACTTGCCTCCAAAAGTAACACTGACCCTTATGTCCACTCGCCTCAAAAACTCCGGCCTTTGTGAATACTTGCACCGTCAAAAAGCCAACATCAAAGTTTGTTGCGACGAACTTTACAAATCTAGTTTGAAATTTGACCAGTTAATTTATTTTGGAACAACTGCATTCAAGTTACGCAGTCATCTATCTGGCAGAGTTAAGGGTGCCTGAACACATACTAGAAAAGTGTACAGGTTCAGTGTGGAGTATAATCGCTTGATTAATATGCATCAAATGCTTATTGATTTTATCAAGAATACAAAGCAGTGTAATTGGTGTGGATTATCTTGGGATTATCCACAGTTTTAATGTACAAAAAAAGAAAAGCTTAAATTTTCTATTTACATGAAATCTACATGATGCTATTTTCATACATGAAATCAACTTAGTGTTTGTCAATGTTTTGTCTATAGGTCTTTGGTGGTCCCTATGTATCAAAGTCTGGATTTGGGTAATAGTCCATTTTAGCAGGGTGGACCATATATATATATATATATGTAGCGCCCCCTGCCCTACTTAGTTGTGTCAAGTCTAAGCTCTTTAGGGTGGGGCGACGGGTTCAATAACTTGGGGTCTCTCGACTAAAGAAATTACTATACTCTGATACCTAAACTCTGAAATACACAATAAAGAAACATTCTTAAAAAAACAGTTTTGTATTTATTTTTGTTACCGATATAAAATATTGCAAGGTGAATTATGGAATTTGTATATGTATATGTTTAAGTAAGTAAGTTGACATGTGTTACAACATATAAGAATGACTAACAATAACCAATAGGTATTATAACAAACAAAATTAGTGTCCAATCCAATGTTAACAGTCCAAACACTTCCCTTTGCAATAAACTTGAACACCCAGCAAGGAATATGCACTCAAAGGAAAATACTTAAACACTCTTACTGTTAACTATTTTAGTACCGGTGCAACTGCAAACTTTAAACCAACACATAAATTACACAAATTGCAAATTTCAAAATAAAATGTTAGTGGGCCCACTCACACAAGCAAACACTCACTCACCCAACCCCCCGATGCAGGCCTGTGTCGTTGCTTGAGTGCGTTGTGGCCTTGGAAATGTGTACAATTGGCCTCTTCACTCAAATGAGCCAAAACCAATAACAGATACCTTTGCTCTGGTAATCACTCACAATCCTCTGCGAATAGTGGTACGTTTCTCGTGACCAAAGGCAAACCGAACAGTCTTGATGAAGGCAAGTTTTCGCCACCGAGTGCTTTTCATTCACCCGATCACAACGTGAACTCAAACTGATCCCTCTAAGTGTCAAACTCAAAGTATTAAATAGCGCAACACCACGGTAATACGCCGAATGTAGTATATCCGTCCCGTAACGTTACGTATAGGCACTCCGGATCAACACAAACGGCGATTTCTTCTCCAAGGGGGAAAAAAAAAGGGGGTCTCACCAACAGTTGATAAGACGAAATCACAGTCCATTAACACATATCCTGGGTTAACATTACTACATAAACAAACACTTTCGCAAAGAAACAAATCCATATAACACGCGTTTAACGGTTATTTTAAATTTTGTCTTTGCTTTTTTTCTAGCCCCAGCGTTTCTGCTTCCGAACTCTCTCGAACGCCCCTCGTCTCAATCTCTCTCTTTTTTTTGATTGACTCATTAACCACCAATCACATTACACTCTCATATGCATGGGTGGGTATAAAATAATAAACATCCAATCACAGAAAAGATAAACTAGATGTCTTCCAGGTGCATCTTCACCAAACGTTAGTGCATACACGGGGTTTTTTTCTCAACTCTTTCGCCGCCATTTACGAATTAAAGGGATACACACACATTTTCAGGTCACATAAAAAATGTTAATCTCTTTAAACACAACACAGTTCACTGAATAGTTTACTTAAACCTTACTACAAAACAAACCTTTTCAGCCACAAATATCTGAATAGGGCAGATATTAAAATTAGCTTTTAAATAACTATGACTGGAGCTTTTATATGCACCTATTTTTAGTAAAAGAAACTAGTAAGAGGGTTACATTCTCCCCCTTCTAACTCCTCATGCCCTCATGAGGCAAAAATTCTACATCTGAACTACTGTTCTGACAGCAGGGCAGGGGTTCACAAGGACACACTGGGGACACTGGGCCAGGGGATGGCACCATACAGTGTTGCAGACTTTCTTCCTTACTTTAACAGCATCTTCCATATGTACGACCATCCCTTGATGAATAACTGTTAATGGTTTATCAGAGGGTCGGCCTAATTCATCATAGGTCAGTTTAATCAAAGGCTTTACCTCCCTCCGAGATCTGCGGCACACTGAAGGTTCTGTCTCCTGTTCTGAGACATTCTCGGGACCACTGTCTCCCCCTTCTAATTCATGACCCTCTGCCACTTCCATAAGATAATCAGGAAGTATTTCCGGGTCATCTTCTGCCACCCAATCTCTTATTACACACTCCTGGCCTTGATTATGGTCCTGACAGACGGTGTCTTGCTCTACTGTAAGCTGAGAAGTCGGCGGCCTACTTAGTATGCTGACTGGATCTGGGCGGTAGCACCAGAGATCATCATCATCACTGTCTGAAGTATCCACTTTCTCACATCCAGTAAGAGAAACCTTTTCCTTCACCAGTTTATTTTGGCGTTTTTTACCTGTTTGTGCTCTGGTTACCGGTGGTGGCATAATTTTGTTTGCGTCATCCGACCTAAACAGTCTCACATTGTCTCCAATGGGTAACAGGTGATCTCTGTGAATAGTCCTCTCACCTCCCATTCCACTTTCAGGCCGTAATCGGTATACGGGTAAGTCTTTGAACTTCTCAATGACAACATAGGGTAAGGAATTCCATCTGTTTTGGAGCTTGTGCTTTCCAGTGAAGGCAAGGTTTTTGATGAGCACTCTGTCTCCTACGGTAAGTATTTGGTGTTTCACTTTTTTGTCATAGAGTCGTTTGTTTCGTTGGTGGCTTTTCAGTGCAGTTCCAGATGCTAACTGATAGGCTTTTTGGAGTTCAGACTTAATTTTCTCAACATATTGCTGGTGTTTAATGCCTCTCTCACCTTCTGCAGGTATGCCAAAACACACGTCGATGGGCAATCGAGCCTCTCGCCCGAAGAGCAGGTAATAAGGGGAGTAACCGGTTGCCTCGTTCTTCGTACAGTTGTAAGCATGTACAAGCAAACTTATATGTTGACTCCACTTACTCTTTTGGGTTGGATCCAGGGTTCCAAGCATGGAGAGGAGGGTTCGATTAAAACGTTCGGGTTGTGGGTCACCTTGTGGATGGTAAGGTGTTGTCCGTGATTTGCGGATTCCTAACATTCCTAGTAGCTCTCGTATTAGTCGGCTTTCAAAGTCCCTTCCCTGATCAGAGTGAATACGGGAGGGTAAACCATAGTGAACAAAGAACTTCTCCACAAGGACTTTAGCCACGGTCACTGCTCGCTGGTCTTTGGTTGGGAAGGCTTGAGCGTAGCGGGTGAAGTGATCAGTTATTACGAGCACGTTGGAAATGCCCTTGGAGTCAGGTTCTAAGGACAAGAAGTCAATGCATACTAGGTCTAACGGACCATTGCTGGTAATATGGTTTAAAGGGGCAGACTTTGTAGGGAGGGTCTTCCTAGTAATGCAACGACCACAGTTCTTGATGTATTGCTCTATGTCCATGGTCATGCGTGGCCAATAAAACCGATCTCTTAGTAGCTCGGTGGACCGCTCCACTCCAAGATGACCTGATTCATCATGTAAAGACTGTATGACTACCAGGTGGTACTTTTTGGGCAGAACAAGCTGTAGTTTTTCTTTCCCACAATGGCGTTTACTGACTCTGTACAGTAGGTTGTTCTTAATGACCAGTTTTGGACACTGACGCTGTAGAAGTGTAAGGCTTGGGTCTGAACCTTTTACATAGGTAGGTGCTCTGCCACGTTCAATGTCTTGTTTGACTACACTTATGATAGGATCTTGTTCTTGGGCTTTCTTTAGGTCTGAATTTGTCATCTGCTCCATCTGTCCCATTTCCAGCTGAGCAGGATAGGAGTATGCAAGTGGGATGCTATCTGGTGAAACACCTAGCTGGTCTACAAGCCTGGTGGATTCATCGTCCCAAGGAAGACTGGCCAACTGACATATAGCTTTTACACCAGATTGTGGAATCTCAGTCCATAAGGTAGGAGCATCATCACTGACAGGGTAACGGGACAGCACATCAGCATCAATGTTATGTTTACCGGGCTTATACTGGAGACGGAAATTATAAGTAGCTAAAGCTGCTAGCCAGCGGTGACCAGTTGCATTCAGCTTTGCACTTGACAGCACGTAGGTAAGAGGATTATTGTCCGTCCGCACAACAAACTGGGCACCATACAAATAATCGTGATATTTATCTACGACCGCCCATTTCAATGCCAGGAACTCTAGTTGGTGGATCGGGTAACGCTGTTCTGAGGAACTCAGCTTTCTGCTCGCAAAAGCCACGGGCCGAAGACCTTCAGGATGTTCTTGATTTAAGACGGCACCCAGACCACTCAGACTAGCATCAACATGGAGGACATAAGGCAGGGTTGGATCAGCAAAGGCAAGTACTGGTGCATGTGTTAGACAATGTATGATTTTCTTAAAAGCAGCTGCGCAGTCTTTGTCCCATCGCACACCAAACACTTCTCTCTCATTGTAGTATTTCTTTCCTTCCCGCTTGCCTCGTCCTTTTGCGGGTGGATAGCCTTTCGTGAGCTCAGTTAATGGTCTTACAATGGCAGAGTAACCCTTAATGAAGCGACGATAGAACCCGCAGAACCCCAGAAATGATCGCAAGGATTTCAAGTCAGTAGGTGTCTTCCAGTGAGCTACCACTTCCACTTTCTCTGGGTCCGGGGCTATACCTGCTGCTGAAACAATGTGCCCCACATACTTCACCTGTGGTTGGCAAAACTGGCATTTGTCTATAGATACTTTTAGACCAAATTCCTCTAGTCGGTCAAGAACTTTCATCAGTCGCTCCTCATGCTCCTCGAGGGTGCGGCCAAATACAATGAGGTCATCAAGGTAGACAATCACTTGCAGGAGGTGCATATCACCAACCACTCTCTCCATAAGCCTCTGAAAAGTGGCGGGGGCTCCCGTGATACCTTGCGGCATGCGTTCAAACTGGTAGAACCCTAGAGGGCAGATGAAGGCAGTCTTTTCTTTGTCTTCTTCAGACATGGCTATCTGATAGTAGCCGCTACGTAAGTCCAAGACTGAGAACCACTTGCTACCAGACAAACAGTCCAAAGCATCATCGATCCGTGGTGTGGTGTATTGGTCAGGGATAGTGCGGTTGTTCAAGGTTCGATAGTCAATGCACATTCTTATAGCTCCACTCTTTTTCCGAGCTATCACAATGGGAGAGGCATAAGGGCTTCTAGACTCTTTGATAATGCCAGCGGCTAGGAGATCTTTAAGATGGCGTCGTACATCATCAATATCGGCTGGAGCGATACGACGAGATCGTTCTCTGAAAGGTCGGGAATCACTTAGTCTGATCTGGTGATTAACATCTTTTGCTAGACCTACATCCCATTCTTCAAGGGAGAACACGTTACTTCGTTCAGCCAACTTCAACCGTAATCTCTCTTCCCATGTTGCAGGTATTGTCGACCCACCAAAGTTAAACAACTCTGGATCAATAGGCTTTGAGTTTTGAAATCCAGGCGCCACAGTAACTGTGTCAGTAGGGAATACATGGGCAATTATAGTGCCAGCAGGAATGGACAGATCTTTGCTTGTTTCATTTTGGACCAAGACTCTAAAATTATTCGCATCCACAGCAGAGGAGGGCAATATCACCGGGGGAATTAACAGTCCAGCAGGAAGTGGATCAGCTGATGGAGATTCAAGTATGAAGATATCGTCTTTTAGTGGCTTTTTGGACTCCACTTTGCACGTAGCATAAAGCTCACTCCGGGACGGGACAGTAAAGTTTCCTGGGCCCACCCATTTCACTTTCCCTTCTGGCTGATCAGGATCAGAGTGTTTAAAGATCTGGGGTGCATGGCAGACTGGAGGAGTGTGAATTCGTAGAGTTTGGGCAGTATTTGTCACACTTGTGGGCTTGGTAAATGCTGTTAGTCTCTGGAAGAAACTGGCATTTGTGCCGATTATGACTGGAAACTGTGGAGGACCTTTGGGGTCTGGGCAGACTAAAGCAAGGATGGATACGGACTCTTCTACACCAGTGAGAGACACAGGAAATGAAACATCTACAATAATGTATCCTTTATAGGGATAACTGGACGAGCCAAGTCCCCAAATGGACAACCCAGTAAGAGGATGAATGGGCACATCTGGTAAGTTTTTAGAGTACCATGAGTCAAACACAAGAGTGACCTGAGAACCACTGTCCAAAAGAGCTTCACATGACTGTCCACAAATCTTCACTTTAACCATCGAAGTGGGTCCCACCAAACCCTTTGGTAGACCATTTGGCTCATAGGTGTGTATGTGGCTATTTTTTGAAAAACAGGTACGATCTCCAGAACAATTATTGTAGTTTGGATCATTTCTCATTTCTTTAGCCTTCCTTAATGAGCGGACTAGCTTATTGATCACTTGAGTGGAATTTTCAGGAGCTTGACATTTTGAAGCAATGTGTCCGTCCTCTCCGCACCTATAGCAAAAGTAATCACCCTTGTTCATGACAGGTTTTTGTCTAAAGGGAGCTGAGGAAGGCTGTGGCAAGGACGGGGTATAACTCATTGGATGACTGTGGCCAACACTCATAACAGCTAGCTGTTGTTGTAACTGCTGGACTTGTTTTTTCAAAGCTTGAACTTCTGAATCATTCTTTGTCTCGTGCTTGTCAGTGGTATTTGTATATCTTATCTTTGTCGTGGGCTCTACCATCATGGAAGAAGCAGGTAAAGCAGTTGGACGCCCCCCTTTCAGCTGAGCCCTGAGTTCTTGAATTTCTACTTTGAGCTCCCGTACAATTGATGGACTAATTTTTTCTTCTCCCTGCAGGTGTATGGGCTTTGCCGTGGCAGTGATCTTACGCCGAGTGGCTTCACTCTCTTCAGCCTCACGGATTTCATTCAGTAGGTTCAGGAAAGTAGGTGGTCGCTCTTTTCTCTCCCTTAGTCGCAACTGCAGGAGCATCAGGTCTGATTCAACGGCTCCTCGGATCAGCTGTTCTACTCTTGCTCTGTCAACCATGGCCGAAGACAAACCTCCTCTTTGAACAACTTTGGTCAGAGATTTCTCCATCCGTCTCAAGAAATCAGATAAGGATTCTCCAGGAGACTGGCGTAGTAGTCGAAAAGCAAAATACAAGTCTTCTCCAGACTCTGAGGATCCAAATGTGCTTTCCAGGGCTTCCAGGTACTGCAGGGCACTGACATCAGGACTAGAAAGACGAACTGCTTTTATGATTTCGAGTGCTGGTCCCTTTAAACTTTCTACAATTCTCCGACGTTTTTCTCTCTCAGAGCAGTCACATTCTGTTATCATTATTCTGGCCTGCTCAATCCAATGTTCCATGGTTTCCTCTCCTGCGGGGGTGGGAACAGTGCCCGAGAAGGTACGCAAACGACGGTAAGCATTGCTGTCACTTTGTGGTTTCACTGCTTTCTCCAGGATCTCACCCACAGCACGAATTATTGACTCAGGGGAACTGGTATTGGGGCCAAGAGAAGGAAACAGAGCTTGTAAGTCAGTCATAGACTTTCCCTCATCCATGAGAAACTTTGACAGTTTATTGGTGAATTCTACAGGGGCGGCAGGTGGTGAGTCACCTTCAGTGGAAACAACGATCTCCCAGGCCCCTTCACCATCATCACGCATCAGTTTGTTAGGACAGCGTGTGGCGTCAATGACTTCTCTACACTCACATAACACTAACAGAGTAGTTGGGGTGGGTCCATGCCGGGTATCTCGAACACGCACTCTTCCAAAGGCTTTTACACTTTGAGCCGCTTCCTCCATTTGTGCCACTTCCGTAGTTGCTGGTACGCCAGTCAGCAGCAGCGCATGCCTGGGGTCAATCCCTACCTCACTACACCAGCTGGTAAGTTCAGTTTGAAAAAGAGGGTTAGTTCTGAAAGACATGCTTCAAGAGTTTACAAATAAGTGCAGGAAGGGGTTAATTTCCTTTTCCACATCAACTGGGTATTAAAGTTTTATGTCTTCTGTTAGGGTACCAGAGGAAAGAAGAGATATCCCCGTACGGGCCACCACTTTATGTAGCGCCCCCTGCCCTACTTAGTTGTGTCAAGTCTAAGCTCTTTAGGGTGGGGCGACGGGTTCAATAACTTGGGGTCTCTCGACTAAAGAAATTACTATACTCTGATACCTAAACTCTGAAATACACAATAAAGAAACATTCTTAAAAAAACAGTTTTGTATTTATTTTTGTTACCGATATAAAATATTGCAAGGTGAATTATGGAATTTGTATATGTATATGTTTAAGTAAGTAAGTTGACATGTGTTACAACATATAAGAATGACTAACAATAACCAATAGGTATTATAACAAACAAAATTAGTGTCCAATCCAATGTTAACAGTCCAAACACTTCCCTTTGCAATAAACTTGAACACCCAGCAAGGAATATGCACTCAAAGGAAAATACTTAAACACTCTTACTGTTAACTATTTTAGTACCGGTGCAACTGCAAACTTTAAACCAACACATAAATTACACAAATTGCAAATTTCAAAATAAAATGTTAGTGGGCCCACTCACACAAGCAAACACTCACTCACCCAACCCCCCGATGCAGGCCTGTGTCGTTGCTTGAGTGCGTTGTGGCCTTGGAAATGTGTACAATTGGCCTCTTCACTCAAATGAGCCAAAACCAATAACAGATACCTTTGCTCTGGTAATCACTCACAATCCTCTGCGAATAGTGGTACGTTTCTCGTGACCAAAGGCAAACCGAACAGTCTTGATGAAGGCAAGTTTTCGCCACCGAGTGCTTTTCATTCACCCGATCACAACGTGAACTCAAACTGATCCCTCTAAGTGTCAAACTCAAAGTATTAAATAGCGCAACACCACGGTAATACGCCGAATGTAGTATATCCGTCCCGTAACGTTACGTATAGGCACTCCGGATCAACACAAACGGCGATTTCTTCTCCAAGGGGGAAAAAAAAAGGGGGTCTCACCAACAGTTGATAAGACGAAATCACAGTCCATTAACACATATCCTGGGTTAACATTACTACATAAACAAACACTTTCGCAAAGAAACAAATCCATATAACACGCGTTTAACGGTTATTTTAAATTTTGTCTTTGCTTTTTTTCTAGCCCCAGCGTTTCTGCTTCCGAACTCTCTCGAACGCCCCTCGTCTCAATCTCTCTCTTTTTTTTGATTGACTCATTAACCACCAATCACATTACACTCTCATATGCATGGGTGGGTATAAAATAATAAACATCCAATCACAGAAAAGATAAACTAGATGTCTTCCAGGTGCATCTTCACCAAACGTTAGTGCATACACGGGGTTTTTTTCTCAACTCTTTCGCCGCCATTTACGAATTAAAGGGATACACACACATTTTCAGGTCACATAAAAAATGTTAATCTCTTTAAACACAACACAGTTCACTGAATAGTTTACTTAAACCTTACTACAAAACAAACCTTTTCAGCCACAAATATCTGAATAGGGCAGATATTAAAATTAGCTTTTAAATAACTATGACTGGAGCTTTTATATGCACCTATTTTTAGTAAAAGAAACTAGTAAGAGGGTTACATATATATATATATATATATATATATATATATATATATATATATATATATATATATATATATATATATATATATATATACACATACGTGTATATATATACATATGTGTATATATATACACGTGTGTATATATATACACGTGTATATATATATATATATATATATATATATATATATATATATATATATATATATATATATATATATATATATATATATTTATATATATTATTGAAGTGCAGTTAAAAAAATAAGAGGTCTTTGACATTTATTTAAACAGAGGTCTCGGGTGGAGTGTTGCTTCCTCTCTCAGATGACGATAAATTCTTTTGAAAAGAGTGGATGTTTGACCCATCATCACCCATGTTTGACCCATCATCACCCATCACCCAAACACCCATGTTGTTTTAGGACTCACTTACATTGTCTAAAGTGAACCCACGTGGCGTGCACAACAACACAACATGTCATCCTCACACTTGCTGGCCTCCTTGCCAGCCCTGTACCTGTGCTACGGTAGTCAGTAGGAGAAAAGCATACAACATGGGAAAGTTAAACATTAAGTGGGCCATTAGGCTCACGGAGGCCTTGGAAGATCATAGGTACAGGTCAGTAATGAAAAGCAAACAAGAATATAGAAGGCCTTGGAAGATCATAGGCATGGGTCATTAATAAAAGCAAACAAGATCATAGGGACAGGTCATTAATGAAAAGCAAACAGTCACCAGCACACACACATACTAAGGAATAAAGGACTCATATACATGCAATGATAAATTTTAATAAAGAATGCTGTATCAAAAATCACTTCTTAATATAATATGGTTTAACAACACATTGCTGAGTATGTTGAGTCCTTTTGCTAACATGAACTGGTAGCAACTGCACTAAGAGGTTATCTTAAGATGCAGAACAGTGGAAGGACAAATAAAATCATATAAGAAAGAATGTTAATAATCATTAAGCTTACAAAGTTCAAGACAACCATACATACCCATGCCAGAATGAGAGTTGTGTTGGAAAAAGGCTCGGAGAAGAGAATAAAGATTAAGGCACACAAAACCAACGTATAAGCAGTATAGCTTGGAGAAGAGGGAATAGGCCCATATTTTGAAAGATAATGGAAAATGGAAAACTCTCCCCCATGGCCAAGACCAAAGAGCTGTCCAAGGATGTCAGGGACAAAATTGTAGACCTACACAAGGCTAAAATGGGCTACAAGACCATCGTCAACCAGCTCAGTGAGAAAGTGACAACAGTTGGTGCGATTATTCACAAATGGAAAAAACACAAAATAACTCAAACTCCCTCGCTCTCCATGCAAGATCTCACCTCGTGGAGTTTCAATGATCATGAGAACGGTGAGGAATCAGCCCAGAACTATAAGGGAGGATCTTGTCAATGATTTCAATGCAGCTGGGACAATAGTCACCAAGAAAACATTTGGTAACACATTTTTCTGTGAAGGACTGAAATCCTGCATCGCCCACAAGGTCCCCCTGCTCAAGAAAGCACACATACAGACTCATCTGAAGGAGACCAAAATCAAAACATTATGGAAACATTATGCTTTGGGGGTGTTTTTCTGTTAAAAGGACAGAACTTCACTGCATCAAGGGGACAATGAATGGGGCCATGTACCATCAAACTTGGGTGAGAACCTCCTTCCTTCAGCCAGTTCATTGAAAATGGGTTGTGGATTGGGTATTCCAGCATGATGATAACCCAAAACACACGGCCAAGGCAACAAAGGAATGGCTCAAGAAGAAGCACATTAAGGTCTTGGAGTGGCCTAGCCAGTCTCCAGACTTTAATCCAATCGAAAAACTGTGGAGGGAGCTGAAGGTTCGAGTTGCCATACGTCAGCCTCGAAACCCTAATGATTCTGAGAGGATCTGCAAAGAGGAGTGGGACACCACATTCTTGAATAGCTTTGCTGTTTAAACACCATAGAGACATCTGTAGAAAAAGTAAAACAATGTAATGTTTCTGTTTCAAGCATTAGCAGTGATCTCACAACAGACACAATTCTTCCAAAAAATTTTTTTATGTACATCAGTTATATAATTAATTAGATTTGCCCCCAGCAAACTAAGTTATCTATCTATCTATCTATCTATCTATCTATCTATCTATCTATCTATCTATCTATCTATCTATCTATCTATCTATCTATCTATCTTGCTGCAGTTGATGTCAAAGTGCATGAATCTACAATCAGAAAGAAACTTACAATCAAAATCAAAAAATGTAATTATAATGGAAGGTGTGCAAGGAGGAAACTTTTGCTGCTTAAGAAAAAAATGAGGGCAAATCTGAAGTTTGCCACAGAGACTAAAGCTGACTTCTGGAATAAAGTGCTTTGAAAGAATGAGTCTAAAAGTGAATTATTTGCACACCATAACAGAGGGCATACTTCACATAAACCAAATACAGCATTTCAGCAAAAGAACCTCATACCAACTGTGAAACATGGAGGTGGAATTGGTTATGGCTTAGGGATGCTTTGCTGCAGTATGACCTGGCCAGCTCACTATCACAATCCACTATGAATTCTACCTTGTATCAGAAGGCGGAACATGCTGAAGCAGAACTGGACCTTGCAACATGACAATGAAAGTAAATCCAGTAAATCCACCAAGGACTGGCTGAAAAGTAAAAAATGAGAATTCTGGAATGGTCAAGTCAAAGCCCATATCCAAATTCTATTGAGATTCTTTGGGGTGAGCCTGTGCCTGCAAGAAACCTCTCAATCACCACACAGCTAAAAAAAATTCTGAATGGAGGAGTGGGGAAAACTTTCTTCGAAGCAATGTCAGAATCTGGTAGACCGCTACAAGAAATCTCATTGAGGTTATTTAAGCCAAAGGGGGAAACACTAGCTATTAGGGGATATTTCCTTATTTTTTCCTCAGATAAAATACAAATTTTTGTTGATTTCTTTTGTTAATAAGTAAAAACAAAGTGATTTCTTTCAAGATCAGAAATTGATATGTTGACATTTCATAATAAAGAACTAAATATTTAATGGGTATCATTTTATGGTGTCCTTTCATGGTGTCCTTTCATTTTTTCCACATGACTATATATATATACCATGTGTCATACACTGAGTTTGGTTGTTAATTTCTGAAATCTGTTATTAAGCTTATCTTGATATGGATTTTAATACATCTTACCTACCAAGCTCCTTGAGCTAGGTCCCGGTTTGCTGATCACAAAACAGGGCTTTAGAGGCATGCAAAAAACAGAATTTATTTCATCATGTTGTAAGTGAGATCTAAGTAGTACCAGCAAGGCACATGAACAAAAGAAGAGAACATTCTTCTAACTCACAAATCGACAGTTCTTGACAGGTCCGTTAATGTAATCTAGAGAAAAAGGAATCATAAAAAAAAATCTTCTTACAATCTATTGCAAATAACACATCATGCCAGTTCCAGTCCTGACAGGTCATAGCTTAGCATCTTCAAAATAAAAGTCAGGTCCATAAATATTTGTTATAATAGCTGCCTACCACAATATATTGAAGCTGAAATTAAACAATGAATATGGATTATGAACATGAACTGTGCACAAATTACAGCACTTTTTATATGTAGCACCCACCCACGTCCCCAAGATATTTTGGCTACTTCAACTTCCCATGGTCATTTGGTATACCCTCATTATTTCACTTACAAGAAAGCAGAATAAGGATCTAGACTCTAGAGTTTGGTGTGGAATTTGCATTTGGATGTGGTTGTAAAAAGATAAATATACTGGTCAGCTCAAAAATTACAAAAGGCCAAACTAACTGTGGTGGTTGACAGAAGAAAAAAAAGGTTTGGGCAGAAGTAGGCATATAGGTATATTTGTCTCAAGAATCAAAAGATGACTTTACCAGAGTAAATACATAGGTTTTACCGCAATTTGTAAACCACTGGTAAGCCTTAGAAACAGAAATACCACATTAGTATTTGCCAAGTAAAAAAATATAAGGTTATAATACGGTCAATAAAAATATAATTTAGCCAAATTCTTCACATCTAATTGGTTGGCAATTTGCAATGCAGTTGGAAAATGGCACAAAGTATATTTCAGAAGCAACCAAAGAAGATTAATTTATTCTTTATTAATTTGTTCTTCAATGGTTAAGATAACCATGCTACTTAAATCCAATTGAGGAAAAAGTGAAGGCAAAACATCCATAGAACATACAAGAACTGAAGTCAGCTGCAATCATTTAAATTCTAAGGCATTACTCTGGTACTCTAGTACTCCAGAGTTCAGTCACTGGCTAAATGATTTGCAACCATGTATTGAAATGGCAATAAATTATTAGAAACCCAAAATGTGCTGTCATTCCTACACGCTCCACCAAATTTGATGTGAAGACCCTCAAAATAAAAGGTGAGGGTCTACACTACATCCAGGAGTCTGACAAAATAGCAGCCTTAATCTAGAAAAATAATCTAGAAAATATCTTAGACGGTCAGGTCCATAAATATTTGGGCATAAACAAATGTATTGTTATTAGCTATATATTACAGTATGTTTGAATTAAAATCAAATAATGTATATGATTTAACTTTATGAAATCATATAAAGGCTAAAATAAATTCTTTTTTTAAATATGTCATACAGCATAGATTCAAAACTGCAATCAATGAGACATGACATGTACCATATGTTTTTTCCTTCAGAAACATATAAGAGATCAAGTTACCAGTTTAGCAGGAAGCTGAAAGGTGTAGGTCAGCTTCAGTCTTTGGAAAAATGCTTCCTTCTCACATTCATCAGCAAAGTCAAAAAATCTTGCTGTCTCTGAAGAAGCCTCTTGGGTGGTCCTTTTCATGTCATTCTTATGGACATTATAGGCTCTTCTTTGAGGCTTAACTGAACCAGGATTAATCACTGATATGGTCTGCATGCTGATGACATCACTGAAGGTCACTTTTCTGCATTTTATAGGCATGGGTTTTCCTGTAAAAGGCTAAGTAAAGGCATTGCAGTTGGTGAAGAACCTCACTAAATCTCTTTTATCATAAATAAAGTACCTAAGTGATTGCTTTAGTTATTGCCATCAACTTGGAAGAAGGGTGGGGTAAAGCGCTCTGAAGGAAACTGATAACACTGCAGTGTTTCCCACAAGTTTACTTTATGTAGGCAGGCCACCGAGGCATACATATTAATAGCCAGTGCAATGCTGAACAAGAATTGCCCATCATTGCATGTACATTTCACTTATCTTACTGGAATACTGTTTAAATACTCCTTGTATTGGTGCATGTCTGTTTTCATGGTCAATAAGAAAAATGCAGATGTAATTGTTCATTCACAGCAAGTTGGTATCACCATAATACAAAACAGTATACTAGCGAGCTGTGTGGAATATACATAGATCAAATAAACTAATGCATTACTTAGACACAGAACCACAAGTAACTCAATAAATTAGCGTCAATAATTAAACATCAGTAAATACTATAGTAAAATTACTATCATAGTCAACAATGAAATGAAATGCAGGGACCAACCCAAGATTTAAATTTGTTCTAAATTTCAGTCAGCCAATAAAGCTGTAAGTTGGAGTGCTGAGGAAAGGTAGCATAAAAAAGCAGCATAATTTTAAGACAGATTTTTTAAAATTATTAATGCATTTAAATCTACTTCATACACATATCCAAAAATGTTTTTGTGAGGTGACATACGGCTAAGTATGTTGACCCATACTCAGAATTTGTTCTCTGCGTTTAACCCATCCAAAGTGCACACACACACAGCATTGAACACACACACCGTGAATACACACCTGGAGCAGTGGGCAGCCATTTATGCTGCGCCGCCCGGGGCTGTTAATTACATCTGTGTACTCATTTGTGACCACTCTCTCAAAACTAGCTTGCACTGACTAAAATGTTTCACTTAAAATTAAATTAAATTAAGATTTACCAGACCTGCTCCTTGTGGATTAGACATGAAAATTTTAAAGAATCATAATACTAAAAATGTGTTTCTTGAAAAACTGTACTGAGTTAATGAAACAAAGACTTACTCATAATATCTAAAAAGACAATAACTAATTTAGGAAAACAATGAATAAAGAAATCTAAATTAATCTTTTTGGTGTGACAGTATTTTAGTTTTGAGTTTGGAGTTTGGGATTAACTGAAATTACCACCTCTAGAAGCTAGACATCAGCACCCAACCTCTGGTGCTCCTGTGACTGAATAAAAAAGTGTGGAGACTATAACAACACCAAAAGGTGCAACAATTCAATATTAATGGTGAGGGTTTTGGAATGGGGTTTTCAGTAATAGAGTGTGTACATACATTTGTCCATATAGTGTACATGAATAACTCTTACTGTTAAAAATGCACACAATTAAGCATAATGTTACTAAAAGATATTAATAACAACAATTTGTACCTTTTTTTTCACAACAGGAGAAACTGCCACAACTATCTTAGTTAAAGGAGTCCTTTCTTCAAATCCAGGGTTTTTTCTTTTACCACCTTCATGCAGTACAAGTTCAGAATTAATGTGAATTCAGTGCAACATAGGGACACAACTTATTGAGGAATTTAAAAATATAGAAAAAAATACCTGAAGTATTCTTTTGGGACGTCATATATTCACATGGCCCAACCAAAGGTAAGGAGCTACAAAAAAGCAAAAAAAAAAACAAAAACAAAAAACAAATCTGCCTCTCTTGTATGCATAAAAGTAAAAAAAAAAAACAGCTCTAGTGTGAAAAAACAACAACAATATATGTTAGAACAATTGCATATTACAGACTCAAAATAAGAATCTGATATAAGTTAGCTCCTTCATTATTAGATATGTTTAAGTAACCATTCCATAGACTCTTACTCAAGCTTCCAACTCCCTCCTTGTGAAAAAAAGGTAAAGATCCATTAGACTGGACCTCTTACTTTCCCTTTGTCTGATATCTGGATTAGTGAATTACTTCCTATTAAAACTGCTGCTAAGAACTATTCCCTACATGACCTATTATTTAAAAATGACCGCCATAAACGCCATTCTAAACTTGAAAGAATAACTATCTATCTGTCTGTCTATCTATAGATAGGCAGACAGATAGATAATCAGATAACCCAAGGCCCTTTGGGAGGGGGAATCTCGGGCATGAAATATCAGAGAAAGCTTGTTCATAGATTTTGGAGCAAATACATAACTCTGTGTAAGGCATGGCCTTATTCACGTACACTAATGCATAGCAGTGTTTCCCTAGTATGCTATAGGTGTCAACATTCTCCCACAGACATCTTACAAGTGTTCTGGCTCTGTCCATCCTTATATAACTTCTGGACAGGAGTTTTTGACACCTTATAAGAATTAATTGGGGAAAAAATAGAAATGCTCTTACTGCATTGTCTACCCCAAAGGTATCAGTGTTCCTGACTGCTTCTGCTTTCTAAACTCGCCTGATCTCTTCTGATGCCCTACTTCAGGTTGGAGCTGTTGTAATGGTAGGCTTTGAGCTTGAGTCGCTATTATTAAACATTTGATTGCTTGAGCAGAAATAAACTTGCTTCACAATAAATATTTTACAATATAAAACAGTTATTCTAGGTCCATTAATTCGTTTGGATTGGCATAGTGTAAGAAATTATAAGATGCCTCAACCCAGATTTCACTCCAAGATACATGTCAGAAAGAGCTCATTCCAAAAAAAAGGCAAAAATATCATAGAGGTGTTCAGAATACTAAATAAATAACTTTTATCAAAAGTCATTCACCATTTAAATGAACGAATACATGAATACTGTACTGACCCCTTGTGGGAAGAGTTATTTGTGTTTTGTCCACGCAGAGCTACCGTAGTCCAGGTATTCTCTTAACATTCCTACAGCAAGTCATACTCCAGAGTGTTAAAGTCTGTAAACTAATATTTTGGCCCCTAAACATATCTGTCTGTAAGTATTTGTTTGATAGTGATCTTAGCTTCCATTAGATACCAAATTTAGTCATTTTAGCATGTTTTCTATTCGTAATTTATAAGAAAATATGTGGCGCTATTACTGTTAGCTTCCTTATGGCATTTTTCATGTATATTAGCATCGTGCTAATTGCTCGCTAATGAGACCGTTTTTTTGATTGTTTAGTTATTTCTAAGCTACTTATTTTATATTTATATTGTAATATGCATTCTCTTTGTTTCTGTATGTTACAGTTTTACAGTCTTTCCAGTAAAACACACTAAAAGAGCAAGACGCTTCCTAGTTCTTTATTGGAGACTGTTAGCTATCAGTAAAGCTAGTTCACACACACTAGTAAAGGCAGAATAAATACCATTTAAACAATAGCACCACCTATCCTTTTGGGTGATAACATCTGTAACAATTAACCAAGTCAATGTGTACGTGAACATGATTATCATTTAAAGACTTCCGGGCATCAAATAGCCATTTTTGTGCTACTCAATTCTTACACTCAATTTGCATTTATATCAAAAATTTAAATTACAAACATGAAAAATGGTATAAAATTTTTGAACAGGATTTGTCCTACAATCTTCTTGACTCTGATGAATCCAAAATACTCCATGTATTGTCACTGCTACACTGTAAAAAACTACTTCGTTAATATCTTCGATGCCTTCAATGTATTATTTTCTAAATAAAATGTGATTATATTTTGTGTTTGTTAAATAAAATTCCAATTCCTCTAATTCTTGAAACCATTACTGCATTTTGTCTAACAACCTGTGCTTTGCATGACAACACCCACTACTCTATCCAGCTGTATATATTTTTGTTGACAGAGCAAAAATGTAAATATTTGGCAAATATTCTCAGTATTAATTTCTTGTATATTTAACTGGTATAAAAACAATTTTACACATTCAATTTGAGTTGTTGTAATGAATCAGCATGGCTCTTTTTTTGAAACATCAAAAATAACATTTGAATTATATTAAGTAAGAAGTGAAATGTGTTGATCTAAGGTTAGGTATAAGTTTTGCTGACTTGGATGTGAAAGCAATAATACTCACCCAATAGGTGAGACAGGTTGGGGGGGTGTGAGAGAAAATGATTCTTTTGCAGCTTGTCTATCAAAAACAGGTGACAGCTCTATGGCGATAATAAGAAAGCACCAAAATTAAATATGTGCAAATCTCTATATTAAACATTCTATATTATTACTGCATTATTATATCATCTCTATATTCAGTCATTTTCACATAAGCAATGGTCTGGTAAATAGTAAAAGTGTCTGGTTAAGTCAAAACCCTTGACTCAATTGGACATCAAGCTGGGTTAAGAAAATCTTGTACCCTGCTATAAACTTTAGAATTTGTGTATGGAGATTTAAGTAATTCTACTCTAGGTTAAAATATAGCCATGGTCGACATATAATACCCAGAATGGAGGAGAGGTTTGGAGGGTGCTGCATGCCAATATTCACAGCATCACTGAAACTGAGAAGAGTTGAGTTCTTTATATAGCAGTGCAGCATTTCATCTTCACTGAATAAGCCTGTACCCTCATCTTAGACAAATAGAAAAGCAGACAATATTAACTTTTGTTCATTATCAGTTGAAGTTAAAATTAATGTCATCATTATTATATATTTCATAGAAAATATGCTATTCCTAATTAAAACACTTACCATAAGTATCAGCTTTGCACAAAGTCTCGATGGAAGGAAGTGGGTCACCTGTTTCCAGGTCTGAAGCCATACAATCCAGCAAGAAGCTGGAAACACCAGAGGGCATGATCATACCTAAATTGTAACAGGATTATGCAGCTTTTCATTATGATATGGCCAAATGGTAGACTGATTAACAAACTAGGATAACGAGTTCCAAACCCACTTGTGCAGTCCTGGCTGAGATCTCTGCCACTGGGAGTAACTATGCCCTAGAATACACAGGGTGACATTAAAGTAAAATTAACATGTTATTATTAATCAAACTTCCTTCCCGAGGTATTGTGGCAAAAAAGTTTGTACAGTACATTTTTCTTTTTGGAATAGCATCTCTTCACTCAACAACTTTTAGCCTCTGCTAAGCTCATTACTATATATGTAAGTACAAACTAATGTATAAAATACTTAACTTAAGTATTTTAAACATTAGTTTTTTTTACTTAGATATAGATAGTAAATGTTTAAATAATAATTAGATAGTAAATGTTTACATAACATGAAAAATTACTACTATTTTTTGCTTTTATTTTACTATTTTCTTCCCGTTTTTTTTCTGGGACGACTGAATATACTAAAAAATATTCTTTTACAAATAGCAAAATAGTTGATGTCTCTAAAAATATTTAAATTGTCCTCATTGGAATAAACGTTGTAGTGTTTTAAACTTGTCTCAGCCTCCAGAAACTGTATTATTGCGTTTGACCAAATCATCTAATATCACATACATACGCAATCTCTTGTTCATCCATATATACAATGATACATTTAGAAATGGCTGTTGAAACACAATTTTGCAATAACCTTCTCAGTCTTTGATTAAAACTGATTGAAAAAAGTTGCTAAAAAACCTTACTGTTGTTTCAGGTCCCCTTGAATATCATGTAGGCTGTGTCTTCTTGACACCACTGATCATACTTGAAAAGCTAAGAATGTGTTGTTGGTTTTAAGGGAACAGCGATCTCCTGGCTCAAGTTTTATTGGACTGAAGTTTGTAGACTTCTCTATGCATATATGTTTGGTGTTCCACAAGGTTCTGTTTTAGGCCCACTGCTTTTCTTCTTATTTACATTACGATATTTGGCAGGCGCCCATACCCAGTGCAACATACAAAGGTATTTTAAAATCTCTATAAATTAGTACATCAACACTGGTTCACTAGGCCACAGATTATAGAATCCATCAGTCTAAAACTCATTTCGGAGAAAATATAGTGCTTTTTTAAAAACATTAAACAAACATGAAAAAAAAAGTGCAAGTTTAAGTATTTCAGGAAGATGTAGAGCTTCACCGGTTGATTGAAGACAGCCATTGACTCAGCTGTTCAGACATCTGTTGGAAGTCCATTTCACCACCTCAGAACAGAAAAGATTTTTGACGTGTACCTACCTTGTACCCTGAGAGCGGGTGGGACCAGTCGAGCAGTGCTAGTAGATCTAAGTAGGCCTATTTTTGGCTTTGTAGGCAAGCATCAGTGTTTTGAATCTGATATGTGCAATTTCCAGAAGCCAGGGAAGTAAGAGCAGCAGTGGGGTGTTGTGTTTGGATCATTTGCAGAGGTCAGTTTGAGATTAGGAGTAGACCTGCCAATAGACAATTGCAGTAGTCAAGCATTGAAATGACAAGACTGAAGAAGCACCAAAGCAGATTCTGTGGATGAAAAATAAGCAAATCCTTCTGATGCTGTAGAGAACAAACTGACACGAGCATGTCAAATTAGCAATATGCAAGGAAAATGACAGTTGATTGTTCATGGTAACCCCATGGTTGCAAGCAGTGATGGAAGGGGAGGTTAGAGAGTGGTAAAGAGTAACCCCAAGTTTGTGAGCAGTGGCCAAAAAGGAGTTCAGAGTTGTGCAGGGATAACACAAGATCCTGACCTGGTAATGTATAACCTGGGATGACCAGCAATTCAGTTTTTTCTGGGATTGAGTTTCAGATGATGAGCCACTATGCATGATGAAAATGTCCACCAGACATGCTGAGAGCTTAGCAGAAGCCATGATATCTGAGGGAGGGAAGGAAAAGGAGATGTCAATCCATTCCATGTTACTTGATATAAGCGACCTTCCAGGTAAGAAGCAAACTATTCCCATGCTGCTCCATGAATTCCAAGACTCCTGAGGGTGGACAAGAGTGTCTTGTGGTTGTATTAAATGCTGCTGAAAGGTCAAGAAGGATGAAAATACAGCTTGGCTGTAGCAGAATGTAGTTTCTCAGTGCCACTTTAAAACCAGACTTGTTGGGATCTTTGAGGTTGTTCTGTGAAAGATAAACAGATATATGTTTGAAAGTAGTGCGTTCAAGAATTATAGAATGAAAAGAGAGAAGTTATACAGGTCTGTAGTTGCTGATGTCTGAAGGATCCAGAACAGGATTCTTTAGGATGGTAAAACCTTTGATCTCTTAAGGGTAGTTGGTACATGACCAGATGTTATGGACCCATTGGTGATTGTGGTGATGAAGGGCGGGAGGTCTGTGAGATGGTCTGGAGCATAATGGAAGTGATTGGATCCAGTGGGCAGATGTTAAAATCTTCAGTAATAAAGAAGGATGAAGCAGGTGGAGCTGAGGGGTTGGGTAGTGAAGCAAAGATGTTGTGGAGCTTACAAGGATCTTGTGCAGAGGCGTCAAGATTTTCTTTGTAACAGACAGTAATTGCTGTCTTTAAACAGAAACCAGAGTGTCTTTTGAAAAGATGTACGAGGATGAACGAGGATTACTGATGAAAAAGAGATTGCATGCAATCTCCCCTACAACTTTTTTCTGTAAATACAGTCATATATTACACTAGCTGGCTATTAAATTAAAGTTAACTGGCCACAAAAACAATCATACAAACAACATTTTATCATACATGTATTTAATATTACGTGATTTTAATAAATGCTAATCAACTCAATACAGTATTCAATTAGACCATTTACAGCCTGAACTAAATAGGGACTTGTAAGATGTAATCTGCAAGTTGATATATAATCATTTCCAATATCTGGGCATTCAATGTGTGTTTGTAAAAAGCAAAAACAAACATAGAAAGCAATAAAACGTTATATAAACATGGCTGCATGAATCGTGAGCAGTATAAAATGGGAGCATTGCTAGACCCTTTGTATGCTGTGTCTCATAAACTTTTCCTGATAAATCATTGTCTGATGAGGTACACCACTGAAGATACATCTGAAAATAGGCTTTTCTGTTTTGTGATTTTTATCATTTAAATCATTTGAATTATTTAAAATATAAAATATAACACTAGCTGAAACAAAACTATTCTTTATATCCTCTTAAATCCTCTTAAATACACCTTGCTCCTCATGCTTCTTCTACCTTCACATTTCACTGTGTAAACATCAACTTGCAGTCAACTGATTTAATTTCAGTTGTATATTCATAATACAACATTCTAACTGATGGCTGAGAAGATGTAATTGCCTAGCTAATGCTGTGTATTGAGTAGAATGTACATTTGTATATAGTTGAATGGAATCCCATTCCATTACAGACCTAACGATTTAAAAGAATAACATTAGCTTTTTAACTGCTAAAATAATGGTGTAAATCAGTGAAGGCTTTTTAACATGATTTGTTTATTTAGGGGCACCTAAATTAATGTTGTTAGTAATGTTGTTAATGTTGTTAGTAATTGTTTAAAAATTACACCATGGTAAAACAGAGTTCCAAAGTATACAAAAACAGTTTGTCATGGCCATGGCCAAACAGTTCTGATACCTAAAGTAAGCTTATGTATGCAGTTTAAAATAAAAAGAAAAAAGTAAATAAAAATATAAAATGTACACTAATAAAATGATCTGCAACACATACATTAATTTTCTTGCATAATATGAATAAAAAACAAAAAACACACTCCTCCCAAACCAGAATTGATTGGTGCAGCTTTTGCAAAAAAATAAAAAGAATTAAAGCTGCAAGCAGCATTTCCCGGGTTCAAGCGTTTAAGGCCTTTGGATTGACATGACAATATATGTCATGTCATGCTACATATGTCATGCTACAGAGGGTGCCACAACATATGTCATGTGAAGTACTCACCCGTCCAGTTTTCCCTAAAATAAACAAAGTCATATCCATTAGAGATGAGCCGGATACTTGGCTGAAACGAGTATCCGGTACGGATAAAGCACTTCTGCCGAGTACGAGTATTATACGAGTAATACGAGTCAATATCTGTGCTCGGATTGTATGAAAATCATCATTGGCTAGCTGATTGTGTCAGCGTTCTGTGATAGGCTAGTCACAGCGCCCCTCCCCTACAGTGATAGGCTAGTCACAGCGACCCTCCCCTACAGCAATAGGCTAGTCACAGCACCCCTCCCCTACAGCGATAGGCTAGTCACAGCGCCCCTCCCCTACAGTGATAGGCTAGTCACAGCGCCCCTCCCCTACAGTGATAGGCTAGTCACAGCGCCCCTCCCCTACACACATACAGATGTATTGTGTTGCTGTGTCTCGCTCTGCTCACTCACAGTCACACACAGAACAGTTCTCTGTCTCCCCCTCAGTCACTCGGGTTCGCGGGTCTTTTCCGTTAACGTTTAGGGTTTCTTCAGCTTTTTACTTCGGGTTGTAACGTTAATAATACGTACTTACTAACCAGTAGAGTTCTGGTAAACGTGGGTTCGTTCAGACGTGGTGCTTGCTTGGTAGAATGCGACTCGCATTGCGTCTCTGCTGTTGGAGATTTTTTTCTTTTTTAAACCTTCAACTGTCTCTAACCAGTAACCAGACACTGCGTGTCTGACACGTTTTTGCTGTATTTCATAAAAACATAAAGGTAGTAAGCTAGTGTTATAAATATTACAAATTAATTATTACCGGTTAAAGCCCCGCCCACTTCAAGACAAGTCCCGCCTACTTCCTGGTTAGGCCCCACCCACTCCGAGTCAGAACCAGAATCAGAATCTTTGCCTTACAAGTCAGCACAAAATTGGGTTTTTGGACTGTTGGGGGCGCTAGAGGGCTTTTTTTTTTTAAATGGCTGTTTTTAGTGATTTTTCCGTTATAGGGCCAATCGAAGTGGCCAATCGCCACGGTTTTTGAACTGTGACCACAGTTTGACATCTTTCACATGTGTCCCAAGTTTGGTGTTGATAGCTCATTTAATTCTTGAGTTATTGACATTTTAGTAAAACTGGCTCCTCACAGTCCAAACTTTTTGGGGTCCCTTAAGGACCCTGAATCAAAATTTTGACTTTTTTTTTTTAAAATTATTGTCTTTGAGACTCCAGAGAATATTACTGCACTGCATTGGTCTTGATCAGGCGAAAAACCTAGGACTAGTTAGCAAAAGTAGGTTTCGGATAATATGCGCGATAGCGAAAAAATTTAATGGCGCAAATGAAATTGGAGATATACGTTTTTTAAGTCATGAGCCAAGGATTCCAATGATATAAAGCACTTGAGATTTGGACATAGGGGTTTTAGGGGTTTAGGGGTTATGGGGACAAACACGTTTTGGGGCGCTGATTGTCCGATTCCGCTGAAACTTTGGCCCTGAGTAACTGTGACCAGTACTACCATCTGACAAGTTTGAGCTCTCTAGGCCTTACGGTTTGGGCTGCACGATCGTTTCTAGGGCGGAATAATAATAATAATAATAATAATAATAATAATAATAATAATAAAAATCCTAACAAAAACAATAGGTTTCCAGCGCTTCGCGCTTGAACCCTAATAAATAAATAGAAAGAATAAATATATCTTCCCTGGGAGGGGCTAAGGAGAGGAGATGTTCATCATCAGTACATGAGTTACCTATAGCGTTAGCTCTCTAACATTTAACCGTAGTGGCTCAACAGTTAGGACTCTAGGTTACTCATGAGAAGGTCAGGGACTCTAGCTGCCACTGTTGGCCCTTCATCACTGTATCATAGCTGACCCTGTACTCTGCCCCAACACTCTAACAACCTGGGATATGTGGAAAGGCTGAGAAAGCTTCTTATTTTACCTAAGCTACTTGCTATTGTCCTCTGTAATTGCTGTCCAGCTATTTCAGTCCAAAATATTGCAACAATGTTTAAAATCCATTAAAGTACAACTGTACCTAAGACATACACCATGTGTTTGAATGAGGAAAGTAGAACAGCGAGGTTACAGGGGGCTGAGGTAAAGATGGTGCCAGAGTTTAGGTATTTGTGGTCAACTGCCAGTGTGAAGGGGAGTGTGGAAAAGACTTGAAGAGGCTAGTGCAGGCAGGCTGGAGTGGGTGGAGAAATGAAGAGTGTTGTGTGACAGAGGATTGTCAGCTAGAATCAAAGGAAAGGTGTACAAGACATTAGTGAGGTCAACTATGCTGTATGGGTTAGAGACTGTAGCAGTGAGGAAAAGACATGAGGCAGAAATAGAGGTAGCAGAGATGAGGATGTTGAGGTTCTCTTTAGCAGTGATGAGGAAGGACAGGATTAGTAACGAGCACATCAGAGGAATAGCTCAGGTTGGCTAATTTGGAGATGGGGCTGCCAGGTCAAGAGGAAGGCCATAGAGGAGATATATGGATGTGTTAAAAGAGGACATGAAGTTAAGAGGTGCGAGAATAGAGGATGCCGAGGATAGAGTTAGGTGGAAACAGATGATTCGCTTTGGCGACCACTAACGGGAAAATCCTAATGTAGAAGAAGAAATGCAATAGTACCAATAGACACACCGGACCGTAATTGTAAAGGTATTGAAAAGTTTTAATGACCTTTATGTTATTACACTAAAGACACGCTTTCAGGGAGGCACACATGCCTTTTCCGGTGTCACATTTCGAACGTCCAGCGATCGTAAATGACGTTAACGCAGCTTACAAATGACCACTTACGGCATAAGGACAAGAAATAAGAACAACGCAACATTAGAAAAATAAATAGTGATTTAAGGTTTTTAACAGTCTTTTGAGCGAGACTTTGGTAAAACTTTAATTAGCTTTCTGCAAGGTTTAGTTTTGATTTGGTTTTCATTTTTTGATCAGATTAGTGTTACATTTAATTTTTGGTGCTGTTAAAAGTACATTTTCGCATCCAGTTTAAAAATCAATTACGTCCTAACATCCTAACAGCTTTTGTTTTTGTAGACAGCTTACAGTGAGAATTTATTTTGACTTCCTACAAACGGCTGAATTCACATGACCGTTTCTGATAAAAGTAGTAGGAAAATCATAATGCCCAGTTGTTGTTAACGTATTATTCTTTGACTTTTCCTATAAGTCTTGCTTCACCAGAGAATCTTATACTTTTCAGCGGTAAAGGTGGCCAAGAACCACTTACTTTGACAGACTGCGGCAAATTCACAGACATGGCAAAAATATGACCAACAAAAACCCTTCGTTCAGCACTGTGTACAACCCCCACCAGAGGCACTGTGGCTATCCAGTCCGCGTTCCTGCACTGCAAATTGTGCGCAAGCGCATATTTTACTACGCGTTACGACGCGGCCCGAACTGTACTGCGCATGCGTAGAATTTCACGACATTACAGCGCATTTTGTGACATTTCATATTAATGTATTTAAAGTTGTTAAAGGTTTTGATTAAAAATAGTAATACTACAATCACACAATAAGCGGTATGTTTTCTATTTATTAGCTATCTTTTACTTTCACATTAAGTTGTTAAATTACTAAATATTACACTTATACACTTCTAATAATAATAATAATAATAATAATAATAATAATAATCACAATAATAATAATATTTATTGTTGTTATTAATAAATATTTCTTTATATTAATATTAAATATTTCTGTATCAAAATGAATTATACTTTTGGCCAAAAATAGTCAAATTTGCATTTCATTTGTTCTTATTAATAATATGTTAATAAAAACAAATTACTTAAATCAATATGGTTTGAGTTTAAGCCATTTTATAAATCATTACATAGAACCCAAGAATGTCTGTGCATTCATTTGTCTTCTGTTTCAGAATATATATATATATATATATATATATATATATATATATATATATATATATATATATATATATATATATATATATATATATAACATTTATTTTAAAATATTCTAAAATCTAGAAATCAAATATAATCAATCCAAATATTAAGAAATGTTAACTGAGTTCCATGGAATATGAACCATCTCAAAATTTAAACAAGTTTATAAACATAACAACATCTATGACTGCTAAGCTTTTAATAAAACTGAATTATTATTAATATTCGTAAATTGTAACTCCTGGAGCATCCTGTTTTTTTTACTTGGCATGTCTATCAGGATGTAACCGAATCTAAATATAAATACAAACAGGAATCACACTATTTGCTTTTAATATTGAATGTTTTGAGACTATATATTTAGTAGCCACAAAAAAGTGGAGCAGATTTTTTTTACTAGAACTTTCCTGCAACGTGCCTTCTCTCAGGCAGACTACAGTCTGCACTCCTTTTTTAACACATAGATTATTGTTGATAGATATGTGGTAGTGAGCAAATGAGTAGTGAGTAACAAAAGACAAATAACAATATTTCTTGCAAGCAAAGGTCACAAATACAGTCATAAAAATGCTTAACTATGTTGTGATGTGTGAAATTTAGAGCAGTGGGTTAGTAACGGTTGTAGAGGACATTTGTAGGGGAAGAAAGCTTAACTCAGGATGACCAGCTTCAGCAGAGTTGCTTTGGAGTTTCATTTAAAAACTCACTAAGTCAGGGACTAAAGAATGTTTTGTTCTTGCATTTTTTAAAACTTCAAATAGTACAAACAGTCATTGTTCACAGCCTTTTGCACATAAGAGCAAAGCAACTTTTATCACATCAGATTATTTAATGGGTTTTAATTTAGATAAATTATAGATTTTGGTTAGATATGTGGTAGCATCTTTTAACAGGTTGTTGTTTTTTAAACGGACTTTGTAAACGGAATCTTCGCATAGTCTCACCCACTTAGTGGACCATGGGCCATCATGTTGGTAGTTCTTTACCATGACTTCATCAAAAATAACTTTGTGATGTTGCACATCTTGAATAAAATACATCTTGTTTTCCTGACCGTGCCAAATTTGTTAAGTGACTTGGTGATAAATAAAAGGCGAGGAGTTACACAGATTCTTGAGCTGTTTACTCTGTTTACTGTAGCCTGCAACTAATTCATATAAATCTTTAAGGGAAAATTTGCATTCTCTGTAAATGTGTCCCTCCTTGCCACATGAATAAAACACTGAAAGGATATCAGGGTTATAAGTGAGTGTTTTTTTCTCTCTACCTCTGGCAGCATGGTCATTTTTTCCATGAAATCTTTCGAACACTGTTCTCATGTACTGGGCTTTCTAACACCTATTAGAGATACAGTACAAGATTTCTTTGCATTAGTGTGACAGTTGAAACACTGTCATGTTAGCAATTATGTCATTATTTCTGTGCCAAAGACAGCGGCATGCATGGTTGCAGCGGCTTCTATAGCTCCAGGTAATAGTGCAACCTTTTGTATTAATACATGTCATAGAGACTGTAGTCATGACTGTAATGTAGTATGTAGTGTGTTGACACACACTTGGGTTCCAGCTGTTTGTGACTCTCAAAAATACAAACATAAATAACACTACTATACAAACTATACAAGACAATGCAGACGATGAGATACAATATAGATAGTATTAACTATGAATATAGAATATGAACATAAAGTGTTATGTACATAAAGTGTGGGAGTGCAAATAACAATTGTTACGTCCCATATTATTTGTTTTTTTTTTTTTTTTGGAATGGTGTTTTTGTTTTCTTCCCTTTTTCTTTTTTTTTCTTTTTTTTATTAACAAAAAGCACCAACATACAAAACTCTCATTGGGGAACAGGATATACATGTGTATATACAATACAAATGTTGTCATTATATAAGAAGAATTTCTTGATAAAACAACAAAGAATAAAAATTCAAAAACAAAACAAAAACAAAAAGGGGAGATGCATTAAATACACAAGTCAAAAAGGCTAAAGAAAGTAAAAAAAAAAACCAAATATTTAGAACAGTACATAAGAAGAGACTCATCAAAATAGTAGTTTCCTAGATATGTCACTATACATTTTCCTTGCAATTTTAGTAGATTTGATCTTTTTCAGTGAGGAAAAAACAATTTAAAGTCATTCATAAACCAAACAAAGGAAGGCTTAGAACACCTCCACTTACTGCAATGAATATGATATTTACCCATCATAATGATCATATTGAGTAGATCAGACACTGATGAATCTATATTGTCCATATAAAAGAGTATGTGTGACAGGTTGAAAGTAGGGATATTATCCATCTTAAGTGACAGCCAATTGTGTATCTCAGACCAGAAGCTGTAAGATACGGGGCAAAAAAAGAACATGTGTTCCAGAGTCTCATCAGCCACCTCACAGAAAACACAAGGGTCTACATCAAATTTAAATCTTCTTCTAAGAAAGTCGGCGACCGGATATATCTTATAGATTATTTTAAAGTGGGTCTCTTTAATTTTTGGGGAAATGGGCTATTTAATGAAATTAAAATGTGATTTTTCTATGGACAATGTATCCATGTTCGGAATCTTCTGTTGTAACCAAAGAACAATATAGATTTCAAAGCATCACTAATAAATTTATTATTACATTTATTGTGAAATAAAGTGCAATCATTAATAACTAAGTTTGGTAGTGTTGGTAAGGGTCTTGTACTTGCATTTAACAATGTGTTTTGAATTAACTGTAATAATGGTGCAGGTATTGCTTTACAGATCATATTGTATTTTCTATATGTACAGTTCAAATTATATTTGTCTAGGAAGGCTTTGTATTCCGATAGGTTACCATTGTCATCTATAATATCATTCACAAAAACAATTCCCTTTTCATACCAATCATACCTGAACAGTGATTTCCTATTGATTATAATGGCCCTATTGTTCCATAAGGTGGATCCATGAGGAGAAACGTTATGGGTAAATATCATTTTCCAATATTGAAGAACTTGTTTGTGGAATTTTGACAACTTAACAGGAATTTTGGTCACCTCAAAATCACAATGCAAAAGAAAATCAAGCCCTCCTACTTGTTTAAATAGATTTCTAGGTATGTGAAACCACATAGAATCTGGTTGTGATAGACATGTTTTCAACCAGTTAATCTTAAATGTCCCAAACATTGCTTCAAAATCCAATGCTTTAATACCACCCATATCATAGTCTTTAACCAGCTGTGATTTCTTAATATAATGAGTTTTGTTTTTCCACAGAAATTGGAAAACAATCGAATTAGCTTTCTTAACATTAACTGTAGAAACATACAGGGAGTGGCATGGGTAGATTACTTTGGAAATACCCTCCGATTTAGACAGAGTGACTCAAAATAGTGAGATCTATGCAAGTTAACCAGAAACCGTGGTTGATGATTGAGGTTCATGTCCTGCTTAGACAGAGGGATGCTGCTTTCAAGTCAGGAGAATAAGGACCTCTCAGGCCAGTATGGGCTCAGCTTTCAAAGGCCATCAAGAAAGCAAAACACCAGTATGAACAGAAAATTAACAATTACTTCTGTGATACTAAGAACCCCAGACACACGTGGCAGGCTCTAACTGATTATAAAATCATATTACATGCCAATAACAGTGATAGCAATATCCCTGATATGTTAAATGAATTCTATGCATGGTTTAAAGCTCTGCTCCACATGAGCATGCAAGTCCATGAGGAGCAGGTGCTCTCCTGACCACCTCTGACATGAGGAGGATACTATCTAGAGCCAACCCATGGAAAGCTGCTGACCCAGTTAACATACCAAAGAGAGTACTCATGGACTGCACTGACCAGCTGGCAGATGTCCTCACAGACATCATTAACATCTCCTTGAGCCAGGCTGTAATCCCTGCAAGCTTCAAAAGACCTCCATGATCCCAGTGCCTAAAAATTAATCTGTGAGGTCTCTAAATGATTAGGGCCCGGCAGCACTGATTCCATCATGATTAAGTGCCTTAAACATCTGGGCAAGAGGCACATTCACTCCACTTTTCCCACCTCACTGAACCCACTGCAATTTGCATACTGTCTCAACCATTCCAATGACGCAGCTCTAACACCCTGCACTCTTTGTCTCTCATCTGGACACAAATACAATTCAGTTCAAATTGAATTGCTATCAGGCAGGAGGTTCTGCAGCATCAGAGCATTGAAAACTTTGGTGCCACTCATCACCAGAGCATTGAAAACTTTGGTTTTCACTCATCACCTGCTGAATTGTGCATTGAAAATTGCTGGTTGCTGAATGGACACTAATGCACATCTTTACTCAGGCACTTTTGCTGTGCTCTAAACTGTACATTGGTCATATAACACATCTGCAGACATCTGGACTCACAAACTTTAACTGTTATTATAGACACCCAAACAATCTGCTATAATATGCAAATTAGACATTTTGTGCTTGTAATTAAGAAATATAACAACCTCACACCAAATTGCAGTTACTTTAAAAAACTATAAAGCTAAGCACTTTGCTGTAGTAACTTTAGAACCAACAATTCCAATACTACTCTTTCACCACAATGCAACTGGTTGATTCAGTTCCATTAGAATCTGAAACTCAAATGTAAAGGATAGGCTTCAGAACTCCTAGCATTAACGAGAACTTCTAGCATAACTAGAAGATTATCATCATCAACTTTGGAGTCAGATAATTAATTACATGTCTTGAAGCCATGAATGAATGGCAAGCACAGTTATTGTTTGTGACACCCGAATCCGCTGCCTCAAATAAATCATCCGAATGCCACCTACCTGCACCATAATTTTCTCTGAATAAGATCGACCCACATCCGATTGTCACATTACAATCATACTAATTCTTAGTTTTCATCATGATATTATGTTGAAGTGGTAAATGGATTGTTCTTTTTTAACAGCGCATTCAGTGCGATCTGTAAGTAACAAAATGCTGAATGGATGCTGCTTTTAAATGAACATTTATTTATCTATCTATCTATTTATTTATTTGTTTGTTTGTTTGTTTGTTTTATTGTATATTAAATAATGAAACAAATCTTTTTGGCCAGATTAAGTTACTTTTTTTTAAAAGCATAAACATAGGAAACATAGTTTCAGACTTTAGCTGGAATGTCAGTTTCTTTCAACTTCCCAGACAGGCGAAAGCACATACATGAACACAAATGAAATTTGCTCAGCCTGGATATTGGCTATTAACCCCATCTTTTCAAAGTACAATTTGGAATATTGTACTGCACATTTCCAAAAAGTAACAATTAAATAAAGTTAAAAATTAAATATAATGTGGTCCAAATAAAAAAGGCAACAGGTTTCTGGATGGGATGGCTCCAACTTAAAAAGGTCCTATTTATGTGTTATTTTTCCATTTGTTTAAAAGAAAACTTGTGTGGTTTTTTGAATCGATCTTTCTAAAAAAAGAAAATGCTTGGAAAATGGTTGTGTGTGACATTTAACATTGTTGAACACCAAGTTTATGAAAGATACTGTACATAAAATAGTGCCGACCAGTATTTAGTCTCTGTGCAAAGAAAAGTATGCTTGTAAACATATGTACACATACGTTAGAAGCAGCTGGTAGCAGCACCGAAAAAAAGGGGTGCTATACATGTAGATGTAGTATATTAAATATGAATGCACTTGTGTGTGTGTAAGTTCAGTCTAGTTCTGAGTATTGATGAGTCTGATAGCTTGAGGAAAAAACTGTTACACAGTCTGGTTAAGAGGGCCCAAATGCTTTGTTAATCTTTTTCCATATAGCAGGAAGGTAAAGAGTGTGTGTGAGGGGTGTGTGGAGTCATCCACAATGTTGTTGGCTTTCCGGATGCAGAATCTATTATAGATGTCCATGATAGAGGAAAGAAAGACTCAGATGATCTCAGCTTTCTTCTCTATCCACTGCAGGGTTTTGCGATCCGAGATGGGGCAATTCTCAATCCAGGCAGAATGCTTTTGATGGTCCATCTGTAGAACATGGTCTCAATGGGTGTGGGAGATGGGCTTTCCTAGGAAAAAAGTAGCTTCAGCATTCCTGCTGATGGAGCTGGTGTTCTTCCCAAGATGAACACCAAGGACTGTCTTCACTCCTTCAACTTTCAGTGGAAAGTGGTCACTCTTTACACTGCTGAAGTCAACAACTATCTCTTTTGTTTTGTCACCGTTCAGAGTCAGGTTGTTGGCTCTATAACAGGCTGTTAGCTGCACAGTCATGAGTCAGCAGAGAAACAGCAGTGGACTGAGAACACAGTCTTGAGTGAGATGCTGTTTCCCAGATTGGGAACATCAGTCCAGTCCAATGATTACATTTGACCTAGTTTGTAATCAGTTTGTGCTGATTAGTTTCTCAGGAGCTCTCGGTGGCACTATTATATACTGTTGTAGCAGTGACATTATTTAAATTTACATCATTTCCTGTCCAGTGTCACCTGAGCCTGGTTCCTCTCGTTTCTTCCTCATATCATCTCAGGGAGTTTTTCCTTGCCCCCGTTGCCTCCGGCTTGCTCATTAGGAATAGTGATATATATATTTATATAGTATTTTAAATTTTATAAACAGAAACATAGCTATGCTAGCTAAACAGCTAACTCATTAGAGAGATAGCAGCTACATTTTATTAGTTAACATGGAATTAACTTGATAATATATGTACAGTTTGCTATAGGACTGCAAGGTAAAATAAATGATTAATAAACAACAGCTACTCATAATAGTTCATTTAAAAGCTAGTTGTTTGTAGAACATAATTTAATAGAGCATGCAACAGCAGCTCAATTTGTGAAACCAGTGATCTCAATGTGTAGAACCATTTTAAAAATAAAGTACTAAAATAGCTAAGGATCTCCTGCTGTTATTTTTTTCTAAGATGTTCTCAATCTATGTGCCTATATTATTAGTTACTAATTTTACTATCTATTGGTAATTATCAATGTCTTAAAAAACAATGTTCGTGGAAGGATTTGCCATTTTATATTTATTTATTTTTTAATGTTTCTCCATTATATGCAGCAGCTTATGGAATGACAAGCAGGATACAAAGGAAGAACAGAAATAAAGTGGCATTGTGCCTCCTTAAAATGACTTAAAGAGGCTCCTCTAAACTGTTCAAAATGTTATGTGGGTAGCCCTTTTTTGCAATTTTTTTTTAGATATTGTTTGATGATACTTGGTATTTTAGCTTTTGATGTACATATTAGTAAAAATCAATAACTCGAAACCACGGATTACAATCCATATGATATTCAAATAGACCCATTATGTTACATACTGTATATAGTGTAGTTTATGGATAGTAGATGTACAGTTCTTACAGACTTCTGTGTTTGCTTAACACTGAAGATATCTGGGGTTGAGATCAAAAGTTGAATAAAAGGACAATAGATCAAAAGACACTAAATGGGAATTTCAGTGTTCATTTCATGGCACCACTTTTTGTGTGTGGGAGCAATAGAGTTGTACAAGAGATTACAAGATTTAATTTTTTGTTTTGTTAAATAAAAAAGCCACACCATTCAAAATGACTGTGTGTGGTATGAAAGCAAATAATTTGAAAGGTATTGGCAGCCCCATTTTTTTTTTGTATAATTTTGCAATTATACAAAATCTTGAAAGCAAAGATTTTCTCACAAAATCCCATAGATGGATACTATTAAATCTAAAAACATCCCAATGGTTGCAAACATATTATTAAACATCTCAGTTTCTTAAACAAAGTGGTGCCAATATCATTCAAATTATTTGCTTTCATTCCACAAGTTACAGATTTCACACATCCAGAATTAAAAAAAAAAAAAAACAAAAACAAACAAAGAAACAAAAAAAACAAAAACAAAACAAAAAAACAGAAAGTCATCTATTTGGCTTGCAAATGGAGACACTGATATGCTATTCTAAGAAATGTTTTAAGGGGAAATAAACAGGTGAATTACACGTCTACCCAACAAAAGTTTATTTAAATTAGGTTGTACTAGGGAGTGACTACTGCTGTTTTCTTTTGGAGCGTGATGGCAGGCTGAAAAAGAACTGAACATAAGTTTGAATTTGGTTAGGCAGTTCCTGGTGCAGCTCCTTGTAGAAAGGCCTCTAATCGATGTATTGTGAAAGCCAGCGGAAGCCTTCCCCATATCCCTCTCTCTTTAGCACACTGCACATGAACACTTCTAGTGGTCTGGTATTCAGCTCTTTCAGGGGAATATTACCCTAGAGAAAGAGCAAACAAGATAAGCAGCCTATATCATTTCATTTTGGCAGTAGCTGAGTGGATTCTTAAAATGTAAGCAGCAAATCTGATCATCCTCTAAGCACTTATTAGAAACATATAAATAATGTTCAAAAGGCTCGTCTTACCTTGCCAGTTGTCTGACCATACAGTCCAAACTTTTCACGAAGTTTCTCCTCACTTATGGCCTCTGGCTTATCAATCTTGTTACCAAGAATCAAGATAGGCACATTTCCAATAGTTTCATCTGTCAGTAGTGCCTGTTGTAGGAATGCACAATAAAATGCAAGATTTGTAAATGATTAAATTTAACTTTATAATGGGTATCCACAAATTTCATAATTTATACTGATATGCCACATTTTCAAAAGTTGCTTAACACAGCAACTAAATATGTATCTCCATATCACCACTGTTTACTGATAATAGTATGACAGCTCTATTGGCATTAACTGCACAGTTTTTGGCAGTGCCCTGTAGGCAAGAGAGACTAGGCTGTCTGCAAATATCTTGTAAACAACTGTAGTGCTAGGCTAGATGCCGAGTGGCCAGCAATATGTGTAAGACCTGGGACAAGCAATATGTGTTATGATTGTCATGGAATGTCTTTGCCACTGTACACTGCTCATACATAGACTATATGTATATTCCTTTTTATAATACCTATTGCAACCCTGGACATAAGTCATCGGCTCGTACGTACGTACGTATGTATGTATGTATGTATGTATGTATGTATGTATGTATGTATACCCCTAAAGAAATTGTAAAACATTGCCATTTATTTGGAAAATATGACTAATGATACCTGAAACCACCTAAACAACCCTGATCAAAAGTTTACATATCCTTGAATGTTTGGCAACATTAAAAACACACAGAGGTTTAAATGCCTATTAAATGGAAGTTTCCACACCTGTGACTCATTGTAATTGTAATTTGTGTCTTTGCATAAGTAGTCAAGGAATTTGGTGAAATGCACTGACTTGGCTGGATTCTGCACTATGGGAAAAACAAAAGAACAGCCAAAAGACCTGCGTAATAAGGTAGTTGAACTTTATAAAGCAGCAAAAGGATAGAAAACAATATTTCAGCACTTGAAAATTACAGTCATTACTGTTCAAACTCTGATAGAGAGGTGAAAAATAAGAGGTTCTGTGGATACTAAGCCACAGTCAGGTAGACCAAGAAAGATTTCACCCACTACTGCCAGAAGAATTGATCAGGATGCAAAGAAAAAACCACACACAACTTTGAGACACAGGTTGCTCTGGAAAAAAGTGGTGGCGTGAGCACCCACTCCAACCTGCCTGCACTCGCCTCTTCACCTCTTTTCCACACTCCCCATCACTATGTATCGTATATGTACTAATACTTAAACTCCTGCACCATCTTGACCTCAGACCACTGAAACTTCACTGTTCTACTTCCCTCCATCTCGTTTAAACGAATGCATTCTGACTTAATAAAACTGACTATTATTCCTCTTATTTCCAAACAGTCCTCCACCTTTCCAGTTGTTTCTCCACCTGCTCCCTACTCTCACTACAGATCACAATGTCATCCGCAAACATCATTGTCAACCGAGATTCCTACAGTATCTGACTTCATCTGTCAACCTGTCCATCACCATAGTAAACAAGAAGGGACTCAAAGCTGATCCTTGATGTAGCCTCACCTCCACCTTGAACTTCTCTGTCTGACCTACAGCACATCTTACTGCTGGCATACTCCTTTCCTGGCATGAAGCCATACTGCTGCTCACAAATATCCACTTCCTTTTTTAGCCTAGCTTCCACTACGCTTCATTATGTGGCTCTTCGACGTTATATCTTTATATATCACCCTTGTTCTTAAGGATCGGCACCAGAACACTTCTCCTCCATTCCTCAGGCATCTTCTCACTCTATAAAATCCTGTTGAACAATCTAGATAGAAACTCCACTTCTGCTTTCCTAGACACTTCCACACCTCCACAGGAATGTCATTAGATTTTGCACTCTTGATTTGCCTCAGAGCCTTCCTCACCTCATCCTTTCTAATCTTTGCTATTTCCTGCTCTACAATATTCACCTCTTCCTGTTGTCTTTCCCTCTCATTTTCCTGATTCATTAGCTCTTCAGAATACTCCCTCCATCTTCTCTGCAAATTCTCCTTGGCTCTTAGCACCTTTTCATCTGTATCTTTAATCACCCTTATCTGTTGCACATCCTTGCCATCTATATCTCGCTAATCAATACAAGTCTTTCTCGCCTTCCCTCATGTCTATCGTGGCATACAACTTCTCGTATGCTTTCTGTTGGGCCTTTGCCACATCCCTATTTACTTTGCACTGCGATTCCTTGTAATCCTGTATATTTTCTTCTGTCCTTTCTACGTCCCACTTTTTTTTAGATGGCCTTTTCCTATGAATGCTGTCCTCCATGAATGCTTGTTCCACCACCATGTTTTCTTATCTTCTTTTCTCGTTCTAGATGACACACCTAGCACCCTCCTACCTGTCTCTCTAATCACATCTGCTGTAGTTTCCCAGTCATCTGGAAGCTCTTCCTGATCACCCAAAGTGACATCACCATCCAATGCTGTTTGGCTACACTCTCTCCTACCACCACCTTTCAGTCACTAATCTCTCGCAGATTGCCTCGTCTACATAGAATTTATTTGACCTGTGTACTCCGACCACCAATCTTAGATGTAATTTTATGCTCCTCTCTCTTCTGGAAATAAGTGTTAACTACACCCATTTCCACTGGATTAGCAAAGTCTAACACCATCTGTCCTTCTACGTTCCTTTCCTTAACACCAAACCTGCCCATCACCTCCTCAACACCTCTATTCCCCTCACCAACATGCCCGTTGAAGCCTGCTCTAAATACTACTCTCTCCCATCTGGGAATACTATCTATCACCTCACTCCAGAATCGCTCCTTCTCTTCAAACTCACAGCCTACTTGTCAAGAATAACCACTGACGACATTCAACCTTCAATTTCTAACTTGAAACTGATTACACTGTCTGACACTTTTCACCTCTAAAACATTCCTCACAAACCCATCCTTCAGGAGTACTCCTAGCCCATTTCTATTCCTATCCACACCATAATAAAACAGTTTGTATCCCCCTCCACTGCGTGATTTGCTCGCCTTCTACCTGGTCTTCTGCACATACAGTATATCTACCCATCTTTTCTCCACTATGTCTGGCAGCTTTCTACCATTCCCGGTCATTGGACCAATGTTAAGAGTCCCTATTCTCAGACCTATACTCCTGCCTTTCTTCTTCTCTCTCTGTCTACGAACCCTACACCCTTCTCTTCTTCTTCGACCAACAGAAGTCCAATTTAGTAGTCCAGATACTACAACTTTCAATGTGCTCTGAGTTTTTCCAAGACATTCAGTGCTAAACAACTGCAATTTAAATGGTCCTCTCTTTGTATACTGCATCCCACAGTCCTGACCTTGCAAAGTTCCTTTTACTCCCCTGCTAAACTAGTCTAGTGAGTTCTCAACTCAAACACTGTAGTCTTTCAACCATTGGGCTGAAATGGGGTCTTTTGCACTGACTCATTCTCCCAACCAGGTCCTCCCAAGGCATCTCTGCATAGACAGTTCCACATGCCCTGCCATTTAGCCAACAAGTGTGTGGTCTCTGGTTCAGACATTCACTGGCCGTCTATGTGGCAATATGGCAGAATTAAAACCTGATTTGGTATCAAATTTGACAATTGCAGCTGCCTAAATAGCATGATAGATAGAAATGAAAAGTAACAACTATTAACTGAATTCAAATTCTAGTAAATTTTAGTAATTACAGTTTAAAAAAAAATAAATAAATAAAAAAATAAAGCCCAGAAAGCTATATAAAAATGTATATAAATTATAAACCTTCATACAATAGATCAGATTTTAAGAATAATTTTTTAAAACGTTGGTATATATTTTGTCAGGATAAAGTTATTTCATGGTATTGCATAAGAATAAGATGTTAGGTCAGAAATCATATCTGCACTTCATATTAAACATCACTTCAGCCCCTACAACCCATGGTTTCCCTTGTAGGCCTTTAACCTCTACAAATTGTCCACATTAATGTTTTTACATGTATAGACATGATATTTTCAGTTTGTCCACAATTCTGCTTCCCTTTATATAATTTTAAAAAAAAAATTTGTCCACAATTCTGCTAAGCAGAAGTTTATGGTGATATGAAGGGTTTAAGGGAGAAACATTGGATGGGGACTCACATCAAGTTCTGTTTTGGATTCAGCCAGTCTCGGGTGGTCCACACAATCAACAAGAAAGACAATGCCATTGATTGCAGGAAGGTAGTTTTTCCACACTCTTCGAGCTGAGAAACAAATTAAAGATGATTTATTTGTGTAATTTGCCAAAGAGGCATTTATATACACACATATATGAAGAATGAAGTACGTCATGCCACAAGGAAATCTACTTGCCCTGTGCATGTCCACCAAGGTCAAAGGTGGTAAAGGTCATACCAGCAATCGTCAACTCTTCTGAAGCTAAGGGACAAAATGCAAAGATACTTGTTTCTTAAAGCCATGGCATAATCATCATAACAACCAATTTAGCACAAGTTTGAATAGCATACGATATAGTAGGGAATGGATAATCTGGTTAAATTCACTTGGTGAATCACTGATCTACAACCCGCAATCAGGAAAAGTTGGGGTGTTTAAATTTGAATAAGATGAAAACAAAAAGAATTTTCAAATCATGTGAGCCAATATTTTATTCACAATAGAAAATAGATTATAACTGTTTAAACAGAGCTATTTTACAATACTACTAAATGAGCTCATTTCAAATATGATCACTGCTACAGGTCTCAAAATAGTTGGGACGGTGGCATGTTTACCATGGCGTAGCATCTCTTCTACTTTTCAAAACACATTGAAGATATGTTGGCATCAAGGTTATAGCTTTCTGGAGTTGGAATTTAGTTCCAGCCAATAAAGGTCTTCAGCATTGTTCCTCATGCACAGAGATTTCCCCAGTTTTTCTGAAACTTTTGATGATGCATCTTTTGTTATGCACTGTAATGCACTGTAGATGAGATTTACAAAGCCTTTGCAATTCGATGTTGATGAATCTTGTTTTTAAAGTATGCCATAATCTTTTTATGCACTCTTTCACAGATTGGAGAGACTCTGCCCCTCTAAGACCATCCCTTTTATAGCTAATCATGTTACAGACCTGATATCATCTTACTTAATTAGTTGCTAATGTTCTCCTGAATATTTTCCAAATTTCATGCTTTTTCAGCCATTTATTTCCCCCGTTCCAACTTTTTTGAGACCTGTAGCAGGAATTAAAATTGAAATGAGCTCATTTAGTGGATAAAAGTGTAAAATTTCTCAGCTTAAAACATTTGTTATCTATGTTCTATTGTGAATAAAATATTGGCTTGCGTGAATTGAAAGTCTTTTAGTTTTCATTTCATTTAAATTGAATAAGCGCCTAATAACGTTTAATAAACTTTTCCGGAATTCGCATTCACTATGACATTTTGAATCTTCCAACAAGCTTCCTTAATTATTACAAATATAACCAAATACATGATACAATGGAAAGATGTACATCATATACTGAAGAAGTTTGACCAACAAATAATATTTTCCTTCCTTGGTAAATTAGGACACATTTTTTTTACCTCCAATACTGAACTACATGTTTTTATGATGTTTGAATAGCTAGGAAAAATTTAGAAAATCTTGTAAGCCTGTTTGGCAGCTTCTGTCCTTAGTATGAACTTGCATTGTGTGTTTGGTCACATCAAACCAACAAAATATCACAAAGGTCTGTGGACATGGACAACTTCTAACAATAGGCCAAATATCCTCAACTAATAGTCCCCCAAAACCAGACCAAGTATGCAGCCACAACCCTCACATAGAGTGGGCACATCCAGGGGAGGATGTAATCCCTAAGATGATAGCTTTCATGATTCAGTACAAGTAGGGTTCAGTATACTCTTTTCCCAGTTTCTTGTAAGCCCATTGCACTTTCCAGGTTTGATGTGTAGTTGTGCTTCCTGAAACTTGCAGACCTCAGAGAAAGGTACATATATATTTTTGTACCAGAAAATACACTGAATACTGCACACACTGCATACACTGCAAGATACTGTACTTTTCAATCTTTTGATTGTTGGGGAAACTATTTTCTCCAGCAAAATGTGAGTTGCTTCCCTTTCTGGCTAAAAATGAACATGTACTAATATATGCGCATCTGGGAATATTTAATCTGCCCTGATAGAGAGCCAATAAAGCATATTAACAATAATGGCATGCACTCTAGTGACTGGATTTGAGCCTGCACTGTACGCAGAATTATGAATGCCAACCATTATTTAGGAGCACCTGTGCACATATGAGTGTGAACTGTGTATCTGATTTACAAAGCAATTTTTTGTTCCACAGGGCACTCTTGAACACATATTCCACTCTACTCTGGAATGGCAAGTCCAATTAAATATTTGGGCTATACATCAAGTCAAGAAGCTTTTATTGTAATTTCAACAATATATAGCTGTTGGAGTACATTTGTACACTTGTACATTTGTACACTTGTACATTTGTGAAATCAGATAACATTTCTCCCAGACCATGGTGCTACATAAAACAAAGACAGAAATTAAGTAAGTAGTCCTAGCTACATAATGTGCACAGTGCAAACAAAAAATACAAGACATTTCACAAAAGACAATGCATAAAAGACAATACACAAAAACGGCACCAACCAGTGTAAATACTGTATGTCAATCAATATGCATGTGCAGAAATACTGGACTGAACACATTCGTATTATAGCAGCAGTTACATGAGGTATTGTAATGTATTGTGCAAAACAGCAATCAACTGAAATGAGAAAGACAGCATCTGCAAAGAGCAAAAACGGTGTGCAGAAACAGCATGTAAACAGTTTGATATGGTGGTGCTGCAGACATGGCTGTATATTGAAAGAGTGTGTATTTGGTGTAGGTCAGTACAGTGCACACAGTTGATTGTGCATGTGTGTTTGTGTGTGTGTGTGTGTGTAATATGCTTGGTACAGTTCAGTTCAGTTACTGAGGACTCTGATATCTTGTAGAAAGAAACTGTTACAATTCTGGTCGTAACCCGAATGCAACTTCTCAGCTGTCCTCACTATCCGCTGCAAGGTCTTGCAAACTGAGATGGTGCAGTTCCCAAACCAGACAGTGATGCAGCTGCTCAGAATGCGCTCAATGGTCCATCTGTAGAATGTAGTCAGGATGCGGGGGAAGGAGATGTGCCTTTCTCAGCCTTCGTAAGAAGTAGAGATGCTGCTGAAATTTGGTGCTCTTGACGATCTCTACAGGTTATCCATCAATGTTCTGTGCTCTCCCAAAGTCAACAACCATCTCTTTAGTTTTATCAGCATTTAGAGACTTTAGAGACTTAGAGGTTGTTGGCTCTACACTAGGCAGTTAGCTGTTGCACCTCCGCTCTGTACGCTGACCCGTCGCTCTTGCTGATGAGACCCACCACGGGTCATTGGGAAAACTTGACGATATGGTTTGATCTGTGCATTGCTGCACAGTCGTGAGTCAGCAAGGTGAACAACAGGGGGCTCCACTCAGTCTGTAGAGTAAGGAAAAATGGGCTGCATGGGACCAACTGATCCCATATAGTCGGAACCAGCCCACCTACACAGGGTCAAAACTCCTTCCATTGTCAGACACAGTTCCAGTTCGCATGCACTTCTCTAGCTCTCTCTCTCTTCGCGGGATTTTCTTTCTCTCACCCGCCCATCTGCACTCATTGGCAGATGACTGCTTAAAAATGACTCATGAAAACAAATAAACTTGACTGGATAACATACACATAGCCCCACATAATACAAGATGCTGTAAAATGCAAAGCATCCATGTACATTAAATCACATGCAGCAAATAACACACAGGGCAACAAAATTGACAAAATTCAATACAGTGTTATCCATACCCATACTTTACAGTTTCTTACAAACATATAGTGCACTCCACTAATATTAATACTTTTGGTAAATGTACCAAAAGGTTTTGTTTTTCTTGGCCAAAAAACATCATCACCTGGAAAAAATAGGTAATTGTCTTCCATTGCATAATTACAGCAGTGAGTAAGATGTCTCAGTTAACTGAACATGAAACAGACCTTCTCATTCATACATTCACAGGACTTGTGTACATGGAAATTGTGGACATAGTTTTCACACCAAATTGTTTCCTGTGTCTGTGTTTAGCTTGTCACAACCTGAGTCACCACTGAAGGTTCAAATTACTGTTCTGTATCAAGCAAAGAAAACAATTAAGGAGGTTAGGAAATGTCCAACGCATTATTAAAACCTGTCAGGATAGTTGTGAACCATCATCATCAAAGAAGAAATGCGGTCCGAAAAAAATCTTGAATTATCATGTTCCGACATCACAAAGGTTTGGTGAAATCAAACACGCACAATGTGAAGAGAACTCAAGGGATTTAAAGTAAAAAGATGTGTATCAAGAAAACCACTTCTCAGTGAGGCTAATTGGAAAAAATGATTTCAGATTGCTAGAGAAAACAAAGATTGGACTCTGGAGGAATGGATAAAAAGGTCATGTGGTTTGATGAGTCCAGATTTAGCAGATCAAAAGTGATGGGAACCCAAAGGTAAGAAGAGAGATGGATGAAGTGATGCATCCATCATGACTAGTGCCTAATGAGCTGGGGTTGATTCACTTGGTCAGGTCTAGGTTCAGCAACGCTACATGCCGATAAAATTAACAGACAGCTGAATATATTAAATGACCAGGTTGTTCCATCAATGAATTCTTTAGCTATCAGACTCCTTAACAACTGAACTGAACCGAGCTCAGACACACACAAACACACAGTGTATTTGGTGCAGATCCACACATTTCACTCATTCAATATACAGCCATGTTTACAGCAACACTCATATCAAACTATTTACATGCCAGAGTTTTTGCAATCTTTGCACATGATGTCTTGCACATTTGGTCAATTGTTGTTTTGCACAACTTAATATAATAGCAGTAGTTATATGAGGTATTGTAATAAGTGTTCATTCCTATATTTTTGTACTGTACAATATACTGTATGTAGTTTACGAGATGTCCTGACCCCAAAACGCAACTAACTTCAATCCTTCAAGCTGTAAACTAATCTCTTCAAAGTGCATAGTGTCTATAAAATAAACTGTGGTGTTTATTGCATAAAACTGTGTTGTGTTTGCAATCGTTTGATAAACATGAGAACACGAAAAGAAGAGGTTACAAAAATATACATGTCGAATATACCAGTGATTTTCAACCTTTTTTGAGCCGCGGCACATTTTTTACACTTACAAAATCCTGGGGCACACCACCAACCAAAATGACACAAAATGACACCAACACAGTACATATAATTAATAATATAGTTTTTTAATGTATTTATACTAACTTAGTGTGAAACCTGGGGCTGTTTCGATGAACACAAAATGGATATCCTGGCAGTAATGGTAGAAAGACACACACGAAGCTCTTGCTCAACAGCTCTCAGTCTCTCTGTTTTTAGTTTTTATCGCAGTCAAGCTTGAGAAGCTCAGCTCACACAGATATGTGGTTGAAAATGGGAGCAATGTCAAAATAGCTTTGTTGGCCAGAATGGGGAACTCCTTGGCAACAGATAACCAAAAACTGTCCAAAGGAAGATCAGCAAAGTTTAGCTTTAAACCACGATCTTGTTTCAGTTCAATGAGTTCCTCTTGCTCCTTTAAAGTCATGTCCTTTCCAGCAACTGATGCTAAGCTGTATGGGTCCCTAACCCAGTCAAGGCATTCTGTGAAGGCTGAAGAGAAATAAAATGACAAATTCTCCTCAAGAGTTTTCAAATGTGTGCCAATCACCTCGCACATAGCAGTGCACAGCAGTGTTGCCATAATGCAGTTTCTCAGTGAGTGGGAACATCTCAAGGTTGCCACGCTGCACATGTTGCCAGAGCTGCAACTTTAAACGGAATCCGTTCACTTTATCAGTGCTTGTAAGCAGGTTTTCATTTCGGCCTTGCATCCGTGTGTTCAGTTCATTCAGATGATCAAATATATCAGCCAGGTATGGCAGCTTTGCACACCACTCATCACTTGCAAGCAGCTAATATCCGTGGACTCATCCAAGTTGCAAGGCAAATTTCTTACTGATGCGCATCTTTTCTAAAACAACAGTTTTGATATCCGCAGACATGTCATCAATACGTCTGGCAATCGTGTTATCTGAGAGAGGCACTTTAGCTATCTCTTTGGCCGTGTCAGGGCCGAGCATCTCATTTACAATGGCTTTACAAGCTGGCAGTATTAATGTTTCTGCCACAGTTTGGGACTTTTTTGATTTAGCTACGAGTTCAGCAACAAGGTAGCTAGCTTTGAGGGCTCTCTCGTTTATCTTTGTGGTTTTTCTCAAAAAAATTGCCTGTTTCTCATTGTTTGTACGTAAGAGTAAAAAATAGTCCATCGGCTTGTTTTGAACGGAAGGGTGTTTCGTTTGGAGATGGCGTTTAAGCTTGCTTGGCACCATGGCGCTATTGGATAGCTTCTTGCCACACACCAAGCACAGCGGAGTCGGTGCAGTTGCATCCACGGTGAAAGTGAATCCAAATGAAAGACAGCTTTCGCTGTATTGCCTCAAGCTCACTGTCTTTTCTTTTTTCTTTTGTTAACCACTCATACTAGGGCCTTCATCTGGGTCATAATTTTGTCCAGGGCCCTGTTCGGCATTTGCATTTTCCCTTCTCAAAAACTTCTCCATCACTGTCACTCGCTCGTCTTGCTGTGACCCCAAACTGCCACTGTCACGTGTCGCGCAGCACTAACTAAGTCCTTAGCTCTGTCTTTGTTTTATGTAGCACCATGGTCCTGGAGAATCACTCTCATTTCACTATGTACTGCAACAGCTATATATTGTTGAAATGACAATAAAAGCTTCTTGACTTGACTTCACCACAGAATATTCAGTGCCATTGTCAAATACTAACTTGTTGCTGATATTAAATCATGTGAACATCTGAATTTTTTTGCCCAATATATTTCTGACCTTTTTAGTTTTTAACATACAAAAACAAATAGTGAATATTGAGGTTAATGTAAATAACTGTACATCTTTATTTATTTTGTTGACAGAACTCACTTGGATGTAACGTTGGCACATGTTGCCCCAGTCGATCATCTTTAAGCATATGCAGTAGTGTAGTCTTGCCAGCATTGTCCAGACCAAGAAATACTAGTTTACCAGATTTTTTATACAGTCCTAAAAGAATAAGAACAGTTTTTCAGAAAAAGTCTCTACTGACTTAACATCTCCATGTACATTTTGGTATCCCACAGTACCCAAGTCAAGCACTTAAATTATCTACCAACTTCCCTGTGAGCAGTTCATACAATGCAAAAAAATCCAAATTGATGTACAAAGTCTATATAAAACTCCTAATCTAATATGGATGCTGTACCTTTCCATCAAATATTGAAAATGTTTGCAAATAAATTAGGCACAGCTCTGCAACCATTTAAACCTATTATTACTGCATGTTAATGATAGCTGACAACAGGAAAAGCAAAACCAAAATCCACAAAATGTTGAACTTAATAAAAACTCCAAATTAATGTAACAGTTAATAGTTACAGTGGGGCTCGAAAGTTTGGGTATCCCAGGTAAAAATTTGTATTAATATGCATAAAGAAGCCAAGAAAGGATGGAAAAAAAATCACCAAAAGGCATCAAATTGCAGATTAGACATTCTTATAATATGTCAAAAAAGTTAGATTTTATTTCCATCATTTACACTTTCAAAATAACAGAAAAATGGTGTCTGCAAAAGTTTGGGCACCCTGCAGAGTTTATAGCATGCACCGCCCCCTTTGGAAAGCTGAGACCTGACAGTGTCATAGATTGTACTCAATCGTCTGGAAGAACCAGGTGATGTCAATCTCAAAGGTTTTAAATGCCCAGACTCATCTGACCTTGCCCCAACAATCAGTACCATGGGTTCTTCTAAGCAGTTGTCTAGAAAACTGAAACTGAAAATAGTTGACGCTCACAAATCAGAAGTCGTCTATAAGAAGATAGCAAAGCGTTTTCAGATGCCAGTATCCTCTGTTAAGAATGTATTTAAGAAATGGCAGTCATCAGGAACATTGGAAGTTAAAGCAAGATCTGGAAGACCAAGAAAAAGATAGACAGAACAGCTCGCAGGATTGTGAGAAACGCAAGTCAAATCAAACCACATTTGATTGCACAATCCCTCCAGAAAGATCTGGCAGACACTGGAGTTGTGGTACACCATTCCACTATAAAGAGATACTTGTACAAATATGGTCTTCATGGAAGAGTCATCAGAAAAAAACCTCTTCTATGTCCTCACCACAAAAATCAGTGCTTGCAAATGAACATATAGACAAGCCTGATGCATTTTGGAAACAAGTTCTGTGGACCGATGAGGTTAAAATAGAACTTTTTTCTCTGGAATGAGCAAAGGTACGTTTGGAGAAGAAAGGGCACAGCAGCCAGTGGCACAGGGAACATTTCACTAGTAGAAGGAAAAATGGACTCAATAAAATTTCAGCAAATTTTGGACGCTAACTTGATGCCATCTGTGAAGAAGCTGTAGTTAAAGAGAGGATGGCTTCTACAAATGGATAATAATCCTAAACACACCTCAAAATCCACGGTGGATTACATCAAGAGGCATAAACTGAAGGTTTTGCCATGGCCTTCACAATCTCCTGACCTCAACATAATTGAAAATCTATGTATAGGCCTTAAAAGAGCAGTGCGTGACAGACATCCCAGAAATCTCAAAGAACTGGAAGACTTTTGTAATGAAAAATGGGTAAAGATACCTCGAACAAGAATTGAAATAGTCTTGGGTGGCTACAAAAAGCATTTACAAGCTGTAATACTTGCCAAAGGGGGCGGTGCATGCTATAAACTCTGCAGGGCGCCCCAACTTTTGCAGACGATTTTTTGTTTGTTTTCTGTTATTTTGAAAGTGTAAATGATGGAAATAAAATCTAACTTTTTTGACATATTATAAGAATGTCTAATCTGTAATTTGATGCCTTTTGGATTTGATTTTTTTCTCTTTTCTTGGCTTCTTTATGCACATTAATACAAATTTTTACCTGGGGTGCCCAAACTTTCGAGCCTCACTATAGGAAAAACTCTTAGAGACATCTACGGTATTTTTAAAATCTACATTCAAAGAGGGTCTTACCAAGAAACTGCAGTACATTACTAAAACCACTATAAATCCAATCAAATATGAAGGACATATCCAGACCGGGTCAATCCTAAAAAAGAGAGAGGGAGAAAAAAAATACAACAAACAACTTGAGCATGAAATTATTTATTTATTTTCAGATTTTCTCGTTTCAAAAATGAGTAAAAAGCTATTTTCCAGACAATTTTAAAAACTAATTGTAAATTGCAAAATCACATACTACCATGTGCATTTTCATTCACAAGTTATGGCCTTTCATATCAAAATAGAATTTTAATGATAAATATTCACAAAATAGTGAATGGACTGGAACTTCTTTCGAAACACAGCTGCACTTTGGATGATTCTCTTACTGCTATTATATCAGATATTGTAAAGAAGACAAATAATCTTTCAGCCTTTTTGAAGCATGATGGACTTGCTACTAACTACAGAAGAGATTGTTTTTATAGAGAGAACTTTTCTGTAATTAAACTTGTGCAGTAAATACTAGATACATCTTACAACAAAATGTATGTATACATACTTATTTTTCAAATTCCTGAGTGAACTTTTTTAGTCAAGGGACTATATTAGAAAAGCTGCTTGAGACAATTGAGCCTCTTTAAAACATACAGATATGGACTTAAGCAAAACAATATTCTAAATCTCTGATGATTTTTGCCTCTTGGAATATGAATGAATGAATTTAGGCATGTATTGCAGAAAACAGAGTTTGTGCTGTGTATTGGGACACATCAAACATGTCTGTACGAATTAGGTCATCTTTTGCATCAATAAATCTAGCCTGTCTGTGCTACAACTGTGATGTGAAGACATACGGATATTCTAAGATTCTTGATGCATTGCTTTCAGATATTGAACATCTTGAACAAGATGGCCTGTATGCAAAGAAACTAAATAAAGTAAAGACACTGGGTAAAGGGAACTATTTTGTTGTGCCAGCAGACAACTTGGGTGCACATTCTTTGACTGGGTTTCAACAAAGCTTTGTTGTCAGGTTTTGTCATTTTTGTCTTGCATGCTTTGACGATATACAAGAAAGAAGTCAGAGGAGGACAGAACAGGACAGAGGACTCTCACAGTATTTCACTTCTAACACTGAAGGAAAATGAGGATGTTAAATCAGTTGATGGAGTAATATATGACTGTGTACTAAATTGACTTTCACACTCCACCACTTTCAAAGGGTTCGATTCTAGACTTTATTCACGATCTCTTTGAGGGAGTTATTCCAAATGAACTGAGTCTTTGTCTGTGTGAGCTCATTCTTAGGAAATACGTTTTCCTTTACAAATTTTCGGACATAAAATTATAATATACCACAGGAAATTTTTAAGCTATCCTATTTAAAGTCACCAGTTGGTGGCAACAGAGAATCAAAGTTTGGGAGGTGTTAATGCATTAAGACATTGTTGACATTCTTACTTCCACACAATTTTCTGAAGTAGTACTCTGGTACTTGGAGTCAAAAATATCTGGCCATTGGAACTTTTGGAACATTGGAAAAGAAGAATTAACAAACTAAAGGCTTTAACCTAAGTATCATTTTTAGAACTTTACCCTGGTCTGATTCACATTAGCCCAAAGCATAGTTGTGCAATTCAAACTATGCCAAAAATATGTCGCTTGCATTAGCACCAAGATATCAGCTTGCACTGGAAATTGAATTTTTTTTAAAGCCAGACTACGGCTGGGCAATATGGCTGAAAACTGTATCACGGTATCAGTGTTTCCTAACATAAGTCTAAAGTCACAATGAACACTTAACAATTATCTCTTAACATTTAAGGTGCAAAATGAAAGAAAATGTAAGAAATGTTTAATAAAGTGTAATAAAATAGTGCAAAGTGTATACTGGCCAGCTGACTTTCCTCTTTTATTTACAATTTCTTCACATGCTGCAGCGCTCATTTGGCCGCATATTCACAGATTCGAATTTCCAGAGATAGTAACTCCTGAGCTATACGCTGTTACTAGCAAAACATGGTTGTAGCTGCCTCTCTACATTACTTTGATAGAAAAGGGGTGTTATTTGTGTAGTAACAGCGTTTAGCTCAGGAGTTATTGACTCGGGAAACTCGAATCTGTGAATATGCGGCCAACTTCCCTTCAGACACAACTGAATGCTGTCCATGTGTGAATGTCCTACGTAGTTTGACTGAACAGTGACTGGCAGGAGTCAGCCATCACTCAGGGGAGATAAAAGTTTGAGTGCAACAAACTGAGTGGAAGTGAAAGACTTTCACTCTTTAATTCCTCTATATTATAAGAAGAAATGGATTCAGGAATGGTGGAATACTTTTTTGGTTCCTGAATACAGTAGGTAAGACATCTGTTTTCTAATTTGATGGGGAACCTATGTAAACATTGCAAACAGATTGGTTTGACATGAGCTGAAAACGGTCATCGAACCCTAATAAAAAAACTACCTCAATGCTTATTGTCACACAGAGCAGGACATTGAGCTGGCAGGCTAAAAGCTAAAGCAATTCAGTCCTTCATTGAATCATTGGTCAGGAAATAAAGAATTAAACAAAGAGAGAGCCTTGTGGCTAAGGGTTTTCCACACAAACTGGAACCAATGTTGCTCCATTCAGTGATGGTTTCAAACAGCTGAAGTGTTTATTGGTTAGCTTGTGTTTATTGTGTGAATAAATATCATCTATAGGTTTCAAAACTGGACTCTGACCAGGCCAAACATAAACCTGCTGAACATGCTCTCAGACCACATTTTAATGTTTTTTGCAGTATGCGCAGGAACATTGTCTTTTTGAAAAATAACATCTGTATCTCTCACCAGATCTTCCAAAGACAACTCTCTGGTGCATTTACATTCAACTCGAACCATGATTCATCACTTCAACTCTGCCGAACCTCTCTGAAACAAACCTTTCATATTCTGCCAATCTGTCTTTGATGTTTTTATGAGAGAGCAATGGCTTTTTAACACATTTATAAGCTTGTGTGGATAACCAGGTACATGTGCATCGCATATCTGGGAAAGGCACAGCACCGGGGCCGCACTATGAGAAGAAGGCAAGCTGCAGAGTTATGTTCTGGGAAACCTTGTGTACTGGCATTCATCTGTCCAGAGACATACATCTTTATTATTCTGTGTGCTTTAGTGTCATTTACACATGTTGGGCTTGCTGTCAAAAACTGTTGTGGAGTACTGTGGTATGTTCTTCCCTGTATTTTTCTACCTTCTGCAAGCAAACAAAAATATTTTGAACAGTTTGAACTAACCTTAACAAAAAAGATGCTGGGTTGAAGGTTACTTTCAAATAAAATGTTCAATGTCTAATTGAGTCCTCTTCGTATTCATGACATCAAAATTTTAACACTTAAGTAAAGTTGGCCGCATATTCACAGATTCGAGTTTCCTGAGTCAATAACTCCTGAGCTAAATGCTCTTATTACACAAATAACACCTCTTTTCTATCGTAGTAATGTAGAGAGGCAGCTACCCAACCCAATTTTCCTCAAAATCAGCTTTCCTCCACGGTGGACAAAATAGTCTGCAAAGTGCAAAAACCCGAAAAGCGAATACTAAAAAACAGTCAATAACTTCACTGTAATACACTGTACTGTGAAGTTATTGATTATGAAAATCATAAAAATTAAACTAAAAGACATTTCACCCAAATAAGTGTTGTAGTATAACTATCAGGAAATCAGTGATATGTGATCTGAGTTTGGTGACAGTACAGTGTATTACAGTGAAGTTATTGACTGGTTTTTGTATTCGCTTTTCGGGTTTTGCACTTAGCAGACGGTCCCTTGGAATCTGTCTCAGAGACTTGTGTATTTTGTCCACCGCGGAGGAAAGCTTATTTTGAGAAATATTGGGTTGTAACTGCCGTTCTACATTACTACGATAAAAAAAAAGAGGTGTTATTTGTGAAATAAGAGCGTTTAGCTCAGGAGTTATTGACTCGGGAAACTTGAATCTGTAAATATGCGGTCAACTTTACTTAAGCAATTTTAACTTGCCGGCTGCAGCAAACCAAAAATGCGTCTGCTTCTGTGTGTCGAATTTTGCAAGTCAGCAGTTATGACGCATATTTTGACCGACAAAAAAATTAAACACGGTTTATTTTAATGTTACAAGAGCATCATAATCTTAGAATTTCATTTTTTTTTAAAAACAAACTAACTAAAATAAAATAATTTTAAATTAAATATTTATTTTCCAAATCTCCGCAGCAGAGGGATGAAAGAGCCACTTGTGGCTCCGGAGCCGCGGGTTGCCGACCCCTGCACTAAGCCAAAGAGGAGCTGTTCAGTGAATTGGCAAGTTGACTCACAGCCTCCTGACTCACAAGTTACAGGTTGTAACTGCAGGTGAAACACCCTCAGGATTTCTCCCTCAGCAGCAAATTTCATCTTGAACCAATAATGATTTAATTGAAATAACATTTGTAATTCGAAATGAAATTAATATAACAGCAAAACGCTTTGAAAACAAGAGTGTGTTTGTTTCTACTGCTTGGCTACATGTCACCTGATTTTCATTTGCAAAGCAAAATTGCTGCTGATAATCTAAAAGTGTAATTTTCACTCGGGCAGTTTTAGTCCCAAAATATTTGTCCATGGTGTCTAAGAGTACTTTGTATGAACTTTTTTTGTAACGGGTTCTGTTTCTCTAAGTACCGATACCCTTGATAGGTCTATTTCAATTTTAGGAAAACTGGTGCAGTACATTCCTTTAAGTTGGCTGATTTGCCATTCTCACCTGAAAGGTACTCTGTTACTGATATTTTGGTATGGAGTGTGTTGGTTTACTTGGCCTGGTTACAGGTACAATTCCTCTTGCAATAAAGAATTGCATTGCCAGTGGATGGTGTAAGCCTTAGCTTAGGGAATGACGAAGATATGGAGGATGTGGTTTTTTCCTGTCCAATTGTTGTAAACAGGCCATTTGATACACAGGAACAGAAATATGAAAAGGTGGCAAGCATTGCTGATTAGTTCTTGATTCCTACAACAGATTGTAGTGAGTGTACTCATGTGATGCCTTGGCAAATTATTCCAGTAAACAATTCCAGGGATGGGATGAGCCGTTTGAGCGATTGATTCTGGAATATGTTAGGCCTTTACCAAAATTCAAATTGAGACATGAGTATATTTTCACCCAGATGTGTGCTGCCCCTGAATTCATTCATTCATTCATCTTCTACTGCTTATCCGAACTACCTCGGGTCACGGGGAGCCTGTGCCTATCTCAGGCGTCATTGGGCATCAAGGCAGGATACACCCTGGACGGAGAAAAGGCAGAGGCAGGAATCGAACCCCCAACCCTGGAGGTGTGAGGCGAACTTGCTAACCACTAAGCCACCATGCCCCCTGCCCCTGAATTGTCAAAAGCTATTCTACTGCATATGCTCATAGCCAATGTGTTAGTAAAGATCTTTTTTGTTAGTTTTTTCCTCTGCCATCCAAGTTGCATGTGGATGCAAGTTCTTTAGATCAGGGGAATTTGGAGGCCAATGTTTGTCATGTTTCTTACACCATTCCTGAATAATTTTTGCCATGTGGCAGGGTGCCATCCTATCCTATCTTGAAGTGTGAATAGGCATGTTTTTATTATTAAATTATATATATAAAAAATCTAATTCATATGCCAGGGCCAAAAAAATTTAAATTAAAAAAATTACCATCGATTTTTAACACCAATAATTAAAAAAAAATATATAGTTTTACATAATTTTCAGTTGTTTGTTTTAGAAATATTGTATGGTTTCAACTGATAGTTTTTATCAATAAATGTATGTATTTGGTCAAAATTATAATCAATATACTTTTATAATATATTAGGACTATTTGTACCAATATTTTTGCTCACTTAAAAGGTTTTGTGTAGCCTATCGGCAAAGATGCCATATTCTAAGTTGTTCAACACACGTTGATGAAAATAAAAGCTGAAATTTTGAAAAAATGGCTTTGCCAGTCCTGTGTCATCTGTGGAGTCCTTCAAGATTCTGGGCACTACCATTTCCCAAGAAATGAATTGGGAGTGTAACATAAACTCCATCAAAAAGGCCCAGCAGAGGATGTACTTTCTACGTCAATAAAGAAGTATGGTCTGCCACAGGAGCTGTTGATGCAGTTCTACACTGCAGTCATTGAATATGTCCTGTGCACATCTATCACCATCTGGTTTGGAGCAGCAACAAAACAGGACAGGAACAGACTGCACAGTGTGGAACAGACTGCAACACACAGTTAAAACAGCAGAAAAAATAACAGATGCCCCCCTGCATTTTTTTTACTATACAAGAACCAGAAACCAGGTAGGAAAAATCACTACTGACTATGGCTGCGCGATAAAATGATAACGATATGTATCGCGATAGACACGTGATCAATATCAATAAAAAATGTGTTCGATAAAACGTTCGATATTTTTTATTCTTCGTCAGAAGAAAACAGAGGTTGCGAAGCAAGTTTGGTTGCGTTAACAAAGGCACTCGCTCTCTGGTAACACGCTAACAGTCAATCATGTCGAGCTGACTTTTCCTCATTTATTTACAATTTCCTCGCTCGCTGCGGCTCATGATGCACTTATTTCCAGGGATTTCAGAACAGCGTAACAGATATTGTGTCATCGGGTAGGCGTGGCCCATTTGATAATCTAACCCTAACCGTAGTTTTTGTTTGTTTATTTGTGTTCGAAAATAGTTAACTGTAAGATAATAAAGCATAATAGATATAAAATGTATGACTGATTTGTCCTTCATTATCCATTGCAGGTATGCTCTTTTTTTTGAAAGAGGGCGATTTCTAAACCTCCAGAAACTACGCCCACTTTACATTGTGGTAACGAAACCCCTGGAATTTAGTGAATTCTCATTTCAATGAGCACCGCCGTGAGCAAGGAAATTGTTAATAAAAGAGGAAAAGTCAGCTCACCAGTATGGCAGTTTTTTGGATGTTATAAGTCTGACCGTAGTCTAAACTTGCACTAAATTCTCAGGTTTCTCTATGTTTATATTTAACACTTTTCACTATTTTACTACACTTTATTAAGCATTTCTTACATTTTCTTTCATTTTGCACCTTAAATGTTAAGAGATAATCAGGGTTCCCACTCTTTTTCAGAGATCATTTTCCAGGACTTTTCCAGGACATTTCAAATTTAGCAAAAAAAGACAAGGCTCACAGATTCACGGCCTAAAGTAATATGTCCTTCTCTCCAGAAGTCTTAAAAACAACGTACACTTTATGACTATTACTTAACTATACTTTTAAAGACAATTTGTCATGTGAATGAAATTTCAACATTTATAAAATAAAAAGACCGCACATATTAATACCCTCTCCTTTCTCAGGCCAATCCCGTCATGCATGCTTTAGTTTGCTGTGCATTCCCCTTGCACATGATATTCAGATTAACAAGGTTAATATAACCTGCTTACCCGTCACCATTTGCTGAAAACATTTGAGCACTTAAACCATTCCTAGCAGCTGAAACCACCAACACAAGACAGCGCCATCCGTCACAGCGAGATTAAACAGCATAACAAAAAACTCGTCAAAACTCAGCGTCCCTGAACAGAGCGCTTTCTGTTACTAACGTTAATTGTTTCGACCAGTTGTAAACTGTTCTTTAAATGATCAAGAACATTTAAAAATAATAATTTTCCAGGACAACAAGATTTTTTCCAGGACAATTTATGTTTTCTCTCATTTTCCATGTGTTTTCCAGGACTGGAACATTGGTCATTAATTTTCCAGGATTTCCAGGTTTTCCAGGACGCGTGGGAACCCTGATAATTGTTAAGTGTTCATTGTGACTTTAGACTTATGTTTACATTTTATTTATTTGAGTTTTCCATGGTTGACATTTCTGTCTTAATAACTGAGGGATTATGATCAGAGGAAGGTTAAGTTTAAAAATAAAAATGTTTAAATGTAATATATTTTTCTCCTGGTCCTTATTTTAAATGGGTCATAAAAAAGATCAATAATTATCGATATCGACCGATAGGAAACACTGATATTGTGATACAGTTTTCAGCCATATTGCCCAGCCCTACTACCGACCCTTCACACCCTTGACACAACCTCTTTCAGCTCCTCCCTGCTGGCAGGTGCTACAGAACTTTATTTAAACTGCCAGACACAGGAACAGTTTCTTTCAGCAGGCCCCTTATCACCCTGATTAACAACTCACCATAATTATGTTCCCTGCTTCATAGCTATAAGTACTGCATTATCAGAACTGTCAGTCATCACATCATCCGTATATGTTACACACTACTGCTGCTGTATATTGTACAAAAGCATAATATTGCACAATACTGTTATTTGCACTACCATGCACTCTCACACTTTTTGTACATAACTGATCTGTCATATTCTGTATTCTTCTTTAATACTCATACTGTCTATATTGTATCTCATCGTCTGTATTGTCTTGTATAGTCTGTTTTGTCCTGTCTTGTATAGTCCAAGCTAAATGTATAGTATAGTGTTTAGTTTAGTTTATACATAGTATAGAGTCACAAACAGCTGGAACCAAATTCCTTGTGTGTCAACACGCCAGACCAATAAACCTGATTCTGATTTGGGAAAGTTATAGTATTAACTCCCACCCAGAATGTTTTGTGTGCTAGAGAGAAGCATGGGGTGAATCAGTAATAGCTGATGCTTCACTATCATGGCATTCCATAGGTCCACTACTTGTGCTAGATGGGTGTGTCACTGCCAAAGATGACCATGCCATTCTGAAAGAACATGTGCATACAGTGGTTTAAACCTTGAACCCTGAAAGTTTATCAGGGTGATAATGCACCAATACACACAGCAAGGCTGGTGACAGTGTGATTTGTTGAACAAGTCAGAAAACATATTCAGGTAGAGACCTGGCCACTGTTCTGCAAGAGGAATAGCTTAAATCCCTCTGGGCACTGTGCAGGACTTGCATCTGTCATTCCCAAGACAAACTGTTGTTGTACTGGCTACAAAAGGCAGTCCTACACCATACAAGATTTAAGATTCTTTTACTGTCACTATAATGAGTGCTGCGAAATTAAAGCAGTCCTTACAGTGCAATTCACCTATACTAGTAAAATTATTGTGGTCTAAAACCAGGTGTTTCAGATCCATTGTCCAACCCCTGTGTTTCCTGTAACTAAACAAGGTCGTTTCTCTTTTATATGGAAAGTCTTTCTATTTATATGAATTAATAAATCACTAAAATCTAATGGACATATACGAGGGTGCAACCAGCAAAAACTTAAAAGGGGAATTACTATGTCGTCCGTCGAAGATGAAGTTTAAACTTTAGATGAAACTTTATATAATTATAATAATATATAATGAAACAAAATGAGCCGAATCGAGATATCTGGTATTAACTGACATCTGCTCGAGGTTCGCCAGCTAATGCACAGTGTGCTCTCTACGTGCTTCCTGTTGATCTTCTCGCTTGCGCAGATCTTCCTACATAATCTGGCTCGAATCCCCATGGTTGGATGGCAGTGTGCAAAACTCAAAATTGTCATACGTGGAGTGATTCCTGAATAATTTATTCGCTCAATCGAAGCAATTAATTTACGAGGCAAAGCGATTGCTCACAAGCTAAAAGTGTCCTACGTGTCACTCGTGCGACGGAGAATAAAAAGAACCGTTGACGGCTATTTAACACCATACACACAGACATACAGATCAATACAGAATATATATAAATTATTTATAAGATAAATAATATCGGACGTCGTGCATCTAATTATTTAACTCAGTAGCAATTTATCCAAGCATCATTTGCAGTGTATATGACATGAACAGTATATTCACAGTATACACAATGAGAACTTCAGTTACTGTGATAGTAACCGATCGTACAGCTCTTGTTTAAAGTTTGTATACCAATTTCAATAAGCTATGCTTGTGAGCAGCGAAGTTGGATGAACCAATCAGTATTGCTCACCATGTTAAATAAAATATCAGTCGAACACATAAAAACATACCTCCTATCTATATGTAGATGTAGAGACGACTGTTATACTCTGAAGTTGGAAAATTCGTCCTGTTAATTCGAATGACCGTAATAAATATTTTCTTAGCCACTTTTGCGTATTACTAACACAGCCACGACACACAGCAATGGCTAACTTGCAATGGCCATGTCCCGCCTAGGCGCTTCCTATTAGTGTTACCATTCAAGCCTTCCGGGAGGTACACCGTACTCAACGATATCTGGGTGTCCGAACAAACATAGTACAAATAGGAACTGACTTGTGGAGATAGCAATTTGGTAATACTTTACTATTATTTTTGTGGTTGTCAAAAATGTTTGTGATTTTTTTGTGACCATATTGTAAGTTAATATAATACGTTTTGTCCAGAACGTTAGAGAATTTTTTAAGTGCATTAATTCAAAAGGAAGCGAACGCATTGCTGATATATCCGCTGTATATTGATTTGCGTATATTGAAATAATAATAATTATATTTATATTTACCTAATGTTTTGTTAATTCAAACATTCTTCACACTTTCAACAAAAATTGTGCTGGTTTCCAGTACGCTTGTACACATTAGAACCGGAAATGCCACGTGTATACCAACTGTAGACACGTAGTGATGGATAAAACTGCGAAAGAAAAGAAAAAAAAGCCGATTATTGTTTGCAAATACTATTTTCAACATTTAATATACTTACAACGCTAAAACAACATTATGTGGTCATGATTGCAGCCCAAATTAGTCGTTAAAATTGGAGCAATATACAAGTAAATTCTAAACACAAAATATCCTCCCTGTAGGTGAAATAGGCTTGAACACACAGATACACAGACTTTTTTTAAGTGCTAAGTTCTTAACGACATTCATATCAACGGTGCCTTATAAATAATCTGTCATTATTACATTTAATTAATAATAATAATAGTAATAATAATAATGAATAAAAATCACAGCGTTACCCAGTCGAGTTACTCCATTCATTCATTCATTCATTCATTCATTCATTCATTCATTCAATCAATCAATCATTTCTACCACTGTTCATCATTCAGTTTTAATTTCTCGTCTTGAAACTTTTTTTGGTGTCTGTTAGTGTTTTAAATTGGTTTAAGTCCTACTTCAATGATCGGAAGCAGTTTGTTATTTGTTAGTTAGTTAAGTGCTATCTAAAGCAAAGGTAATTAAAATATATAAAATGTTGATCATATTTCGAAATTGTTATGTTCTTCTATTTATAGTCTCATTGTGAATGTATAGTGCCGGTGTGAATGCTCTTGTTAGCTTTCTCTTCCACCCTAGGCCTATTTTTGAGCCTCTGGCTTGAAAATGACATGCTTAATTTGAGTATATCTACAAGGTGTATTTGAATAATTCTGGTACCAAAATAAAGGTAACGTGAGATTTCTTCAGTAGTGTTCACACTCAGGGGTTGCAAGCCAGTGACTTCTGTGCCGGTCCCAAGCCCGGATAAATAGAGAGGGTTGCGTCAGGAAGGGCGTCCGGCGTAAAACGTGGAATTTTTAAAATGGAATTTCGGTGTGAATTCCATACCGGATCGGTCGAGGACCGGGTTAATAACGATTGCCACCAGCAATGTCGACCAGAATACTGACTCTTAAAGTTGGTACAATGACAGGGAAAGGTAAAGAGCTGGCGGACAGTGGTTATTCTCAACAAGTGAGAAGTTTGGCTGTGAAGGTTGAAGAGAAGGAGAGATTCGGGAGTAAGTTAGATTAGGTGATGGAGAGTATTCCCAGATGGGAGAGAGTGGAAATAAGAAGAATGTTGTGAGGAATTCAGACAGAAGCTGAGACACCCTTTGGGTGGTCAGGAAGAGCTTCCAGATGACTGGGAAACTACAGCAGAAGTGATTGTGGAGAAAGGACGGAGAAATCATCTGGAAGGAGAAAAGAAGATAAGCAAACATGGTGGTGGAATGAAGAAGTACAGGAGACAGCATTCAGAGGAAGAGGCTAGCTAAAAATAAGTGGGATGTAGAAATGACTAAAAAAGTAGACAGGAGTGGAAGAAAAGTATGTCAGAGTAGTTCAATATATGTATGAGAGGAGTATGACAGCAGGGAGATGGTGCTGTAGATCAGACGGAGAAGTTCAAGGTGGAGGTAGGGCTACATTAAGAATCGGCTGAGTCCCTTCTTGTTATGCTGATGGACAGGTTGAAAGATGAAGTCAGACAGGAATCACCATGTACAGTAATGTTTGCGGATGCCATTGTGATCTGTAGAGAGAGTAGGGAGCAGGTGGAGGAACACCTGGAAAGGTGGATCAGATGGACAGATGGTTTGGAGGAGGGAGAGTGGTTATATTGGTATTTTTGGTTTTTATTTTATAGTTTTCATTCATGTTAATTGTTAAAAAAATCTACTTGCCATGTAGGCAGACATTGATCATCTTACATTTTTTAAAATATTTATCTTAAATACAGTAAAGTGTATGTATGAGTCAAATTTGTGTGGTGGAGGGCTGTCTGTGTTTATCCAACCCTGCTGTACTATCAAACAGAACTTTGCTGAATAACAGGTGCAATTGAGCTGCATTTTACAGCACTAATTTTTCAATTATTTTTCTCCCTTCACTGTAGAATTACAAAAAAATTAAACTTTCTCTCTTTTCGTCAACATTGAAAATACAGCCATCATGTCTAAATAAACTTTATTGGAATTGTCCATGCACAGACACAACCATTCATTCCTTCACATTGTGGCTGACCCATACAGTGTAATCAGAGAGATCAAAGGGTCTGGCCAAGAAGGAAAGGCAGATTAAAACATAGTATTTCCTTCACGATTGTTGTTTGTCAGACTGTACAAACATGATCCCCATGTCATACTGTCTGGGGTTTTACTTGTGTGGGGAAAACAATCTATAGCGTTTTAAGTTTTCCTTTCTGCTGTATTTTTCCACCTGAATAATTACGAAATCTTTCCTGAGGTGGTTTGACGTCACTCAAGTTTTCCCTCCTATTGGTTCTTGGTTTGACGCCCGTCGTAGGAGATGTCACACTACAGGTAAGTGTCTGAAATCTTCAGACACTGCCAGAACTGCATCTGAGGAAAAAACCGATCGCAACGGCCATTAATCCGCTGCCAGTGACCATGTCAACCAGCGGTCAAAGCCTACAGATTTTTTAGGCTTTTCAAAATTTGTCTCAGATGACCAAATTGTGGCCAAAACCACACAAATGTAGTGAGTTAACATAGTTTGTCACCCTTTACTGTCTAAGTTTGTAGGCCCTTTGTAGGCTCTTTCCTCAACAGACTCTACAGTGGGACATCAACTGACAATCTTTGTATTTGACTGTCAGTTCATATATTTAATGTGTTTTGGCAGTGTGCAGGCAAAAGAAAAATATGTCATTCAAGAGTCTATCGAGGAGACCACTGATGGAATCTGTCATAAAAAAGCATACCTGTCATATCCCAGAAGACATTGAAATTGTGTTTGAAGGCCAGATAATATTTCAAGACCTGGATAATGTTGCATTAGCCACCGCCATGTTGTTTGTCCTATTGTATGCTTTAAGTATACATTTGAAGTACTGAAGAAAGTTGTCATGGAGCTTGAGGGAAATGCACTATCCAACAAAGCACAATCTCTTAAAAACAGACTCTAATGAGCCGTTGGGAGGTTTTGGCAAGGCAGAAATGTAGTTTCTCACGTTTGTCTCTTGGACTGTTTTGGCCGTTTCATGGCAGTGATGGTGGATTCAGTGTTTATCCAAACACTGAATCCACCATCACCCACCATCATCCGCCTTGCCTTTGGATAGAAGAACTTAAAGAACTCAATTTGCACTGCATTTTGAATGCTTTTGTATGGAGTGAGGCCTTGAATACTATGGGTAGCTATGTTTCAAAATTACAAATCTTTGATGTATTCAGATTTGCTCTAATTTAAGAGCCCACCCTTACTGACCATTGTTGCTGTTCAACTGCATTAATGGTGGATTTGATGTATGAGTAAACATGTGCATTCAAAAGCTTTTGGATAAGCATTTATAGAAATCAATTTTAACTTCTTTTTGTATACTACCTCACATTAAGATGGATAGAGATTTTCAATATACAGCACATGTGGAATGATGGTTTTTTGTGATGCGAGGTTTTATAGCACAAGTTGTTATATACTAAGTTGTTTGACATTTTTTGTTTGTGTATTTTGGACATTTGGCCAAATTTTAATGGAATACTGGTTTTGTATGTCCTTAGAATACTTGTTAATAAAAATAATTGGGAACTTCTTTATTCATTGCAGATTACTCCTACTGCTTCCAAAGTGACACTGATTAATTTATTTTATCTGATAAATGGTTCTTAAAAATTTACCAAAATGATTTATGGCATAATATCAATATCAAAAACAAATATCAATATCAAAAACAAATATCATAAAAATATAAATGCTTTATTGCAGTCTCTATCGTGTAAGAAAGCTTTATTTATTTATTTATTTATTTTGTATTTTTCTTTTGGTGGGGTAGATGGCAGGGGTTTTACTAAGTTGTGTTACATTAGGTTGTATCTGGCTCATGTGAGTGCACTTCTCAAAAGCATGGTTTCTATTGCATTATGCCTGCAATTGCCTCTTAAATAGTTTTTGATTAAGGTGGAAAAGTATGTTTAAATGGTCCCACGTTAAAGTTGTACAAATGACTAAATATAGTTTGTTGCAAGAAAAGTTTGTTTATACCTTCTTTGTTGTACAGTTGTCTTTAAGAGTTAAAAATTTAGGTTGGGTCAGTTTATGGAGTAACAATTATTTCAAATTATGCTGAAGCTTTGTAACTTAATAATGTGAGACTTAATAGAGCTGGCAAAATTATTGCCTTAAATTGGAAATGGAAAAAAATTATAGATAAATTCCAGAGACAGGTCTGTGCAATGAAACCTATAGGCACTTTTGGGGTTAATTAAATATAACATTTCATAATGCTGTAATTAAAAAAGGAATATACAATTAAAAAGTTTCAAAAGAAGTAAAGTGTATTTTCCACTCAGGAGAAATTAGATATGAACATGTTCCAAATTCAGTTAGACACGAAATTCAACTTTTATGAAGAGAAAGTGGTGCCTTCATCAGATCAAGACAAATTGCTTGAACAGGGTGAAAAAAAAAATACAAAATACTTCCTTGGGTTAGAAAAACAACATGCTGAATTTGCAACAACAATTAAACTAATGGTCAAAATGACACCTTAAATGAGGATCACAAAATAATTTCACAGTTTGTGACTCAATTCTGAATTCCTCAGCCTCATTGACACTTTTCTATACAATATTTCAGCAAACATTAGGAAAATAAGTAATGACCTCAAACTGTTGAATGCAATAAATGCCTTTAAGAAAACAAATCAAAAGGCAATGATGGTCTGACAGGGGAATATTATAAATACTTCTAAAAACTTGCACCTTTTCTCCTAGCCATGTTCAATGAATCAATTCCAAATTGTGAACTTCCTCCCACATCAAAACAAGGAATAATTACACTAATTCCTAAACCAAATAAAGGCAAGCTTAACATTGAAAATTGGTGACCTGTTAGTTTATTTAACAATAAATTATTTGCTCTGATATTTGCCAGAAGAATGAAAGTAAGTTTACACAAAATAGCAGATGTAAAACAATCTGGTTTCATGCAAAAAAGATAAATTATACATTAGTAATTATATTTGTTTGATACTGGGTATGATTGACTATTTCATTTTATAAAGCCTTTGAAATAGTCAAACGTTAGTTTACCTTTAAAGCCATAGATTTTTTTGATTTTGGAAAAATTTAGTTCAAATATTATACAAAGATTGTTCCAGCAGTGTTAAATTAGCATATTTCACCTCTGGATGACTCAATATTTGTCATGGAATTAGCCAAAGCTGCTCAGTATCGCCATATTTATTGGTTAGTTGCTGAAACAATGGCTTCTCACCTCAAAAAAAAAAATCACAAATGTGGTGGGAAGAGAATTCACATGATCTCAGCTGGCAGATGATACTGCAATTTTTTTGACAGAAAAAAAAAACATGAAAACATTAACTGTTACTGATATAAAGATTTTTGCTATAAAAAAAATCTGAAGAAATTTCTAGACCAGAATACATCATTATCAATGTAACAAGACCACCTGCCACTCCCCCACCAAACCAAAAGAAGGAGCCCTCACTGAGTTCTGATCACTTCTGGGTCACCTAATCACAGGATCTTTTTCATACAAAAAAGGACGGTGGGCTCTGGCCCTGTATAGACTACAGGGGACTTAAAGCTATCACAGTCAGATACCCCTATCCACTACCTCTGTCCCCAAGTCTTGAATTGCTTAGTGAGGCAAGGATATTAACCAAATTGGACTTGAGTGCCATAGGGATATGAGTAGGGACAAGTGAAAAACAGCATTTCTGACTCTGAAGGGGCACTGTGAATATTTGGTAATAATGTAGGGACTGACTAAAACACCCACAGGCTTTCAGTCATTTGTTAATGAAATGTTTAAGATTAAAGCTGTAACGGAATGGCCAATCCCTTCTAGCATCAAAGTCTTGGATTCTACTTACATACATAATGGAGATTGGTCCAGAGTGCCCACCCATTCGACAATACGTGCCTGCAAACATGCATCAAAGAACCATCCAATAAGTTCATACATTAAACCAGGAGCTAGGTCGTTATCTATGAGACCACTGCAGCCAAGAACAACAAAAAAGTGAGTTTCTTCTGTGGGCAGAATATGCCCAAAACTCCTTGACCCGGTCTTGCCTCACACCATTTCAATGCATCCTCAACTACCAACCTTCCCTGTTTCCATGGTCAGATGAGCCATCCAACATCTCAGAGGGGTGTGGGAGAATGCCCATGTAAAATTGCAGAGGCCGTTTCGGCACCAGCAAATACAGTAAAATCGCAGTTGGCTTTCGGAAAAAAAAACTTTCATCATGTAAAAAGCCCTAAATATATTGCCCCGTTCAAGGTTCTATGAAAAACCAACCTAGTGATGTACCTCCCAACTATGTATCACATCTCTCCATTGTTTCATGCCTCCTTCTTCAAGCTTGCTCACACCAACCCCAATCCACCACCTACAGAAATGAATATGACGCAGATCCACCAATCCACCACCCAGAGTTAAGATCATGCGTCAAATCAGAGAACATCCTTGACCCTTCACTAATAACAGAATTCCACCAAGCACACCCAAACCAATCAGCCCCCAGACCTCAAGGAACCCCAAGAAGGAGAACACCAGGAGATTCTCCTAGGGGGATTCTGTAACAGTGCCACCTGCACTTCCCCCTCTGACTGGACAGAGAGAGCTCTTGGTGGAATATTGAGGCTTCCACCAGGTCATGCCATTCACTTCACAATCATTTAATCCATGCTCAGGCGGTTGTACAACATGAAAAATTGTGAGTTTATCGCCGATTCTGAGCCATTCAGTGACATCTATCGCATTTTCCATTGTGTTCTGACCTTTTTCTGTTTTTTTGCATATGTATTTTGGATTGTGTATTTTTGGATTTGTTTGCTATGCAGACTATGCTTTCTGTCTTTACTTGCGTTTGTACCACGGATTAATTTTGACCAGATCAGAGTTCAAATTACATCTGTTCTCTTGATATTTAGTAATCACACTGCCTAAATAACTTTTAAGTTTATTGAAATATTCAAAATAGAAAGTGCTCTACAACACAATGTTTGCTTGTCAGAATCACAATACTTAAATAAACCCCTTACAGAAAATGTAGCAATTGCAGTTGCTCACAATACAATCTAAAGTAAATAAAGTATAAGAATTAAAAATAAATATACATTTAAATTTAAATTATATGTACATACAATGGATGAATTTTTTAAATACACTGTTCGAAATATGTGGCAGAAAAATACACAAAGACATCCTTCTTTCAGAAACTATTGTCAGAGAGTCCAGCTAATACCCAGCATCATCATTGGCCTTGCAGATGAATCTGTCGAGACTGTTGGTGTCTGCCAACTCTGTTAGTTGGTGTTAACTCTGTGCTGATTCTGAGTGAGGGCAGTATAAAAGTGAATCAAACCTGTTGAGTTTTCATAAATCACAATCCAGAAAATCTGTATATTAAATTTTTATACTCTGTATTTGCTTTAGGCCAAATAAAAGATGAGAAAATTTTAAAGTGGTGCATGATAGAAAACATGATAAAAACAAGTGGAGCAAAAATTCTTACATTACTGGGAAAGTGTTACGACGGCAGAGCATGCACCACCAGCCGACGCAGCAAATAAAATCGCTTTCTCTCCCTCTCTCACTCCCTCACCCCCACTGCCCCAACACCAAATAAACTGCACTGGTGCTGTTTTTTCACTTGGCCTCCTGACTCAGTGCTGTTCTTTCGACAGCACCTCTCTACATTGCCCTACAGTGTCCATATACAAAGGTACATGTTTTAAAATTTTGAAAGGCATAAATGGTAGAAAGCACATTATCATAAATGATTATGATAGTCTGTTTTACAAATAAAAAAACAATTATAATACATTCAAAGTTAATTGAATAAAAAATTATTTTAAATTAATTTATTAAAATATAAAGTAAATCAATAGAAAATCAAGAAAATAATGTATTCTATAGATTAATTTATATTATTCTGTATTATATAGATTTGTGATGTGTTTATTTTATTGCATTTGTGTTAATGAATGAATCCAAAAACATTTTATACTTCTAAGCATTTCCAATGAAAATGAAATGTAATAGAAACATGTTTGCATGTCAATAAAAACAGCAGTATATAACAAACACTTTTCAGCCACACCACCAAAAAACCCAAACCAAAACAAAAAAGCATCATGAAGCCGCCTTGGTTTTACATTCAAAAAGGCATATGCAACATTGCCATATAAACTGTGGAAGATTGCCCAAGATACTCAGTAAAATTACCAGCCAATCTCAAAAATAAAAATGCACAAATAAGAAAAACAAATTATGGGTCACCAACCTTATTTAGTCACTGTTGGTCACTAATCGAAAAAATTAAGATTAGAAAAAAAAATATCTGATCTTTCAGATGATAGAAATTCTCATTCAGAGAATTCTGATTCTGGCTGACAAAAGTGAACCCGCATTCTGAGACACTTTTCTGCACACAATGATCGTAACGACTGCGGAGTTATTTTAGTGTTCCTGTCAGCTCAAACCAATCTAATAAGGGATTAGGCACAAGGTGAAGAAGATGCCTGACTGGGTCCGCTTCTTTTTTGCTACAGTTTTAGCCATCATACTCTCTCCTGAGTGTCCATCGGGGCCATTTATCCCTTGTTTGACTGCACATTTGCGGTGTATGCAGAGGTATGTGACCATGCACAATTTGTCCTACAATGCTGGGCTGTCATTACCTCCAGTTTTGTTTGATGAATTTATGTTAAATCCATAATAATTCAGAAAAAATGCTGATGAAATTTCTGGTGTGGTTTATTTCAAGGTTTCTTCCTTATATAGTCTCAGGGTGTTTTTCATTGCTACCATTGCCAATGGATTGCTAAGGGTTAAATCTTAAAAAAGTGGTATCAGGGTGCAAAATAATAAAATTGAAAAAGTGAAAGGTATATGAATACTTTCCAAACCGAGTATATATGAAATTTAATGTATAGTCTGTACACTTTTGCTAAAATTATACACAAAGCAGATCTTAAAAATGCCTAGCATTTTACGTCACCTGTGACAATGGTAGCAAATGACACAAATGACTTGCTACTGAGAACACAGTAACCCTGCACTCAGACTATAGTAGCTTTTCTGTTTCACATGCTCAAAAGCTAATTGCTAGTTGGTTTGCATGTCTTTAGTCTCCATTTCACTGCAAGTTGTACAAGTTATATACTGTAACTGCATATAAAATCTTAAATCTTGAACTACTGCTTCACAAGCATGTTATATAACATTTCAACAGGTGATCTGTCTGTACTTCTCATACAGTCTCTGTAGAAGCATAGTGAGTGTCACCAACCTTAAATGCATCAGAAGTCACATCTGGTTCCATTGTTTTCTTGTTACTTCCTACTGGTGTGAACATGAATTTAATTTGAATTATCATTTTAAATACAATTACAAAATCTGATTTCTTGTTCAGTATTCTATCCTAGTGAGGATTTAACACAAAATTGTAAAAAAATAAATAAATAAATAAAAAAGTTATAAATATTGACATTATTTTATTAATTCAACAACTCAAAATAGAGATTTATAAAGTGTAATAAAATAGCCTTAACCCTGCACACACATTACAATTTCATGACAGTGATATATCAAATTTGCAGTGATTAATTTGATACTACTAGGACTATTCATGCCACAGTTTACTGGAAATATAGTGTACTCTTATTAGATCAATGACATTTTTCTTCATTGCATGTACTCATTCATACAACAGTGCGTTTTTATAATTCTACTTTAAAATGGTTTCTAGCATTCATATTACATTCTATATCATTTGACAAAGGAGAGAGAGCAAGTATGAAACATTCTTTCATAAATATTTATGTAAATTTTGAACCCACCAACCAATTTATATCAACAACTTTGAATATATTCCCCACTTTCAGATTTATGATGACATGTGAGAGGGACTATAAGCAGTAGATTTGGCTAACCAAGTCTAATCTAGTCTAATGGGTGTTCAACTCGCATTAGATTTGTGCTTGAATACCAGTGAACTCAAATCAAGGGAACAGCTACTGGTTAAGGTTAGGGGATTTATTGATAGGCCTTATACAGCCTTGCTCCAAAGGAGAAGCAGTGATTTAGAATGTGTGAACATGTCACATACACCAAATGTAACTTAAATTTTCATTTTGATCTGAAAACCATTATTGAAAAGTATTTTTTTTGGATAAACATATTGGAGAAGGGTTTAGCTTTTTAATCTACTGTGTGTCTCACTCATTTCAAATCACAACCATGCAGTCATTCAAATCAGTTTGTAAACTTCAAACGTGGCACTGCTCAGAAGCCGAAAAAACAAACATTAACAAATAACATCACTGGTTTCCAGACTGGAGGATGTGTTTGATATAGCAACCACCCAGAGTGAAACACCAGGTTCCTGTATAACTAGTTTATCCTTTATCCTTTATTAAGTGTTTAACCTTTACTGTAAAAGTAGGAACTGAATCTTTAAACAGGCTGAGATATATGATGTCTGTTTAAATACTGCAGATCTTTACTGTTTGGTAGGCTAGTCAAATGTCTCCCATTTTCTATGCAGGTCTTCCATTTTCCTTTTTGATTGTGTGGTTATAACAGTGGATGTTGTTGCCATGGTGAGAAGGTCACTAAAGGGGTCATTAGATTTATCTGTCTGGTGGGTGGGGGGCAGAGCCTTGGATAGACAGGCTGGCGCTGGAGAATCAATCAGATTGCTGGAGGCTGGTGATGCTCTGTCAACAGGCCATGATCCATTCATTGTAGGTCCAACCATAGTGGAAGCCTGATTAAACATTAAAACAGGAGAGGTATGGAAATATGCAGTAGTTTGTGGTGAGAAGTAGGCAGTGCTAAAGGGATTGTCTGGAGGCACAGGGTTATAATATTTTTGGAGGACAGAGTGGGGGACCTGTGTGAACGGGTTAGGAGAGCAGTGGCCATGAAATGGAGTAAAAGTAGGCTGTGGTGGAAGTGATGAATTTGAGGACACTACTCCTCTTCTTACAGGGTCTAGAAGGCAAAGCAGGTCAGGCCCTGGATCTGTGCTGGGTAGTTGAGACTCTGTCATAGGGGATGAATTGAGTGTCTGTCTTTTCACATTTCCCACCACCAGTTCTTCCTGTCGCTGGCCCTGCAGCAAAGTCACTGTTGGTGAAAGTATGGCTCCTGGTTTTGTTATTTTTTTCTGTGCTTGTGGTCGAGGAATTGATATACTCCTTTCTTCCATCAGTTCTGGGCCAGGGGGATCTCTGGGAATACAGGGCTCCAGTGGTAGCACAGACAATTGCATATTAACAAAGGATGAGTCTTGGCTGGAAAAGGGTACAGTATCTGGTAATGACTGGGTCCACAGTTTGTTGCAAGTTGAGTGATTCAGGGCCAGAAAAGTCTGAATATTTTCATCACCACTGAGCTCCTGGTGCTACAGGCACACAAACAACCAACAAAAATACATAATGCATAAACATTTAAATGTAACATTTAAATATAATTAATGTAATTTAAATATAAACACATTTTGAATACAGCACTGTGCGAAAGGTTAAGATAGGTTTGAACAAATCGCAGACAAGTCAGGTAGGCTAGTAAGAATGCTTTCAAAGAATACTAGGCTAGGGTGGTAAGAATGCTTTGAAAAATATATATTTATATTGTATCTTTTTTTGTTTTTATCAATTTACAAAATGCAAAATAAGCAAACAGAAGAAAAATCTAAATTAAATAAATATTTGTGTCTAACCGCAAACCAGCATCTTGCACATTTTGTACTCTTGCACAAACTGTGTGAAAGTCTACCTAGAAGAATTGATGCTGTTTTGCAGGCAAAGGGTAGTCACACCAAATATTGATTTGATTTGGACTTTTCCTCTGTTCACGTACTTTAATTTTGTTAATTTACATGTAGAAAAGATAAATACATGTTAAGTGAAATGAACATTACATTGTAGACAGTACCTGGTAACTGAAGTTGTCATCCTGGTCAACTTTTTTGTTGATGGAACTTAGCTCCTCAACCACTTTGTGTGTGCTGTTTATTGTATGTAAGGCATAGGTAGGCTTCTCCTGCTGGTTGCCAAATGAATTATCTAAAAGGCTCAGCTCAGATAACTTAGAATGCATTGGCCCATCCATAGGTGTGTTACCCTGGAAACACACTTCTCCTTTTTTTCCCACAAGCTCTGTGTCCTTTAGAGATTGATAAGATTGAGACCTAACGCACAGACAAACACATGCATGCATGCATGTGCGCACACACACACACACACACACACACACACACACACACACACAATAAGTACATTATTCATTGCATTAACCATTCTTAAGTATTTCTAGCTTTTCTATATAGATATTATATTACATATTCATCTGACATTAGAGTTCCAGTTATTGTTATACTCCAACAAGTCTTCAACGGTCTGCTGTAGAATTACATCATTCTTAGTGAAGGAATATGCTCAAAGATGTACGCTGAAATATGCATGTTCAATTTTGCACATTCAAATCCAAAATATATTTATTTTGGAAGAATTAATTGATCAAATCCCAATTGATAATAGTGCACACTTTGCTTGATTTGTACCAATTACATTTTGGCTTTTATTCTTTATAAATGCATCATAAACTTTGACACATTGAGATGCATCATACATGGAGATGAACTCTAGAAATTACAAAGGGTAACTACTGGTAGAAAATGGGGGCAGGCTGTGAGTGGTTCAAAATGCAGATTTAAACAATAGACCATTCAAAGTGTTTGGAGAGAAGGAAGTGATCAGGAAAAGAAGGGATGACGTCATCATCCTGTGACAGCTCATCACCAGAGGAGTCCTCACACAGAAACACAGTGTAGTGACGTGTAGGGCGCATAAAGCTAGATTCATTGAGAGAAAGAGAGAGAGAGACAGACAGATAGACAGACAGTGTGCAGGAACACATGCACACACAAAAATAAGAAGCTAGTTGTTAGTTGTGAATACATCTGAGTGACCCATAGACAAACACCAACCCAAGAAGAAAATATCAAGAGAATGTGACAGATATAAATATAATTAAAAAAGTCTGATTGAAATTTTGCATAAAATAAATGGTGATTTCTTTGTTTTCATAGCTATTTCACAGTAACTAATTCAACATTTAAATCAAAATGTTTTAGATATTTTATTTTATTGTATTTATTATTTTGTAATAAATACATTAATGTGTAAGCTAATTTTACATTAAGTTGAATAACTTCTATGATGACTGTGAAATTACTAACCAACATCAATGTCTTCATTGTCATGTACTACTTAATTTGATTTCATGGGTTCCCCTTTGAGATTATGCAACTGACCTGTGTGTTCTGAATGTCCCTAAGGATAAGTGTACAAGATGGAGTTTTTCCAATAGTCTTTACACAGTGAACCCAAAAATCTGAACAATTTTTAGAAATGTAGTATATTGCTACATGAATAGCTGTTGTAATCGAAATAATCAGATTATTTGATCCTCAAACCCATTATGTGAGCCTTCCCTAAACCTAAAATACAAAAAAAAAAAACAACAACAACAAAAAAACCACCACTGTAAATGTCTCATTGTCTTACTGTTCATGACTGCCCTCAAGGTCCATGTTGCTGCGCGGTCTCTTTGCTGCTAGTGGCCTAGGATGGAAGGACTACACACACACACACACACAGCAGTTACATACAAAAGTATGTATTAATAAATTACTGAGATTTACAGCAAAATATTTGTGCTGCTTTATAATTTAATGCAGGGCTTAAAATTTCTAAGAATTCACACTTCATTTTGCTTCACACAGTTCATTGTAGGTGGTCATGAGGTACCCTGCAGGCATGAAAATTTAAATACATCTGTTGTACTTTACACAATTTCCACCAGATGGATCATGGAACAAAATACTACAACACACAGCAGCTAGGCAAGGTCAGACTGCTCATGGTCACTAATAGGCTTATATATTATTGCATTATATATGTAACATAGAATAATCATTCTATGATAATTGCATGTCCGGAACAAAAAAAAAATCACAATAAGCAAAAGTAAAAAAAAAAAAAAATAATAATAATAATGATAATAATGATTAAAGCTGCAGCATTTCCCGGGTTCAAGCGTTTAAGGCCTTTAGGGAGTTTAAGGCCTTAAGGGATTTTCACATACACAAAGTGACCCGCAAGTTACAGAGGGTGGCACCCGCTCCTAACCTAGTGTCTCTAATACAGAAAAGCTTACCAACGTGTTGCACAATATATGTCATGTGAAGTACTCACCTGTCTGGTTTTCCCTAAAATAAACAAAGTCATATCCATAAATCGAAGAAACACAAGCATCCAGATGCAGAACGAGTGACCCGCAAGTCACATACACAAAGTGACCCTCAAGTCACATACACAAAGTGACCGGCAAGTCACATACACAAAGTGACCCTCAAGTCACATACACATAGTGACCCGCAAGTCATATACACAAAATTTTAGGATGTTGAATGCATGGAATGCATTGGGGTTGTTTACCATGTTGCTATGACAACATGGTAAACTCTGATTCTAGAAGTGTGTTCAGACTGTGATGTCACACAGGATAATGAAGATTGACAGGAGATGTCCAATGGTAGGGTTCTGAAAAGATAGATAGTGGAGCAAAGAGAGAGAGAGAGAGAGAGAGAACAAGAACAAACAATCGCCGCGGTTTTTGAACTGTGACCTCAGTTTGACCTGTTTCACACGTGTCCCAGGTTTGGTGTTGATAGCTCATTTAGTTCTTGAGTTATTGACATTTTAGTAAAACTGGCTCCTCACAGTCCAAACGTTTTGGGGCCCCTTAAGGACCCTGAATCAAAATTTCGACCTTTTTTCGAAAATTGTCATTGAGACTCCAGAGAATATTATTGCACTGGATTGGTCTCGACCAGGCGAAAAACCTAGGACTAGTTTGCAAAAGTAGGTTTCGGACAAAATGCACTACAGCGAAAAAATTTAATGGCGGAGATGAAATCGGAGATATACGTTTTTTAAGTCATGAGCCAAGGATTCCAATGATATAAAGCACTTGAGATTTGGACATAGGGGTTTAGGGGTTATGGGGACAAACATGTTGAGGGTCGCCGAAATGCCCCAAATTGTCCGATTCCGCCGAGTCCTTGGCCCTGAGTAACTGTGACCAGTACTACCATCTGACCAAGTTTGAGCTCTCTGGGCCTTACGGTTTGGGCTGCGCGATCGTTTCTAGGGCGGATTAATAATAATAATAATAATAATAATAATAATAATAATAATAATAATCATAAAAATCCTAAAAAAAACAATAGGTTTCCTGCGCTTCGCGCTTGAACCCTAATAATAATAATAAAAATCCTAACAAAAACAATAGGTTTCCAGCGCGTCGTGCTTGAACCCTAATAAAAATCAGAACGAATACAATAGGGTTCCAGTGCTTCACGCTTGAACCCTTAAAATCAGAACGAATACAATAGGGTTCCAGCGCTTCATGCTTGAACCCTAATAAAAATCCTAACAAAAACAATAGGTTTCCAGCGCTTCGCGCTTGAACCCTAATAATAACTATTATTATTATTGCACACACACACACCTGAAGAGATATTAAAAAAGTTCATAGTACTCTTTTTTATTTATTATTATTTACATGCATTATTTAAATGCACTTTTTCAGAGTACTGATATTGGATAATAAAAAGTGCTTTAAAAATAAATAAAAAGATGATTTCCTAGATTTATAACTATTTGATTAATTATTAATAGGTTACCACATTTTCTTAGAATTGTAGTAGTTGTCCTAAGTTTTTTCTTTTAGTTATTTTTGGTAGATACCCATTTTAAAGAAAATTATTCTAAACCCACTAAACAGATGAAATCATTCACACTTTTTTGTTTGAGAAACCTTATCCCTATCAATATACCTTTGTGTGTAGGAGGAAGGTTCAGAAAAAAATAAAAGAAAATGCCTTTTGTGTCAGAGTGAAGTGTTACTTTTCAAGTAAAAGCTTGTATGTGTATAACATCACTTGTTGCAAACCCATAGCCTTAATTCTTATAACTGAACAATGTCCATTTCATGTCTGCATGAAACCCAAATGTGACTCTCTAAGCTCTTCCTCTGGACCTGAATTTGTGCACACAACCGTCTTATTCTTATTTCACAAATTTCCCTTTTTTCCCTTTTATTTATTGCGAAAATGCAATAAAACCACACAAAATTAAAACTGAGTGTAAAGTAATGCATTTAATTATGCATCAATGATTAAATATTTAAAAGTAAATTAATTATTAAATAAATATGAATTGACTTGTTTATTCATATCAAATTTACTAAGTTATGATTACTAATTAATATGACCAAATTATAATAAAAACTAATATATTAACCGAATACTGAAACTAATTGAAATCAAAATAAGATGCCAAACGTTAAAAATAAATGCTATTAATAACCCATTTATTACTGTTTTAAGGCACGTGCATAGTAGAACTACTGTACAATAAACTCGAATTAAGCTCAACAACATTTAATGTGCTTTGTTGCTTGTAGTGAAACGGTCCTAAGAGAGGTTCACATATCACATACCAGGAACATGTATATCTTTGGCTTACATACAAGAAACAGCACCATTTGGCTTGAAAAAGACTATCTGCTGTATACATTATATGACTACATCTATACTTGAAGCATGTTGGTGTGATGATACTGTGTATGGTTAGATAAATAAATTGATAGAAAGATTTACAGTATATCCCATAAATCTCCATACTGTGTCAGCTGAGCATGCACCCCCACCTTTCAGCAGCATTCTAACGCTCCTCCCCCTACTACTGCAGTGGTGCTGGAAAGACAGCTCCACTTCAGCACCATGTTCGTTTTGTCGCAGTGGGTCAGGGTGGCAAAAGCCTGATAAAAAGGCAGCAGCCAGTTAGAGCAGCAGTCCCAAGAACTCCAGAACTCCTCACACTCCAGAAGAAAAAGAGCAAGCTTCATGGGGTGCAGTGTTTCCAGGAAGGTAAGCTTGCATTCAGCCAGTAAACTAATGCTGGTTCTTTGTCTCCTACACAGACTGCCCGCATGGAATAGGAGAAAACAATGCTTCCTGAAGTGCTGAACCACACCAGCCTCCTAGGTCCTGCCAGGTCATTGCTCAGCCTCCGAGAATGCCCCGTGCTACACTAAGCCTCCACCAGTGCAAGCTAAAAGGATTTTCACCTGAAATATGCTGTTGTTGGACACTGTTGTTGGAAGAATTGCTAAGTACTCTGATTGAGCTTTGATTTAAGCTTCTTTGTGCTTCGAGTTAGAAAAAATATCAAATGTCTGTGTCCTGCCATTAGTTGCCATAGTACTTTAACAGTTTTTAGAAAAATGTCTTCCAAATTGTTCATGCTTAGATTATATTAGACATTTTATAAGAGTGCCATTAAGAATGCCTTTGTCAATAAAAGAACATCCTGAAAATAATTCTTATGACTGGTTCAGGAAAAAAGGTTGCAATAGACCTTTGGCAGCTGCATTGGTATGAATAGAAGATAGAAGGACTGTCAGCAGCTCCCATCACAGACAAAGCTGGAGTATTCAAACATCAAGAGGGCAGTCCCACTACACGTTGGTGGTGAAACAGATCAACATGCTGGTGACGCTGGAGAAATTTACTCATTATAAAGAAATAGTTCATGAGTGGGTCATGTGCCACTGGTCTACATCTGTGAATGAAGCCTTTCACCTGGTGAAGGATCACTTTGGGTGGTCCCTGGTTCAGGCATCTCTAATTTTGTCTAGTTCTACCCTCTTTCATTTCCCCTTGATCCAGCTACATGGGCCCTGAAAGCAACACCCTGGAACTGTTTTCCGCCTCACTTTTCCTCGTCTGAGTATCTAGCACCTCCCCATGCCTACCAGAGCTGGGAAAAAGTCTAGGCAGGTGGCTATCCAGGAACTTCCAGGACCAATGTTCCCACGACTCTAAATCTGAGCATAAGCATGCGGCATACTGGTAAGTTATGAAGCACGAAAAAAAATTACGTTGTTCTTGGGCTCATTATAAACCCATTGTGGAGCATCTAGGACAGAATAAAAACACTCAACAGTCCAATTGCTTGTTTTTTTTTTTTTGCCTGGGCATTTGCAGCAATGTGTATATATGGTGTATGGCATGATGCAAAATGTCAGATGGTGAAACTGCCAGTAAAAGTGTACATCACACAAAAACATTGTCCCCTTCAAAAAACTGGTATGGGCCTGGTCATGCGCAGGTGTCGATCTGTGCTTCAATCATTAAAAATTACATTTGGAACTGAAAACAAAAGTCCACACCATGATAGCCAACATAGGAAAATTAGGCTTAAGAATGTTTATTCTGTGTGTATAATTGGCTATGAGGATTCATACAAGAAGATAATTTCCTCATTTTACTACCCGCATAGAGCTCTTATTTGCAAATTGTACAGGACCCTTTGAGGTCACTCACCTAGTGGTGGGAGTCAAATATGATGTCAGGAGAATGGATGCAGGTGATGCACTACAAAATGTACAGTATGTGTGGCTCTAGTAATGATGATTCCAAAGAGAGAGGAGCTGGGACCAGAGGTGCCTTTTAGAGAAAGTTTCTTGCTGGCTTTTATTTGTGAGAAAGTTTCTTGCTGGTGTTTATTAAAGATTTCTGCCTAATTTTTCAGATATCACTAGCCTACTGATTGACCACAGTAAAAGGCAGCACCAGATTCAGTCCAGTATATGGCCAGATTTGTGCAGCCAAGTAAGAATTTTTGTATGAGGGGTCTGCTGTTGCAATCCACTGACTTTTCTTTCACTATTGTTCTGCAGACGGATGCATCAGACAAAGGGGTTGCATCAATACTATCAAGAAAGAGTGTCTACACGATCACGTATACAGCATAACTGAGAGAGTGTGTCTGGGCATCAATTGGGCCATTCCATTCTGCCTACTGTAAGAAATTACAGAAATTGCACCCAAATTCCACTCCAAGGTACACATCTAAAAGAGCTCATTCCTAAAAAGGTTTAAGTATCACAAGGTAATAAGGACTCTAAACGTATAAACTCGATTCAATTATAAATATGAGAGCGGCAGCAGGACATCAGAGATCACCAAGAACAAGGGGTTTATGTGACCACGATTACCATTTAAAGTGACCATTTGGTTGATAACAATTGTAACAATACCAAGCCAAGGTCTGTGTGACCGCAGTGACCGCGATTACCATTTAAAGGGACTATTTGACTGATAACAATTGTAACAATAACAAGACAAGGTATACGTGAACGTGATTAACATTTAAAGACATCTGGCTAAATAACAAGGTATGACCCAGCCATTTGGGAGACACTCAGTTCTTACGCTCAATACACATTCAAAGCAGAACTTCATTTAAACTACAAAGAGGAAAACAGTATAAAATGCGTGAGCAGGATTTGCTCTGGGTTCTTACGGACTCCGACGAACCCAAAGTACGTCATGTATTTTGTCACTGCTATGCTGGAATAAACTTCTTGTTCTTCATTAAGATCTTCAACATCATCTTATTTTTACACTACGCATTTTTTAATTCTTACATTGGTGAGCCACCCAGCGAGGATTCCAAAAAAACAAAAAGTGGGGAAAGGTAAGAAAAGCGGTATTTTCTTCTTTTACGCTGTTTTGATTCAGGGAACCCCCTCGTTTAAAAAAAACTAGAAATGTTTTAGTGTAGAATAGAACATAGAGTAGAGTTTACTTATCATAAGCAGGAGGTTATTATTGTTAAGCCTATTCTGTACATTTCTGTTTAAGATTCTAACGGAACTAATTAACCCGACGCAGTGTGGTGACAGTTGTATGTGAATCGTTGTTTCTAAAGTAAATGAAGCAAAGTGCTTAAGCTGATAGGTTTCTAAAGTAACTGAAACTTGTGTGTTTGTTAGAATTCTGTTAAGATTCTAAAGTAACTGAATCAGCCCGACGCAGTGTGGCAGTTGGATTATAGCTAAAGGTGTTTCTAAAGTAACTGAAAGAGTGATAGTGTAAAGAGCCCGACGCACCACGGCTCTGTAGAGTTTAAAGCAATAACCCGAGGTAGTGTGGTGTTGTCTGACAGACTGTAACAGTGTTTTAAACTTACGTTTTAAGTCCATGTACTGTGGTGAAGTAAACGGTTAGGTTTTAACGCAAAGAAATCCGATGTACTGTGCTTTTGTCCGACGTACTGTGATAGTATTAAACTAACGTTTTAAGTCCAAAAGTGCTGTGGCTAAGAAAACTGCTGAAAAAAGAAAACGTACTGTGACTGTTACATTTTAAATGGTCTGTTTGTGAGTGTGTGTGAGTGTTTGAGAGTTGTGAGTTTTAAGTGTTACTGTAGTTGACCTCGAGGCCAGATGGAGCATGTCTGCATCCGAAGTAGTGAGACTTTTGAGTTTAAAAGCCTGACGTATTGTGGCTGTTTCGTTCATTTGTGTCCGAAGTACTGGAGCTGTGAATAAATAGACTAACGTTAACTAGATAGCTTATAGTCACAGAAACTGTGTAAAGTTTAAAGACTAAGATTTAAGGAAATCTGTGTGTTTGTAAAAATGGAGCAGCTGATTGTCAAATACATCGCTAAACACGGTTCTCAGGGAATGTTTGATGGAATAGAGAACATTGTTGATAAACCGTATGAGTGGGCTATTTCTAAGTTTGAAAATGATCCCAAAATGCCCAAGAACAAAAAAGGAAAAATTGCTAATCCACTGCAAGCAGTTCTTGCATCGTATAACGTCATTAGAAAGGCTTTAAATGCATTAAAGGCTGAAAATGAGCAACTGCAATCTAGACTAGATGATGGGATAATCTCTAAAAAGAGATTACCAGATTAATGGAATACTCTGGAAAGAAGAAAAGATTAGGATGCAGAATGAAATTGTACACCTTAGAACTAACAGCGTGCTTAGTTCATCTGTGGAAACGTTCAAAGATTTAGAGGAAGCAAAGTCTGCTTGTCAATTCCTGTTAAAAAAAATGGCACAACTGAAACTAGCACCCCTGCGATGGGTTGGCACTCCGTCCAGGGTGTATCCTGCCTTGATGCCCAATGACGCCTGAGATAGGCACAGGCTCCCCGTGACCCGAGGTAGTTCAGATAAGCAGTAGAAAATGAATGAATGAATGAATGAATGAAACTAGCATCAGCAAGACATCTGTATGTGGCATGTGGAGTCATCAAGTTCCTGACATGTTAGACAGTGATGGGAACTCAGAAAGAGATTCTCAGTCAGTCAGGAGTCAATACTCTGACTGTACAGTTAAGTTCCCCATGGCTCCAGTTCACTTGACTACGACTATGCATGCTAATGAAGAAGCGGAGGAACCAATGACTTCTACTATTGTCAGAGGGTTTAATCCCAATGAGTTAGAAGCTGTGATTAAAAGCATTGGGAAATTTGATCCTGCCAAACAAGATCCATTAGATTTTCTTAAAGTTCTGGAGCAATATGCAGACATTTACAAATTCACAGATGGTGATGCATGTGTGTTGTTAACTGTGTGTTTGCCTGACACTTTGTCTGGAGCGTTAAATCAGAAAGACAAAACTAATACTGCCAATAAGTTAGAGAGGAAACAGGCACTGCTTGAAGTCCTAGGTGTGATGTCCATTAACTGGGATAAGATATCTGATGTGCACATAAGGAAAGGAGAGCATCCAGTAGCATTTTCAGAGCGATTATTGGAGACATTCAAAACTTTCAGTGGCAATCCTGACATCACTCAGGATGATGCCAGTTTTAAATCTGCTTTGCTTAGCAAATGTGATCCACCCACCCGTTCTGCTGTGACAATGTTTGTGACCCACTTATCTGAATATAAGGATATCATTGACCTAATTTTACAACAATAACACCAATGCAAAGAAATCTCATGCTGCATCAGTGGTAGGTGTCAGAAAGCCCTACCAGAATAGTGGCCGCAAGGTGTCTTGGAAAAATGAGAACTACTCTGCTGGTGATCAGGAGGAAAGACCACCTCCTTTCAACCCTGATAGCCACATAGTGTGTTACTCTTGTGGCAAGGAGGGACATATTTCAAGGGAACGTAAATTTTCCCTTAAGAAAACAGGCTCCGAAGGTGATCTGCATCAATTACAAGCCACAGTAAGCAGGTTAAGCAAAGAGAATGAGAGACTGTGTTTTCATATGGAAAAACTAAACTCTCAAACCAAATCTTCTTCAGCATAGGATTCCCAGGCCTCCATAACACATGTAGCACCCCTGTTGAGAGACAGACACAGTAGACCAATTGTAAACGTTGCTGTTGGAGGCCGAAGCAATGATTGGTTAGTGGATTCTGGTGTTTCATTAACAATTCTTCATTCAGATAATCCCCCACAGAATGGTAAAAACACACTGACACTAGAAGGTTTTCATGGAACGATTTCTCTAGCATCACAAACAGATAAAATGTCATTTCAAATAGGCAAAGATAAGTTTAAACACAAAGCATGGCTAAGCAGAACTGGTGATGGTCACAGTATTTTAGGCTCTGACATTATGAATAAGCGTGGTTATGTTATTGACTATGGCAATAATTGTATCTGGCGTAACCCTCAGAGTAAAGACAAGGTTGTGGAAATTTCAGATGTGCATGCGGTACATGCAATCAGAAAGTTAGATCTAAAAATTAGATACGTTGTTATCGGTTGAAGATCCTGAGTTATCAGATGTTTTATATCAAAAACAGAGGTGTTTTTGCAAGATCAAAACATGATTATGGCTGAATTGATACAAGTGTGATGGAAGTGGATATTCAAGGAAGTGACCCACCCTCCCTTAGGCAGTACAATTATCCAGATGAGGCGAACCCATGTATACAGCATACTGTGGATTCTCTACTAGCACAAGGTGTTATTAGACCTTGCTTTTCTCCATCATTAGCCCCAATCTGGCCTCTTCAGAAACCAGATAATTCCTAGAGATTATGCATAGACTACCAGGAGCTGAATAAATGCACTCAGACTTGTGCACCTGTAGTGGCCTCCACGCCGGATGTGTTAGAATCTCTCTTACCAGAGGCTAGTTATTGCTCAGCTCTTGATATGTCTAATGGGTTCTGGTCTAGTCCATTACACCCAGAGTGTCAATGCAAGTTTGCTTTTAAGTTCAAAAACACGCAATACACATGGAATGTTCTTCCCCAAGGTTTTGTAAACTCTCCTACTCTCTTTCACCAATGCTTGGCTAAAATTCTTGAATGGTTTTCTAAACCTGAATGTTTGGTTCAGTATGTGGATGACATGTTACAGACGGCCACCAGGGAAGAACATCTCACGTTGCTGGCAGAATTTCTTCAAATACTGAGAGAGGCAGGACTCAAATTGAATCCAAAAAAAGCTCAGTTACTTAAACCAGAAGTCACTTATCTAGGCATAAAGATAAGCAAAAGGGGCGTACCCCTGACCCACACAAGGTGGAGACAATTCAGAGACTTCCAGTACCAGTATCAGTGACAGCTTTAAGGTCATTTCTAGGCATAGTAGGATTTTGTCGAGAATTCATTGAGGGCTTTGCGGACATTGCAAGGCCTCTGAACACCCTACTGTCAGGAAATAAGAAGAAGGAGGATTCCTTGACTTGGGGGCATGAAAATCAGACAGCATTTAAAACCTTGAAAGCAGCATTAATTGATGCACCAGCTTTACGTAACCCTGATAGAACACAACCGTTTATTTTACAAACTGCTGCAACAGAGGAGGCAATTTGAGCTGTTCTCCTTCAAGAAGAGCAGAGAACATTGCGCCCCATTGCGCCCCAGTGGAAAAAACTTTTGATTTGTGTACCCAGCATCTTCTGTCTGTTCACTGGGCAATGTCACATTTTGAGTACATATATGGTTTCAATCACGTCACTCTACAAACCCCACATACACCACTGCAACTTCTTCTCAACGGAAATGTTAAGGGAGTGTCTAGTGCTAGACTAGGCAGGTGGACATTAGATTTAGGATCTAAGAATTTGACAACTGTGTACAAACCCAACTCAATGCTACCCCGAACACTCTTGTATGAAGGTACGCCACACACTTGTGAAAATGAACACACTCGGTCTCCTGGGAGTGTTTTTGAAGTAAAGGCTATTGAAGGAGCTGTGGATGTGTATGTTGATGGTTCTAGATACTGGCGAGATGGGACAATACCATACTGGTTTTGCCATTCATTCTGATAGAGGAGATTTCCTGCATAAATGTCTGGCTCAGTTTTCAGCACAGAAAGCAGAAGTAACAGCGGTACTAAAGACGTTAAATGTCATCCCTGATTCAGACTTGAACATCTATTCAGATTCGGCATTTGTTGTTAATTCTCTTACAGAGTATTTGCCAGTTTGGCAGAAGAGGGGTTTTACTAGTGCAGATGGTCAACCTTTGGTTCATTGTGGCCCAATTCAAGCTTTGTGGTCAGCTGCGAAGAATAGTACCCAAAAGATTGCATTGTTGAAAGTCAAAGCCCACCAAAAGAAAGGGACAGACAAGCATGGTGATGGAAATTTGACGGTTGATGGGCTAGCAAAGAAGGCTGCTGTGAAAGGATCAACATTTTCAGATATCACAGAGCCAGAAGTAATTGCAGCCATTAACATTAGAGAACCAGTTGATCTGAAAAGAGCTCAACAAAGTGACCCATTAATAACAGAAGCAATTAGAATCAAGAAAAATGAACAAAGGATTGTGGTTGGCCCATTTGCCCAGTATGATACGCATTTTCTGGTACATGATGACATACTGTTGCATAAATGTAGACACTCCAGTGTGGGTTCCACCTACAGGATTGCGGACTGATATTTTGTATCATATCCACAATCAGGGAGGACACTTAGGTGTAACAAAAGTGAACGACAGGATAGGAAATATGTTCTGGTGGCCAGGAATGGATAAGGATGTGAAAGATTACTGTGCGAATTGTTTAACATGTGCTCAAATTAACCCATCATCGGTTGAAAAGAAGGGCTCTTTAAGACCGACATGCCTTGCTGAAGGCCCATGGACAAATCTCCAGATTGATTATATTGGTCCTCTACCTGCAGCAAAAGGTGGATATAGGTATATTCTAGTGGTTATTGACACATTTAGCAAATGGATTGAGGCATTTCCTATCAAGTCTGACACAGCACTAACACTGCGGGAGTACTGTGGGAGCAAATTTACTGTAGATTTGGCCTCCCTCTGAAAGTGATAGAGGTACCCATTTCACTGGGAAAATTCATACGGATCTTGCAAAACTGCTTGGAATAAGGCATCGGCTTCATATAGCACACCACCCACAATCCTCAGGAGGAGTAGAAAGATCAAACCGAACACTAAAAACAGCTCTGAAGAAAATGGTGTTGGAAAACAGCCCCAATTGGGCTCAAAACCTTCCAAGTATATTAATGTCAGTAAGGGGAGTCGTCCACAAAAGCACAGGTTATAGTCCCCATGAGTTGATGACAGGAAGAAAAATGAGACTACCTGAACACCTTTTTTTGAAGTCCCCAAAACAATGATTGAAGGGTGGACATCCGAAACATTTAAAAAAAAAATCTGTGTTGCTCTTTACCTGCCATGTGTAACCAAGCTGCACAGCAGATTGGACTCAGTCAAAGATACAACAAGATGTATTATGATCAGGGTGTACACAATCATAAATTTGTGCTTGGTGATGTAGTCATGGTAAAGAACTATCATCACGAGGGTCCCTGGACAGGGGCATGGACCATACACAGTGATTGACAAATGTGGAGATACAGTCTACAAAGTCTGTCATAAAGCTAAAAACAGACAACCAGTGAAGAAATGGTTCCACATTGATCAACTGAAACCATACAAAGATGCAGATGGCACTCTTACACCACCATTGCCAACAAAAAGTTAAAACTGAATATCTTATTAGGACCAAGTTAAGAAAATGTGTCCTATACTGTGAAAAAAAAAGGGGGGGGGGGGGGATTGTTTTTTTGTGTGCATTGGTTTTGTGTGCCTTTGCATGTTTTTGTGTGTACATCATTCAAATGGCCAGGATTTCTTCTCATCCTATTCCTGCTGGATTTTATAGCCCTTTGGATTATGGTCCTTTAATGGAAGGTGTACACTTGCCATTCATTCGCCGTGGAGGTGAGCCATCAAAATCCACCAACAGAGTTCCACCCATTCAGGTTTTGAGGTGGTGGAATGAGACTGTGATCAATAAACCTAAGAACACTTCTTGGGCCTGCTCGGCCGGTAATAGTTTTGAGAGATTTGGTTGTTTTATGAGACAAATGTATGCTATGCTTTTGACTATTTCTGTACCAGTATTTCAAAAAGAGCAAATGTTTGAAAGGATCCTGAGTGTGAACAATCTGGGGATATTACAGGAAAATGTGTTAAAGGAGAGAAGGAATCTACCCAGATTTATCACACAGTTACCATCAGGAGAATGGCGAGTACTGAATACAGAGTGTTGTGACAAAACTCCATTTGGTTTTATCTGTGAGTGTGATGCCTTAGAAAAACAACCATTATGTGGGGCACCCCAAACTAATTATGAGGCTTGTGAAATCAATCTAACGCATGTCCGCAATAATTTTACAAGAGGAAAAGTTTCAAACAGGAAGACATGTCACCACAACTCTAGATCACTTTTCTGTCTTTGTTAATGATAACCAGACACTTTTTAGATTAACGATACCTCAATTTTGTATAACACCAGATACAGCTTGGTCAATAGGAAAGTATTACTTCCCATATGTGAATATCACCCAACAAACTGTCATTGAATCCAGAGGAACAACTAGGTTTTGTGGAAGATATCCCAGAATTTGATTTTGAGTTACCGAAGTTGGATAATATGTTAATGACATTAATGCAGAGAAAAGACGACCATATTGTTAAAGCTCAACAAGGTCTTGAGGATAAGGATAACGTTTTAACTAAACAAATGCATGGTAGTGATTTGGTTATTGCTTATTCTGATCTAATTTGGGATGTAACTTTCAAAACTGCTGATCTATCTTTCTCATTCTTTGTCAATGCATTATGTTATGCTGTATGTGTACCATATTGAGACGGCAGATTGCAGATAATTCAATGATCAATGTGGGACGTTCCCGTTGGCTGTGATGGTTTCCGAATGTCTCTGCTCCAAACCCAAGTAATATTTTACATAGAACCAAATTTTAAGAAGAAAACCTGTGATAAGTTTGCCTTATGGAATGGAGCTAAAGCCAGTGTGCGTGAGGTGAAGTTTCGATGACGGGTAAGATTCTCTGAGGGCCAAAGGGGAACAACCTAAGGCAGGGCTTCACCGACACTGGGCACCTGCCCAAAAATGGGAGGTGTGATCTGTATTAAGGAAGTGATGTGATGCTTTAGGGCCAAAAGCATCAAAGGGGGGACTGTAAGAAATTACAGAAATTGCATCCAAATTCCACTCCAAGGTACACATCTAAAAGAGCTCATTCCTAAAAAGGTTTAAGTATCATAAGGTAATAAGGACTCTAAACATATAAACTCGATTCAATTATAAATATGGGAGCGGCAGCAGGACATCAGAGATCACCAAGAACAAAGGGTTTACGTGACCGCGATTACCATTTAAAGTGACCATTTGGTTGATAACAACTGTAACAATACCAAGCCAAGGTCTGCGTGACCGCAGTGACCGCGATTACCATTTAAAGGGTTAAACATTTAAAGACATCTGGCTAAATAACAAGGTGTGACCCAGCCATTTGGGAGACACTCAGTTCTTACGCTCAATACACATTCAAAGCAGAACTTCATTTACTGTAAATTACTACTATAAAATGCGTGAGCAGGATTTGCTCTGGGTTCTTACGGACTCCGACGAACCCAAAGTACGTCATGTATTTTGTCACTGCTATGCTGGAATAAACTTCTTGTTCTTCATTAAGATCTTCAACATCATCTTATTTTTACACTACGCATTTTTTATTTCTTACACTACACTAACTAAAGAATGATCCCTTTAACCTCGGTTCTGATTTGCACTCTGCTCCAGTGGTTCAACCATATAAAGGATGACAATGTGTTGATCACTTGTTGGTATCTGACACCAGCTTGGCAGTTTAAGGTCCACAGGCCAGGGTTGAAGATGGTGGGGGTGGATTACCTCTCCTGCCAGGACGGGAAAGTCAGCTATGAGCTGGAACCTTAGGAGTTCTGTGGCAGTTCTTTTGCAGCAAGGACATGGTTAAGCATCAGCTGTAGACGGAGAGGAAGTGGGTTGAACTGGCAGGTAATACATGATGATTCTCGCATGTGTTTTATTACTGCCAGCCAGTCTACTTATCTTTATTTCTTTGTGATTTCAGTTTTCAGTAACTTCCATAACCTGAGAAAGAATCACACTCACAGAAGACACACTCACAGAATCAACTTTCAGCTTGAACTGACGAAAGCCACAAGCAGTTGATGACTACTTTTCTGGCAGTCTGACCCAAATCACCAACAGAAATATTATTGCAGACCAAGTACATCCCATCAATGGTGATGGTTTCTAAAAACAAAATTAAACAAAACTTCTAGAAACAAACAAGCATATAACCTCAGTTGACAGAAGAAAAACTGATTTTTTTTCTCATTAAGCATGAAATATTAGCAGCCAGATGTTACTAATGAAATTCACAAAATTTGTTAATCATTAAAGACTGGGACAACCTCTATAGCCATCTGCCAAATTGATGTTCTGGAACACAAAGTGTTGGGTCTACATCATGCCACTAAATCAGCCTCAGCCACAACCTCAGAGAAGCAGTTGTTGCTCCTCATTCTGGGAAGGGTTTTAAAACCATCACCAAATAAGCTAATTAAATGCTTTTGTTTATGACAACACAAAAAGAAAAGGTCTGTACAAGGCTTTCTTGGAATGGGTACAATTTCTTTTTTTCTATAAAAAGAATATGGCAGCATGGCCAAAACATTATCAATACAAAAATCCCATACCTAATGTCAAGCTTGACGGTGGAATGTGCTTGTTTTGCAATAACAGATCTTGGCACAGAAAGGTCATTCAGACAAATACTTTATTTGTTTATAAAGTGGGTAAAGACTACACAATTGGTATTTAGGCCCATTTTAAGCATGCTTTTCAGCTGGTGAATGGAGAAGCCACTATAAAAAAATAACTGAAAAAAGGTTCATCTGCCACCTAATGCACCATGTTCTAAGATTTAATGATCAGGAAATAGAAGCTGGAAATCTGATCAATTATCTCATGTTGTTCTTCATATAATCATTTGAATAAGTCTGAATACTGTCACAAAAGTGATTCACAATTCAAAAAGGATGGACATGTGGGAAGCTGACTGAGACCTCCAGGCCATCCAGGCAAGTTGAGATAAGAGCATTTTGAGATAAGAGAAGAAAAAAAGCCAAGCAAGTATCAGCACAGTTGGCTACTGGTGTCAACTAGTGCTTCTTGCGACAATATACACTACAGAGGAGTGGCATGCATAGAAGTCATCCACACAGAAAGCAACTGGTAAAGCCCATGAACAAAACAGCATATCTAGAATTTTCCAGAGCTCATGTTGACAAAGTGAAGACTATTAAGACTGTATAATTTGAACTGATATGACAAAGAATAATGTTTTTGGCTCTAATGGGTTCCAAACTGTATGGAGTCACAAGGGTAAGGAGTTCATGCATGAAAAATGCATAGTACCAACATTAAAGTATGAAAGTGGCAGTGTTCTTTTGTGGGGATGCATGACTGCTTCAAGTGTCGGGAGTTGCATTTCATAGTGCATCATGAATTTACAAATGTACTGTAAAATACTAAAAAAGAAGACGCTACCATCACTCAGTACCTTAGGTCACCAGGCACTCTTTCAACACAGTAATGATTTAAAAACTTACATGTGACTCGTTTAGTTCTGAGGACAACAGGGTAAAAGGGATTATGTGGTCAAGCATGTCACCAGACCTCAACACAATAGAACACTTCTGAAGAGTTCTGAAAAGATAATTTAAAATATCATTCTCCATCCAGCATCTGAAAAAGTTCATTCTTCAAGAATGGAGAAAGATAGATGTAACTTTATTTCATCAACTTATTCAGTCTCGACAAACTGGTGCTGTTATTTTTTGCAACATTTCGTTTGAATTAAATGTATAATTTTATCAACATCTTCGGTGATCACAATCTTATATTTATTAAAAATGAATAATTAATAACACTGTTGTCAAAATGCAGCAAATTGGTCTCATATACTCCAAAAAAATCTCATTTATGCTGAGCACTTTACTAGCAAGAAACAGAGTAAGCAAGAAGGTGGAGTTATTGCTAGTTTATGGATATGTCACATGCAGTAATTATTTGGGCTTGCTTATTTATTTATTTATTTATTTTAGATACATTATGCAGGGTAACTTTGATGACTCTTCCGTGATATAAAAGGCCCACTTCCAAGAGTCACTGAATGGGTCATGGTTGTCATAACATTGATGACACTTACAGATACTCTGTGTGTGTTTGCTTTTGCATCTAAAAGCAAAGAGAAAATGATTTATGACTCTTTTTAAAACTCTTAAACAGATGATCATCCACCTTAGTAGTAGTCACCAAGTAAAGTAGTAATAGTAACCTTAGTAAATTCTACAGAGTTTAAAAAAGCAAATATTAGTGGATGTGGCATAACGCTTCTCCATGTGTTCCATTTGGAAGACCCTAGGTGTAAGGCCTTAGAGGGGGCACAAGAAAAATCATTCTTTCATCATAGGGCACACCAGGGACATTTCAACATCAAAACAACTGGTTATTGACCAGTGAAAGTCAGGTAATTAATATAAAATACATAATGTGCATAGAATACAATTCATGATAATTAGTGTAATAAGTTCTCATTTAATTCCCTGTTACTTTGTTCTTGCAGACCCAAAAACAGAGACACACGTGTGTACCAATATTTGAAGAAGCACAACTAATCCAGTTCATAAATTAATCCCAAAGGTGTACATTGGGATCAGCATTCAGGAGTAGATAACTAATCCAACTAATAGATGATCACAAAGAAGAGGCAATCATGAAATACAGTATTTATGTGTGGGGTGGAAAAATGCAAAATGTACAAAGCAGAAGTGCAGAAATAGATAAAATACAACAATAGGAAATGAATACAAATGAACTAATCTACTCAATTTGTTTACTTTTTTTCTCGTTGCTGTTTAACTTTACTGTAAGGGAAAAAAGTGGTTAACTAGAGAACTAGTATGTAGAGTGCACAAAAGGTTCACAGCCTCCATTCCACCATGCAAACTCTAAGAAATGATACGTAGTGTTCACACTGCTCTGAATTCACAGCAGGTGCATAGCATAATGATTTGCATTGTGCAAACATATCTATCAGTGCTTAACTAAACTGGATAAGCACTATCCTATTTCCCATTGGAAATAGGCACTTTCCATAAGCAGCTGTAGGTGCTACTGTGACTGGCTTGAGAGGGGCCTGCATGTTGTATTTTTTTTGCAATATACAAAATTAAAGCATTATTGTTCTACAGATCTGTACAATTAAATGAATATTATTTGTTATTTAATTATTTAAGCCACATTCTACTGTCAAATAAGGTTTCTAAACTAATTAGTGTGCCATAAAACTATTTTAAGATACCTGTGTTGGAACATGTTTAATGTTACAAATTATTTTGTGTTTAATTTGGTAACCCATTTAATTATTTAATGTTATCCATGGTACTAATTAACCTGTTCAGTTTTGGTTTAGAGCTCCCTCTAGTGGCAAGTTTGATGTCGCTGTAATTCTGTTATTTCCGGTATTCACGTGAATCAGGAAGTAAAAATGCTCCATGCGGGCATCGGTAATGATGGCTCTCTTTAATCGACATATATTTGTGTAATCTTTAATCCTGCGACAGCATCGCTTGTAAGTATTTGTATAATTGATGTGGAAGTACATTATACTTGCATATGAGTGTTGTTATGGTTTAAGATCCTTTTCTTTTTATAATTTTCCATCCGGCTATTGCATTAGCCACATTGTGCTTTAGCGTCATGTGTATTCACTATTGATATATTTATTTGTTCATTTGTAGTTTCACTCCATACCCAGACCATTAAACCTGTGGACAAATGAACTTATTGTCTTCAGAGTCGTGTGAGGGAAGGGAGTTTATCTGACTGTCAAGGCACTAACACATGTTGAGGACAGTACAGTGAAAAAGCGGCTGCAAGAAAGGTTACAACAATAGTTGAGAAGATTCAAGTAAATTGAACGAGTATTGTGTGCACAATGGAATCCACGCCCTCACTTAAAACCAGATCATATTCGGGTAGCTCTTCCACAATTACTGCAGCTGCAATAGCCAGAGCTAAAGCTGAAGCAGCTAAGGCACGTTTAATATATGCAGATGAGGAGGAAAGAATAAGGGGGGAGAAAGCCAAATTGGAAGCAAAAATGGATAAGATGGTGTTAGTGAGAGAAGCTGCTGCAGCTGTGGCTGAAGCAGAAGCTTTAGAAGCAGCTGTTGAAACCAGTGTCCATAGTAATCAAGATCCTCCACTAGAAATATCTCCTGTTGATGTTATGCAGCGGACATGTGAATACGTTGAACAGATGAATCTACATGCAGTCACAGAATCAGTGTCAAAAGCAGAAATACTCCCTCCAGATGAAACCACACAGCCTCACACAGAGTTATTTGTCAGAAATTCTGTTCATGCTACACGTTTCAAGGTAGAGAGTTGCTCAGACGATGCTGAATTTTATCACATGCAACCAAAGACATATCCTGCTCAACCACCACAGTTCTCACCAGCCATGGATCATCTGGTAACACTCAAGGCGATAAACAGCACAGAAGGCACACACGTTTCGCCCAAAGCAACACGTCACCTTTCCCAATATCAATGTCTCGGCAAGACGACAGACATTTCAGACTTTGTCAGATATTTTGCTCGCCGCGAACTTGTGAACACTGGTTTAGTACAGTTCATTGACCAACCGGAGAGCTTGGCAGCGTTCCTTTCAGAATGCTGTAAGTGGTTTGAACCTGACACCTAGTGAAGAAATGGACTTGTTAGTCAAATGGTTGGGAAAAGAATCAGCCGAGCATGCTAAACGCATGAGGTCTGTACACATTAATCAGCCATTGAAGGGGCTTGACATGATATGGACTAGACTGGAAGAGTGTTATGGTGCTCCAGAAGTTATCGAAAGAGCACTTTTCAAGCGTATTGAAAATTTTCCAAGAATTTCAAACAAAGAATACGCAAAGCTTCACGAATTGAGTGATCTTATGGAAATAGAATCAGCCAAGGCTGATGGATACCTTCCATCATATCATATCATAGCCTGTCATATCTGGACACAGCTAGGGGTATCAATCCCATAGTTCAGAAGCTACCATTTAATCTACAAGAAAAGTGGTTGTCACATGGATCTGGTTACAAAGAGAAGTATCGTGTTTCATTTACCCCCTTCGAGGTCTTGGTTGACTTTATTAGTCAGCAAGCTAGAATAAGGAATGACCCAGGGTTCAACCTTTCTATTCAAACAGATTCATTTAAAAAGACAGACAAGGCTATCTGGAAGCCAAGTAAATCAAGAGAAGTCTCAGTTAACAAAATAAGTGTATCTTCCCCTGTTCATTTTGACACAGATAAAGACGAACGGAAAGCTGAGGATGCTGAGAGACTTTGTCCTATTCACAAAAGACCTTACTTACTTAGGAAATGTCGTTCCTTCCGTGAAAGGCCTTTGGAGGAACGTTTTGCATTTTTGAAAGAAAAAAGAATCTGTTTCAAGTGTTGTTTAGCCACTACACATACAGCCAGGAACTGCAGATTTGTGACTAAATGTTCTGAGTGTGGAAGTGAGAATCACATTTCTGCACTACATCCAGGCCCAGCTCCAAAGATTCAAGATGTAGCCTCCTCACCACAGCATGGCGGGGAGGAAGTTTCCAAGCCACCGACAGAAGTGGAAGCTCATTGCACTGAAGTTTGCAAAGGTGACCTTAGTAATAAGTCATGTTCAAAAATCAGCTTGGTGAAAGTTTACCCTAAAGACCAGCCTGGAAAAGCACTGAAAGTCTATGTGATCCTTGATGAGCAGAGCAATAGGTCTTTAGCTCGTTCCGAATTCCTTGATGCCTTCATCAGCTTCTCTGTATACCCTTAGAACCTGTTCTGGAGTGACAGAGATTATAGGTCGAAAAGCATCTGGCTACCAAATCGAGTCCGTAGATGGAAAGGTAATCCTCTCCTTACCAAATTTGCTAGAGTGTAACAACATTCCTGAAAATAGAGCAGAAATTCCCTCACCCAGTGCTGCGCTCCATCACTCTCACCTGAAGCCTATAGCTCCATTCATACCAGAGATAGAGCCAGATGCCCCTATTATGATTCTTCTGGGTCGTGACATTATCAGAGTTCATAAGGTTCGCAGACAGGTAAATGGTCCTCACGACGCTCCTTATGCACAGAAGCTTGACCTAGGATGGGTGATAGTTGGCGATGTTTGTCTGAATGGCATTCACAAGTCTACTACTGTGAGTACATTTTTCACCAACACTAAAGAACAACGTCCATCCGTCTTTGATCCTTGCCCTAATGTTTTTCATGTGAAAGAGAGAAACAGTAATGATTGGAGAAATTGCAATGGAATGTGTTCTATGGAGCAACTGGTTTACAATCACAAAGGTGTTCAGTTTTGTCAAGAAGTGTGTAAGGCTACCTGCGATGACGACAAAGTGGCCCCATCCATTGATCTGGCGTTTCTTCACATTATGGAACAAGAATTAGAGAAAGATGAAAACCACAGCTGGGTAGCGCCACTGCCCTTTAAAGCTTCAAGGCGCAGACTCCCTAACAACAGATGTCAAGCTATGAAAAGGTTGTTAACCTTGAGACGAAATCTTGAAAGAAACCCAGAGAAGAAACTACACTTCTTTACCTTTATGGATAAAGTTTTTAGTAACAACCATGCTGAAGAAGCTCCCACTCTCTTGGAAGGAGAGGAGTGCTGGTATTTGCCTCTCTTTGGAGTATATCACCCTAAAAAACCTGATAATATAAGAGTTGTCTCTGATTCCAGTGCCCGTCATGAAGATGTCTTGCTAAATTATGTTCTTTTAACTGGGCCAGACCTGACCAATACTCTTCTTGGGGTTCTTATGTGATTTCGCAAGGAAGCTGTGGCCATAACAGCTGACATTGAACAAATGTTCTACTGTTTCCTAGTGAGAGAGGAAGACCGCAATTTCCTAAGGTTCCTGTGGTTCCGTAATAATGATCCATCTGAGGACATCATTGAGTACCGCATGCGGGTCCATGTATTTGGCAACAGTCCATCTCCTGCTGTGGCCACCTATTGTCTTAGGCAGTCCGTTAAGAGTGGTGAGTCTGAGGTCAAGAACTTTGTAAACCGTGACTTCTATGTTGATGATGGCTTGAAGTCTCTGCCTACAGTCAAGGCAGCAGTAGACTTGCTAAAAAACACACAGAGGACTTTAGCTGGTTCCAACTTACGGCTTCACAAGATAGCTTCAAACAGCAAAGAGGTTCTAAAGGCCTTCCCACCTCAGGATCATGCCAGTGATCTCAAAGATTTGGATCTTGGATCTGATATACTTCCTACACAGCGAAGTCTAGGATTGAATTGGAGCCTGAAATCTGACACCTTTACCTTTGAAATAGTTACTGATGCAAAACCCTTTACTCGTCGAGGTGTCCTGTCCACCATTAATAGCATCTTTGATCCCCTTGGCTTTGTTGCTCCGGTTACAATCCAGGGCAAATTCATCATGAGAGCGCTTAATAACCAGAATGATGACTGGGACACTCCTCTTCCCAAAGAAATGCAGGAAAAATGGGACATGTGGAGACTTTCGCTTATGGATTTAAGTAAGCTCCAGATTCCAAGATGTTACACAAACGTATCACCTTCTACAGCTACACGAAAGGAGTTGTTTGTCTTCTCTGATGCATCAACAAAAGCAATAGCTGCAGTGGCCTACCTCAGATTGACAGATTCATGTGGAATCAACCATGTCGGCTACATCATGGGTAAGGCGAAACTCAGCCCTGAACAAACAGTTCCCTGTCTTGAGTTGTGTGCTGCAGTTCTAGCAGTGGAACTGGCGGAGTTCATTACTTCAGAAATTGACATACCCTTAGATGACACAACTTACTTTACAGATAGTAAGGTAGTGTTAGGCTACATATATAATGAGACTCGACGCTTCTATGTACATGTCAGCAACCGTGTCCTCCGGATTCGCAAGTCTTCACATCCAAATCAATGGAAGTATGTTCACACAGCTGAAACATTGCAACAAGGTCCGTCACTGCTCATCTCCAAGACACCAATTGGCTACATGGACCAAAGTTTCTGAAAAACGACCCCCGGACCCTACCTGAAGAGAGCACATATAAGCTTGTGGATCCTTCTTTAGATGCAGAGGTACGTCCTCAAGTCTCCACATTGAAGACCACGATGATGAACAAGAATCTTGGAGCACAACGCTTCTCCAAATTTTCCACTTGGAAGTCTATCACTCATGCCATTGCACGTCTTCTTCATATATCTCGTCAGTTCCATAAAGGTTCTACAACAGAAACATCAAGCTGCAAGGGCTGGCATTACTGTCCCAATGCTCCAACAGTTGAAGAACTCTTATGTGCTGAAAAAATTATCATCAAGGCAGTCCGACAGGAGACATATGCCCAAGAGTATAAGGACTTGGAAACGGGGAACAAGCTTTCCAAAAAGAGCCTTCTTAAAGGTTTAGACCCGTTCATAGATGCAGACGGCCTGTTAAGAGTAGGAGGACGATTAGCAGAAGCACAGATTGGGCTTGACATAAAAAAGCCCCTTATCATCCCTGGGAAACATCACATTGCAACACTTAGTTAAACATCATCATGAGAAGGTGCAACACCAGGGACAACATTACACAGAGGGTGCAGTGCATGCTGCTGGTTATTGGATAATAATTAAAACATTAATTGTTTGCAGTGTCATTCATGAATGTGTTACATGCCGAAGACTACGAAGAGAACCTCAGGCTCAAAAAATGGCTGACCTTCCAGCAGATCGTGTGTCCACTGATCCTCCGTTTACGAATGTGGGATTAGACGTTTTTGGCCCATGGAGTGTGGTGGCACGACGTACCAGAGGTGGTCATATACAGAGCAAAAGGTGGGCAGTAATATTTACCTGCATGAGTGTGAGAGCTGTGCACATTGAGCTAATTGAATCTTTAGATACATCTAGCTTCATTAATGCCTTGCGCCGCTTTCTTGCCATTCGAGGGCCTGTGAAGCTCATTTGCTCAGATAGAGGAACAAATTTTGTAGGTGCTTGCAAGGAGCTTAACATTTCCTCTAATCTCAACAACACCTCTGTTAAAAAATTTCTTGTGGACCAAGGCTGTATCTGGCAGTTCAACCCGCCTCATGCTTCTCATATGGGTGGATCCTGGGAGAGGATGATTGGACTTGCAAAAAGGATACTAGATGCAATGTTCCAACAGCTTGGACCTTCAGCATTAACACATGAGACACTCTCCACTTTAATGGCAGAGGTTACTGCCATAATCAATGCTCGACCTCTTGTCCCAGTGTCAACTGACTCAGATGACCCATTCATACTTACACCTAATGCTCTTCTAACTCAAAAGGTCACAATTGCTCCTGCCCCACCTGGGGATTGGGTCAAAAACCTTCATAATTGACAGTGGAGACAGGTACAACACTTGGCACAAACTTTCTGGGATAAATGGAAAAAGCAGTACCTACCTCTTTTGCAACCAAAAAGAAAGTGGCCTTCTAATAAGCTTGACCTTGAACTAGGGAGCATCGTACTCTTGAAGGATGAACAACAAAAAAGAAATGAATGGCCTATGGGAGTTGTTACTCAAGTCTTCCCAAGCAAGGACGACAAAATCCGTAAGGTGGAAGTCAAGGTCTTTAATAAGGAAGGCCCAAAGGTGTTCATATGACCTATTACTAAGACAATCCTTCTCCTTACTCCTGAGAAACTTAATTAGATCAGTCTAAATGACTCGTGAGTAGTGACGTGTTATCCACGCCAGACGGGGAGTGTGTTGGAACATGTTTAATGTTACAAATGATTTTGTGTTTAATTTGGTAACCCATTTAATTACTTAATGTTATCCATGGTACTAATTAACCTGTTCAGTTTTGGTTTAGAGCTCCCTCTAGTGGCAAGTTTGATGTCGCTGTAATTCTGTTATTTCCGGTATTCACGTGAGTCAGGAAGTAAAAATGCTCCATGCGGGCATCGGTAATGATGGCTCTCTTTAATCGACATATATTTGTGTAATTCTTAATCCTGCGACAGCATCGCTTGTAAGTATTTGTATAATTGATGTGGATGTACATTATACTTGCATATGAGTGTTGTTATGGTTTAAGATCCTTTTCTTTTTATAATTTTCCATCCGGCTATTGCATTAGCCACATTGTGCTTTAGCGTCATGTGTATTCACTATTGATATATTTATTTGTTCATTTGTAGTTTCACTCCATACCCAGACCATTAAACCTGTGGACAAATGAACTTATTGTCTTCAGAGTCGTGTGAGGGAAGGGAGTTTATCTGACTGTCAAGGCACTAACACATGTTGAGGACAGTACAATACCACTGAAAATAATTTAAATAACACAAAATAACAGGGAAAGAATATTATACCTAATATAATCCTGATCTCTTTTTTGCAGAATACTCTAGCAGCTACGTTGCCAGCTCTCAACTTGAAATCTCAGTTCTTATAGTTTAGCTGGTATCTGGCTAGTAGCTTTCAAACTAAAACAGGAAAAATGCATCATATTTATTGGCTAAATTTAGATTTTTCATCACAACAACTAATATGCGATTAAATATATAGAGGCATTCTCAAAAAAACATTTTTTTTTCCCTAGAAAGATTCTTTTTCTAATCTCAGAGCCTAAATTATTGGTTAGTTGCTAGATTATTAATAAAGAAAAGAAAACCAACTTAGATTACGGCTCTTGCTATTGTGTCCCGAGTTTGAATCAGAGTTTAAAATGCCTGATCCACAGTTAGAACAATTTTTTTGTTCAATTGCTTTTACTTCATTGTTTGTAAAACTATTTTTATAATGTCAATAACAAGAGAAAGAGTGTGAATGAGTGAGCAGAGTGTTGTCAACATGTTTTCAAGAGAAGGTCCTGCCTACCTGTCCAAATTGCACTGTAATTGGTCTTCTCTGTTCCCAGGAGTGGGCATCCTTTCTTTGTGTAGACACAGAATGGGTGGAGGTAGAGTCATCTGTGCTACTGGAGAGGTTGCTCTCTGCCATTTCCTGCAAAAGGTTCTAGGGTCATACATGTCTTTTTGGCATGTATGTATGTATGTATGTATGTGTGTGTGTGCAGGTGGTTCTGTCAAATATGTGGGTATACTTTTTGCTTAAGACGACTCTTCACTTCTTTGATACCCATCTTTGCATGGTCCTTTGCCTGCAAAAGACAGACCGTAGGATATAGAAATAAAATATAGAAATAAAAGCCTAAATAAGGCATCATACTTAAAAATTAACACATGGTATGTATCTGAAAATAAACTTACAGAAAAATATACTATATATGGCAATATACTGTCTATATATGCAGAACGTTGCCAGCTACCCCCCAAAAAAATTACACATTAACTATAGACATAAAATCATTATATATTCTGAAAATACTTTGAGATGTTTTAAAATTAGCATAGATTGTATATAATTTCTGAAGGTGACATGGCAGCTGTGTTTTCCCCTGTTTTTTCCCCCAATATTTATAATTTTATTAAGAGTGCATTAAATTGTGGTTCAAAGTTTGAGCTATATGTGAGTAATGGACTTACAAACTTGTAGACAGTTTTCATAGCAGGGTTTGCTTTTGTCTTCACAGTGTTAAAGATGGCCCCGCCACTTTTCTGTGAAGGTAATGCAGGGGTTTTTATCATGCTGACAATAAACATGCGAGATATGCAAAAACACATACTGTACACCAACCTTAAATGTGAGAAGCCACTGATGGTATACTTTATCACTGCCTGTATTAAATAAGACAGAATATAAACATGCAATATATACAGAAGACAAATACTTAAATATTTTACATAAACACAGATACCACCTGAATATAGTTTCATTACCAGACTGAAATCCTGAGAATTTGCATTAGATAAGAACACATTAGTATAATAATAATAAACATTGTATTAACTAATTAATATTAATTAAATAGCTCCTTCTACAAAAGAGACATCACAAAGACTCTACTGTTGTGAGCCAGTGGCATGTACGAGATGGAGTTGCAGGATTCTACATACCCGATACTGGTTCTCTTAATACTGATTCTCAGCAAATAAATAAAAATAAATATAACGATACACCACGACCAATTATGAACTTATCCGTCAGTAGACAGACAGACATAGATAATACAAAGAGAAGGAGAAATAGGGAAAGAAAAGAGAAACGTAAGGTGAATAAACAAAGAAAGATTGATGTAAAAATACAAAAAGGTGAAGAATTGGTTGAAGAGTTGAATATGAGTGTTTAAAAGAAGACACCGAGGGATCAGACGCTGTACCTAGACAGCTGGAAGAAGATTCCAAAAGAAAAGAAGATTATAATGCATTATGTGTTATGATTTATTTTCAGAATGTTCAAGAAAAATTCTGAAATGCTTTTCTTTTTATTATAATCATGTATTCTCATGGAATAGAGTTGATTAGATTAATATTGTTTATTTTACTGTAAACTTTCTTGTGGTAAACACTTATAAAGCTTACTGTGTATTATCACTAGGGAGTATCCGCACGCAAAGTGTTTCAAGGCCTGCTGTTGAAATGAAGCTTTCTGTGTATCCGTGGGGAGTGACCTGCACGTGTAATGTTTTATAGCTCGCTGTCAAATTCTATGGCGGGAGAAAGCTTCACAGCCTGATAAGTTGCAGGAAGTATGACCATATATAGACATTAGCAGCGCACACAGAGTCGCTGGCGAGATATGTTTGGGAAACCGAGAAGTGTTTATGAAATAATATGGTAGCCGTCTAAAAGGCACAAAGCCAATCAAACTGGCCACGGTAAAAAAGTATAAAAGCCCGCCTTGAATCACATTGTGTGTGCATTCTATTGTAGACAGCCTTAGTGCATGTTATACTTTAGGTGCATCAGGGAACAAACGCAAGTTTACACTTGGAGAGTGTTTCTTGGTTTGTTATAATCTTTGCATCTTAATACTTTCTACTTATTCTAGTACTGTTTGATTATTTGAAGGAAGATTTTATTTGTAACATTTTCTTTTTATTTTAATATTACACACACCTATCTGTATTACACTACTTTTAATAAAAACAAGGCCTCCCATTGTGAGGATCCTGAAAAGACAAGAAGGTACAAGTCTGCCTCCTTCACTTAAAGATTCAAACAATAGCTTAATTAGAAGACCTTGGAGAGGAGCCTTTGTTAGAAGACCGAAGGGACTTCGAAGGACCCCTGCGTTCAAGGTAAGACCAACTTTGATAGTTGATCTTGTGTTTCCAACACGACTCCGTGCCTATTAGGACACATTCCTAAGCGGGGGCGCGCAGGGTTTAATACGCAATCCGAAAACACGTGTCGCTAAGGGACAAGTACGTCAGTATAATTACATCACTACACATGACTCTTGAAGGGTCCACAACATTTTTTATAAATTTCTTAACCCGTCTTATACTTTACCATCCTAACTGACTGCTAATAACTTCACTACCTTCTTTGACAAACAATCTGCCATTCCTGTACTACGGGATTCCCCTCATCTCTTTGACACCCGATCAACTGAAAAGATCCTGAAGATATCCATCCCTTCGAGAATGCTCCAGGCCATCTCACAGTACCTTCAGCTCCTCATCTCTTCTTTTATTAATAATTGCACTAAACAACTACATTCGAGACAGCTAACCATCCTAAAGAAACACACACTGCATTCCTCAGGCACTGGTATTACTTACATCTCTTGAGATTGGGATTGAATATTTCTGACTAACTGTGAAGAAGAATCCGCTGCCAGGAAGAAGCAGTGGCGGTGCAGCACCTGGCCAATGCTGCTAACAGAATCTCGTTCATTCATCACCAAGGTCAGCTTGGCTGGGACAGAATGCAAGGTGGGGTGGCCGAATTCCCAACAAAGAATGGCAGACCAATGAGATGCACCAGCTAGAGGGAGGTAAGGCTGAGAACAATATGGATGAAACTAATGCGCTGTCTGTTGTGAATTAGACTTGTTTTTCCTTTTCTGCTTTATACTACATTTCCCACAATCCTCTGCAGACTGCATCACCATTTTTCTAGTGCACTTCATTACCCATAATCCTCAGCTGAGGTCTACAAATAGACCTCATTTCCTCCTTTGTTCCTTTATATTGGGGAGGTGTGGGCCTGAAGATGGGCACTCAACCATGTGTTTGAATCCTTTCCATAAGATGAGTTATGTAAGTTTTGTATTGTCTTGTTTCATTGAATTTGATGAGTTGTATATTTGTCATTAGTAGGGTTATAGATATTATATTTGATGTTGTATGATTTCCATATTTATTATTGTTTGTGAGCCTGATTTTCTTTGTTATATTGTTTGTAGTGACCAGAAAACCATCTTTAGCATCCTTATCATCTTTATCATATTTAACATCTCTCCTGCTCACCCTGTGTCTCTTATGCATTCCATTTATCCTGTGGAACCTGTGTACTGTGTTTCAAGCCTTCTTTGTCAATAAGAATAAATGAGAGCAAAGGGATTAAGTTGTCCCGTGTTTTAACAAGACACACCACCAAGTACTACATGTCCACTGAACCTTGGATACTTTTAACATCTGTTATCCAACACTGTCTCCTTCTGTTATTTTTTTTCTCCACGTAGAATCTCCTGGATAACGGACGCTTTCCCTGCAACTGAGCCACCGACCTCATTCCCCACTGCTGCTGGCTGGACTGCTTGGCTCTGTGACACTGGAATTCTTGCATTTCACTTTGCATTGTCACAGGCATAACATTATGACCACCTTCCTAATATTGTGTCCCCATGTACTGCCAAAACAGCCCTGACCCTTCGAGGCCTGGACTCCACTAGTCCCCTGAAAGTGTGCTGTGGTATCTTGCACCAAGATGATAGCAGCAGATCCTTCAAGTCCTTTAAGTTGCAAGGTGGGGTCTCCACGGATCAGACTTGTTTGTTCAGCACATCCCACAGATGCTCAATTGGATTGAGATCTGTAGAATGTGGAGGGCAAGTCAACACTTCCAACTCGTAGTTGTGCTCCTCAAACCATTCCTGAACCATTTTTGGTTTTTGGCAGGGTGCATTATCCTGCTAAAAGAGGCCACAGCTATTAGGTTATAACGTTTCCATGAAAGATCTCTACCTGGCCTGTAACAATGCTTAGGTATGTGGTACGTGTCAAAGTAACCACAAAGTATCCACATTGATGGCAGGACCCAAGGATTTCCAGCTGGAACCAGACAGTCCAAAGTTGTACAAACTCAGCCTGCTGTTTCAAATAATGTAAATAATCATTCTCCAGAGAGTATCACTTGCTTTCAGTGTAGATGTTGGCTTTGTGGAAACAGGGTCCTTAAGGTGGATATTAAGTTCTGCTGTCACTTTTCCTGCAGCAGTTCTGGATTGTTTGGGCACAATCATTCCTACTTTTTGCTGGTCCCTATTATTAAGTTTTGATTTCATCCACTATTATTCTTAGCTGATGAAGTCCTGCCATTCTTTGTATATGCAGTCATAATCGTGAAGACCGTTGCTCTTGAAACACCAAAGATTAGTTGAACTGTAAAGGTTACAGATTCTCCTGCTAAATAGGCTCCCAGCATCTGTTCCCTTTGGAAGTCTGAGAAGTCTCCCATTTCACCAATGTCTTAAACTAACCACTGTTGAGCACAACTGGATTTATACTGTCATGCAACCTGGACAATATCTAGCAACGAAAAATAAATAAATTATATATTTTTCACAGTAGCCTACACAAATAATATTAACCCCTATAACAATGCGTGTTCACAGTATGTGCCTGTGTATACCATAGTTAATTTGAGATTTCATTATTGCATCTCACTTCAGAATACAGTATCTACTACTCTACCTCTTCACTAATATTTAAAATCAGCACTTATCATATAATAATTATATTATACTTACTATATTTAAACAATCTCTGTTGTGTCTGTATACTGAAGTAACCTCCTAAAAAGGGTTTATATACTGATGGTATCCCTTTATTTTTGAGCTAATGAACTAGCATGAACATGTGATTTTTGATATAGAGTTCAAAGCAATTCTGTGAATGCTCCATTATTCACAAATCATACCTAAAGGTCTGCTATTTTCTAATTTACTTTTTTTTCTTCTAAATAATAATAATAATAATAATAATAATAATAATAATAATAATAATAATAATAATAATAATAATAATAATAACAATACTAATAATAACAATAATAAATTATTGTTATTATTATTATTATTATTATTAGTAGTAGTAGTAGTAGTAGTAGTAATAATAATATAAAAAATCTGCTATGCCCACTTTGTGTAATCTTCCATGTATAATGCAAGAATATGGCCCTTTGCGACCAGAAAAAAAATGCATGAAATATTTTAAAATATCCTCACCAGCATATTCTCCCATATTAATCTCCTCCTCAAATACATCATTGAAGCCTTCACCAGAGTTCAGCAATTCCAAACGTCCATCTATAAACTAAGCATTTACAATAACACATAGAAACACAAAAATATACATAGTAGATACAATTGTGTGTACATGTATTTGCATACTTGTTTAAAGAGCTGAAGCTGTGTGGCATTCTGCAGAAACTGTCTCATTGTGTTAGATCTGTGTGTGATAAACGCCTCCTCATTGAATGTAATTGGTTCGTCCTGAAAGCAGAAATTTTTTTACATTATTTAAATGTATTTGTCTAAAGAGCAGAGCATTTCTGCAAATCAGCAACATGTTCATTATGAAACTTTACATAGATAATAGCAGGCAAAACAGTAATGAAGGTAACAAATGTTGCATTCCTAGTTTTGTGTGTTTAAAGAGCACGTGATGATCCCAGCATTACTAAGACAATCCTAAAGGTAGACAGAAAAGTTACATGCATTAGCATGAATGCTAAAACATTTTTTGGTGAATGGATATTAAACTGCATTCTTCAGAAAAGTTGGGATTTATAAGCAATGAGCTGAGTATTCAAGTTTACTTTATACAACTATTATAAAATGTTGCAAGTCTAGAGACAAAAATGCTTCCTTCCTTATCTTTAGTCTGGCATTCTTATTAAATCTTTTAACAAAGCATTTTGTTTTTTGTTAAACATATCTAAATGAAATTTAGTAAAACAATTAAAAATAAATAATAAATCTAATGTAAAATCGGGGGGCACAGTGGCTTAGTGGTTAGCACGTTCGCCTCACACCTCCAGGGTCGGGGTTCGATTCCTGCCTCCACCTTGTGTGTGTGGAGTTTGCATGTTCTCCCCGTGCCTCGGGGGTTTCCTCCGGGTACTCCGGTTTCCTCCCCCGGTCCAAAGACATGCATGGTAGGTTAATTGGCATCTCTGGAAAATTGTCCCTAGTGTGTGAATGAGTGTGTGTGTGTGTGCCCTGCGATGGGTTGGCATTCCGTCCGGGGTGTATCCTGCCTTGATGCCCGATGACGCCTGAGATAGGCACAGGCTCCCCGTGACCCGAGGTAGTTCGGATAAGCGGTAGAAAATGAATGAATGAATGAATGTAAAATAATACCTTAATTATACCAGGTTTCCATATAAGCACTACATATTTCTTCAAGCACTGTTTGGCAGCTGAAATTATTTTTTCAGTTCACAATCTGCTAATTGACAAACCTTGCTGTAGATTTAGCTACCTCTAGTATTTGTGTTTTACCGGTTCTATGCGCAGAGCGCTCCTGTAGCTGCCAAACAGAGCTGCCTGTGATTTCAAAAAAGCTCGTGCTGCCCCAGCTCCCATAGTAGTAGATCCTTTTTTCAGACGATTCTTTAGAGTCGAAACCTTCAAAATACACACAAAGGGTATGATTTCTTATTAAAGTTAATACAAGATCATGTAAGGCAGCAAAAGTGTGCGTGCATGTGTACTCTCACCACATCATTAGGAAGGTTCTGTAGATCATCAAATGGAGTCTCTAGTGTGTTAGTATCCACATTTAAAATGACAACATCATCTAGAGCCATCACCCGCACCCTCTGCAAACAGACACACAAATTTTCATTTTATGAATGACAGAGTCAAGGTAGAGTTAACTAAGCTGCTGAGTGAATTTACATATTACACTGAAGTTCTTTGATAATGCTCTTAATATTGATTACAATAATAAGTTGTGTGTTTTTTTTTTTTAGCATGTAGGCTGAATCAACACCTTTTAAAACCATCAATATATACATCAGTATACCATCATGTGCAAGTAGTTCTTAAAAAAAAAACATTTTAAACTGAGAAATGCTGCTTGCGTGTATTCATCTCCTTCAGTATTTGGTAAAACAACTTTTTGCTTAAATAACAGGTTTATCTCTGTTTGACAGTGATATTCATCCATTTGTCCTTGCAGATTAGTGCCACAGATTCTCGTTATTTAGTAGTATGGGTAGAGCTTTGTGATAGACTTTACAAATCATTACAGCAACAGTTACTAATAGTAGCATTTCTACATTATGCAGATGAGATTATCCACCAAAGCAAAAGTTGAATATTAAGGCATAAACTGTTTTCTGGAAAATGAACTCTGTAGGATGTCTATACTCCCAATAGTACTGGGTGAATGTGTGGATTAATAAACAGAAGGAACAGAGGTAGGGCAGAGGAACAGTGAATCTGGTAACAGGTAAAGTGAATCTGGCTATGGCAACAGCAACACTGTATATATGGAGCTCAAATGATATAAGGAACAGAGTATTAGATATAAAACATACATTGTATTAAAATGTTATCATGATACTGTACCATTATCAGATTCAGATTGTAAGTGGGGATTTTGTAAGGTTTACCTTGACAGCATTACTAGCTCATAATGGGACATCAGCAACACCTTCACTACATCATCACAAAAGTGATCATGTCGGTATCAAAACATCCAACCAAGAAAAAGCCACACCTTTCCCACACAGAAATATAGGACACTGATTAGCTGGCAGAGTTGATAATTAATTCTGCATTTAGGATCTGGATTAATTCTGGATCCAGGAATTTAAAACAGTGTGAAATCTGCCTTAGCTGGTGATATGCTTCCAAGTACACACATGGACATTATTGTTGGTACCCTTCCATTAAAGAAAGAAAAAACAACAATAGTCATTAAAATGACTAAAAGAATTTACTGAAAACAGACATTGCTTCTGAATTGTGGTTCAACAAAAACATTCAAAACAACTAATAAAACTGGCCTGAACATAAAAGAAGGTACCCTTTGAAAAATATTGAAAATAATATGACCATAGGGACATGTTAAACTTCAAACTTGTAATCAGACAGTGTGCCTATTTAAAGGGTTGAAATTATTCACTGTGCTGTTTGGTATCATGGTGTGCACCACAGTGAACATGGACCAGTGTGGTGCAGCTTGACGTTCCTGAACTACAGTTGTACATATTATTCGGGACTGTAGCCAACCTCCCTGGACGTGGTCACAAGAGGGAATTGATGACAAATTGAAAAGACAGATAATATGAATGCTAACCAAAGAGCCTTGAACAACCTTCAAAGTGATTAGAGGTAAAATCCAAGGTAAAGGTACATAAGTGTCAGATCGCACCATCTGTTGCTGTTTGAGCCAAAGTGGACTTAATGGAAGACGACGAGGTGTCCACAGTTGAAGCAAATCATAAATTTACCAAAATGCATATAGACAACCCACAAAGCTTCTGGAAGAATGTCCTTTGGATAGATGAGCAAAACAGAAGTTTTTGGCAAGTCACATCAGCTCTGTGTTCACAGATGCAAAAATAAAGCATACAAAGAAAAGAGCACTATACCTACTGTGAAAATGGAGGAGGCTTGGTTATGTTCTGGGGCTACTTTGCTGCATCTGGCACAGGGTGTCTTAAATCTGTGTAGGATACAATGAAATCACGACTATCAAGGAATTCTGGAGCAAAATTTGCTGCCCAGTGTCAGAAAGCTGGGTCTCAGCCACAGATCATAGGACCTCCAACAGGATAATGACCCAAAACAGACAGCCAAAAGACCCAAGAATGGCTAAGAACAAAATATTAGACTATTCTAAAGTGGCGTTCAATGAGACCTGATCTGTTGAAAGAGCTGAAACATGCAGTCTGGAGAAGGCACCCTTCAAATCAGCTGGAGCAGTTATCAAAATACCTGTTGACAGGTGCAAAAATCTCATTGAATGTTACAGAAATGTTGATTGCAGTGATTGCCTTAAAAGGTTGGACAACAAAATATTAAGTTACCATAATTTTTGTCTAGGCCAGTTGAACAACCATTAGTTGTTTTAAATGGCACAATTCAAAAGCAATGCCTGATTTTTGTCAATTTTCAGAAAATGTTTATTTATTACTTTTGTCAGTTTCAAGTTATGTCAGTGACCATTGTGGGGTTTTTTTCTTTAATGGAAATGTTAAAACAATTTTGTCAGTGTGTGTACGTTGTGTAACCAGGAGCCAGCCCTATTTTTTGACCAGAACCAGGCAGTGACTAGACTGTGCTATTAATTTCTAGCCATATAACTATACTCTGAAAAGATTTAGGAAGGTGTGAAGAAATGCTGTAAAATAGGAATGCTTTCAAAAATTCATATTTTAATTGTTTATTTTTAACAATTTTATAGAAGTGAGGACAGAAGAAAAATATATTATTTGGTGACATCAGAAACATTCAGCAATGCCATCAGCAAAGAACTGGCAGAAACAGGTGGATCCCGGGTGTATCTATTATCCTGAGAAGTCTGGCTAGAAGTAGTCTTCAAAGAAGAACGGAAGCCAAAGGAAACAAGGATAAGCAACTCAACTATGAACAAAAACATAGGAACTGGGGTGCAGAAAAATGTAAGCAGGTCCTCTGGACTGAGGAGTCAAAATGGTGAGTTAAAATATTTGGCTGTAGCAGTATACAGGTTGTTTGCTGAAGGGCTGGAGAATAGTAAAATAATTAGTGTCTTCAAGCAACAGTGAGGCTTACAAGTTTGGGAATGCATATCTGCAAATGGAGTTGTAGATTTGGTTATGATTAATGGTGTCTTCAATTCGTGTCTGATTTGGCCCCAAATTTAGCAGGACAATGACCCCAAACATACAGCCAATGTAATTAAGAACTATCTTCAGCATAGAGAAGAACAAGGAGTCCTGAAAGTGATGATTTGGCACCTGCAGTGCACTAATCTCAACATCGAGTCTGTCTGAGATTACAGGAGACAACAGAGACACAAGGAGTTGACAGTCAATATCCACAGATGATCTGTTAGATCTCAGAGATCTTTGGAACAATCTACCTACTGAGTTCCTCCAAAAACTGCGTGCAGATATAATTGAAGAAGGAGTAGAATACATATGCAGAGTTTAATTAGAAAACATGAGCATAAAATCCAAAACATGCGGCAAAATGTATAACAGGAAACATGCAGAGTTCTATAACCAGCATTATCAGGCTGTCAGTCAGAAAGAAAGAAAGATAAAATTACATGAAAATAAATTCCTAGACTGCAAACTTTCCCAACCCAAATGACTACCCCATAACCCATCAAAATTCCATAAATATTAAATACACCAAAACACAATTATTAATACCCCTGAAAACTAGAATTTCCCTTCAGGAAATGCAAATCTAGTTACAAATTGTAGGCTGTGAATTTTAATGCTCTAAATAGTTACATTTTAGTTTACTGATATCCTTAAATATAACCAGTCCCTTTGAGCACTTTGAGTACTCCTTAGAATACTAGTAGTTGGTTGGCTGGGGACTGGTTAGGAATGGTCTTACCTCCATCAGGCTGGAGTGGACTCCTATAAGGTATGGCATAGGAGCACTAGCAAAAGGAGAGAAAGAAAGAAGTTATGCTTTTTACGTATACAGGCATACATTATTCACAGTAGTAGTAGCTTTATAGTAGATCTTTTATAGTAGATAAAAGATATCTTATATCTTTTATAGTAGATTTAGCTTGGATTTACATTTACATCTAGATGTGTAAACAACATGTAAAACGGAATCTTTTGTTGAACCATTTTTCAAGTGATCAAAAAATTGGAACATTCAATTCAAGTTTATTTGTATAGCGCTTTTTACAATGGACATTGTCTCAAAGCAGCTTTACAGAACAAACATAGAACAGAAGATAAACATAAGGAGAAGTACTGTATAAAGAATTAATATAATAAAAATTCAAGATATATATAGTTCACGGTGTGTGTGTATGTATGTATGTATGTATGTATGTATGTATATGTATTTATCCCAAATGAGCAAGTCTGAGGAACATGTGACTGACAAGTGTTTCTTGTCATGTAGATGTGCCCCATGAGATTTAGATTTCTAATTGAAATTGAAATTTATAATTTTGATATAGCCCTGGCTGTTTCCGGTGAAGACTGCATAAAGAAAACTGAAAACATAAAGACCAAAGAGTTGACTATGGAAGAAAGGCAAGCTATTTCAAAGCTGAGGAAGCAGGAAAAGTCAATCAGAGCCATTGCATAAATCATGTCCTAAATTTTTACGTAATGTTCTCTGATTGGTTTATCGCTGCCAGCGTACGTAGTGTATGTATGTATTACGTCCCTGTGTCAGCGGGAAATGATCCGACAGTCAATCAAGCGGAGTGCTTACCAAAGTCGCACAACAACATTTTTACAGATACATAAGGCGCACCGGATTATTAGGTGCACAGCCGATTTTTGAGAAAATTTAAGGCTCTTAGGTGCGCCTTATAGTGCGGAAACTACGGTACTTTAAAAAAAAAAAAAAAAGATAACTCGCTTAAAAATTGGGTAGTCTGCAATAAAGGTTTCCCTGTTCACACATCCAGATATAAATATCAGGAAACAATAAAGAAACTCTGATTTGACAGAAATTTGATTTCTAACCCAAATGTTTTCAGTGTACAGCAAAAAAAATGCAACACTAATATATTGAAAATATTTCTTTGCACCATTTCAGTCAATACTACTACTACAGACCTCTTAAATAGGATTAATTAAATATCAATACAAGTTTACTACTGTCACAGCATATTTTAGGCCATTTCAAAAGAAACAGTGTGAAACACTTTCACAAGGGTGTAAGGGCTAAATCATTTTTGGTGTCTAAAGTTGTTGCAAAAGTAGAATAGAATGCTTTCTGTAAGGGCAGGGAAGACAGAAATATTAATATAAATCTGACATAAATCTTGAAAAATCGATAAAGTGGGACAACTTAAAAGAACTTGTATGTCCACAATTTCTAAAATACCTACAAATTAATGAGTACAAAAATACATTTTACACAAATGCCAGCACATTTTATGTCCTGAGACCAATATCTGTGTATAATGTTCCCATACAGGAAACTATTCTTTGTTTTTTTTAATTGCTCTGTCAATTCCACAGTGCACCACAGCATGCTTCATAACTCGACCAACCAAGTACCAACTACAGTATATTTATTGTCAAATTTCAATGACAGTTGACCATTGGCAATTACCTTACATATGTACATAGTATGCCTGTCTATTTAATCTTCAACAAGTATTAGGCACTGTGTTGCTGTGTTAAGTAGTTTTATTTCCTTCAGCTGTAAATCATCACTGAGAAATGCTCCTACTTGAAATTACAATCTTACTAATCAATGGCTATGTATGTTGTGGGGTTTTGGTATTGTGTTTTCTGTGTATACACTGTATACATGTTCTTACCAGCAGTAGTCTAGAAGATGCTGTGGTAGCACTGGGATGTAAACATGCTGCCAGTACATAGGATACAACATGGCTGCTGCTGCATGGACACATGACGTTAACTATAAGAGAAAAATGGAACAGAGAGAGATATCATACACACATGTACACACTTATGTATGTATATGTGTATATATATATATATATATATATATATATATATATATATATATATATATATATATATATATATATATATATATATATGTGTACACACACACACACACACAGGAGTAGAGGCAGGGCTGGTGAAATGATCTGATACCATGGAAATCTCCCAAGGAAATAGAATTTGTCATGCTAGAACAACTCCTTGCCCTTGTACAGCAGGTTAGCCAGTGACTCATGGGATTGTTGTGGATGGAGTCGCCTGGAGACTGTCATGCCTTCTTTGAACCATTGTTGTGTCAGTCAGCTGTATGTTCTGGTCTTTATCAGCAATCATTTGAAGACTTTGACAGAAAGAGATTAGTGTTAGGTCTGTGGTGAACTCAGATTTTGTGATGACCCATTAGTTCCTAAGGAGCTCTCGGTTGCACGATTATAAACTGTTGTAGAAAGGACATTATTTACATTTATATTATTTACTGTCCAGTGTCATCCAAATGAAGATGGGTTCCCTTCTGAGCCTGGTTCCTATCAAGGTTTCTTCCTCATATCATCTCAGGGAGTTTTTCCTTGCTGCCGTTGCTTCCGGCTTGCTCATTAGGGATAGGGATAGATATACAATATTTTAATTTTTAAATTAATATTTGTATTTAATATAATTAATTATAAACTTTAATTGTATGTATTCATTTATTTATTTATTTTTATTATTTTTTTCTTATTATTATAATATATGGTTATACTTTCTTCTGTTTCTATACTTCTGTAAAGCTGCTTTGAGACAATGGGAATTGTGAAAAGCACTATACAAACTAACTGAATTTGAATTTTGAATTTGGTTCAAGGCAAGGCATTGGGGGCGGTAAAATGAAGGTGATTTTTGTGCACAGAAGCATTCACAAATATCCCATGATAGCCATTACAATTCAAATTTGGGGGCAAAAGCATAGCCTGACAGTTAGTCTCTGCCCCTTCTGCTAATTTTAGGGTCCAAATGGACAGCATTTTCTCTGTTATTACAGGGAATATGCCAGGTATGGGATTTGTGGCGTTCTGGGGTTGGCTAGAGAGGCATTGCTGAAAGCGTTGGTGTCAGCATTGCATCAGGGAAGCAAAAATGAGACAGAGGGGTCTTTCTGATTATTTTGCATTGAATTGATCCAGACGACGTCTCTGACATACTGACCAATGGCTTCATCAAGCAGTTAAATAAAACACTCAAATATGATTCATAAGTTGGTTCATCAAGATGCATGAAATTGGCATAAGTGGAAGTAAACATTATTGTTTGTAGTCTGGGTAAACGGGATTCCCCATTTGAATTACTACACAGACATAGATCTCACAGCATGCTCAATTGAGCAATGTTTTAGACTCATGGTATCTTAAGTATGTAACCTTGTGAATGTGTGAATAACATAGTGAATAACCATGTATCCAATGGTAGAGACTAAAGCATTTCTGTACGTTGCTCTGGATAAAGGCATCTGCCAAATGCTGTAAATGTAAATGTCGAGAGAGAAAACTGAAAGGAGGGACCTTCAAACAGTGAAAATGAAATTCAATATGTTCCTAATCTGATATTGGACCATTTATCATTGGAGAATTTGTCACAGGCACAAAAACACCAAGCCCAGCTATAAGAGTTTGCACTAGGAGAAAGAGTTCTCATTTTACGACCCACTTTGTGCTCCAAATTACTGGAAAGGCCCTGTTGAGGTCACACAGCAAGTTTGGTATGTCGACTATGAGGTTAAGCAAACGGATGGAAGAGAAAGTATGTAGAAAAGTGAGACACCCTCGTGGGGGTACGCAGCTGTCCCTGACGATTCCCAAAACATGAAAAATTAACCAAAAAATGGCATGCTCCAAATGGGCGTTATCAAAGAGTCACACAGTGATTGGTCCAGCTCAGTGGTTTTGCTGCCAATGTCTGACAGATAAGTCTAATTTGGTGCAGACTTCTGTAAAAAAAAAAAAAAAAAAGTCAATGCTGTGTCTAAATTTGTTGCTTATCCAATAACAAACGTATCAATTTACAACCTGCTCGATGAGCTATGTGCAAGCACATATTTAGTTGACACTGGATGAAACAGATACACAAAAAAATGACCTTTTCCACCCTGTTTGGCTTACAGAAATTTTATGCTTATCCAATACCAAACTTAATAGCACATTTTTAGATAACACTGGACACTTCCGTTCAGACTGATTGGAGCCCCAACAAAGTTTCAGTAGCTAATTGGACAGAATCGTCTGCCTGCGGGCAGTGTATGCCACTGCCTATTGGATGAGAATCAGACTTCCTCTCCTGCCATCCTTAGGCAGGTGGTGGTTTATAGACCTGCCAGCAGTGAGTTGCAGTAGTCCAGTCTTGAGATAACAAGACACTGAACAAACACCTGAGCAGCCTGTGTGGACAAAAGTGGCTGAATCCTTCTAATGCTGTAGAGAAGGAACCGACATGACAATGCACAAACATTGCCGTGCTCATTCATATCAGCCAATCTATCCAGGATCGAGTCATAGCAGCCAATCCATCAACACCTTTGCTAAGGCTCTGTATTTTCTTTTAATTTGTTCTAGGAAGCAGAACTTGAATACTTCATGTCATACTACAAAGCCAGCAGACTCATTCAGCTCTTCTGCCATAAAGAACGTTTTTGGCAATCATTTTTATTATACACCTTATTATAACTCATCTGTGTGTGATAAATGAAGACAATACTGCAGAACCATCTATACATACCCTTTGTCATACATATTGTTCACGGTAATCATTAACATTCCTACCTAATAATAAATACAAGGTACATTTGCCTCAACAATCAACATATACATTTTTAAAGTGTAGATAGAATATAATGTTGAAACATTGAAGAGAAGGATGACACTTACAGTGCTCAAATTGCTGGAGCTGATTAGGACTCTTCGTTCGTGCAGCATGCTTGCATATAGATGAAGCATATTGTTTACATCTACTGCTATAAAATAGTCTGTCATGTTTCTCTGAAACAAAAACAAATATCAGTTTCATTTACTGAAATAATAATAAGGGTTGGGTTTGATACTTGCACCTGTATACACACCAATCCTCATAAAACAAAACTCAAAAGTGATTGTGTGTGTGGCACGCAGTGTGCATTGTTCGAGTATCTGGTGTGCAGTTCCTTTTGTATATGGTAAATAGGTTTTTGGTGTTTATTTTATCGTCATATTATATTTCACATAACTCACATTTTCAGGTATACTTGGCAGCTCCCTTGGATCAGGCACAGTGAAGCAGGCATGCTAGATATTGAAAAGAAGCAAGAAATGAAGCAAAAATTTGTAAACATTTTTGTATTGGTTTACAATCCTGTAAACTTTTGTATTGTTTCATGTCCTACTGGTATAGAATTTATTCTATAGCCCAAAAGGAGACTTGAGAAAACAGAGTGAACATTTTGAAGACTGTACAATCTTTGGCTATTGATTCCAAGGCTGTCTAAAAAGACCTTAATATTAAGTCAGTTTGAAAATGAAAACCAGCTACTCAGTGTAATATAAAAAAATTGGGAAATCAAATGGGGTGATGCAAGGAAAAACACTTTCAATCAAGAGGAACATAATGGCTTGTCTAGATTTTGACAAAAAAAAAAAACAAAAAAAAAAAAAACACACTTTGATGATCTTTGAAGCCTCTTTTACACACAGTTACATACTCTCTCAAACAAACCACCAGAATTTTTTGATAATCTCCTTCTCATACAGTATCAAATCTTAGTGATTGTGAGGTTTCTTATATATTGTGGGTTTGTTTGTGTGTGAGAGAAAGAGATTTACCAAAGTTTCTCTCACATAATATCAAATTATGACCATGCAGAGAAACGTTAACTTCGTGTGAGAAAGTATGATTGCTTGAAAAAGAGGTTTGTGTGTTACAGATCATGTGTTTTTGATATTATGCTTAAGTAATGATAGTCTGAGAGCTAAAATTTGAAATTTGTCTGTAACAGCCTCTCATACACAGATACTAAAACACTCACTCAGATACATAATTATTTTTCATATTTAAGTAGCTGATCAATGAAATGAATTAGTTTGAAAGACAAAGGAAGAAAAGCATTAAAGACAACGTCGTCTTGGTTGCCACTTTGATAATGTAAGGAGTCAGAAAAAAGCCATCTAATATTATTTCATTCAGTTAAACTTAATGTTGATATATCAAAAATGTTGATATAGTGTTTAATACTCATAATTTGAGTCTAATAAAGTCAATTAGGGTGCATAACGTATTTCCTAAAAAATGTCATTTCTAAACTAACTAAAAGCCAGTTTGTAGGCAGTTTTTTAATGACAAAAGCATTCAGTCATCTCTCTAACTTCCCGGACCCCATAATCTTAATCAGTGGCCTGATTAACAGTGTGATCCCAAGAATTAGACAGAACTAAGTACACATAAAACATGAACTTACCAGAGTACAGAAACAATGTCAATACATGCCTAACTTTGGACTTAACAGTTCAGTACAACACCCAAACACAAAGGAATACAAATATCACTCATCAGCTCATTGTATACACTCTGGCACAATGAGTTCTTTCTAACTATTAACTCAATGATGTACAGCATTATCCAGTGGTTGACCGTCAAGGCCACAGGACCTTCCCTGCTGGTCCTATAAAAAAATTAAATGTGTGTTTAAAAAGACTGAATTGTATGGAACAGTGATTTCAACTCGCTGGGGCCAGCATTACAGATACTGCGTACCTTTTGTTAAAAGACCATATATATGAAAATCAGTAAATTAAATTTAGATGTTCAATGACAGGATGCCTTCTGGGCCCAGCAACATGCCCAACATAACCAGAACTTTCCTTATGAATTTCCTAATGTAGACAAGTGAATTGTTTGAAAAGAAAATGGCAGCTACTGTCATTGCTATGCATGATCTTGTTGCTGGTCTACTAAAAACACCTTTTTCAAGGCACCATTTTGGAGACAAACGAGAAATACTTGAGAAAGGTAGACCTACAATTAAACTGGATTCAATAACAAAAGGTATCATCTTTCCTCAGCCACAGTTTTTACAGGGATGTCAGGAAAAATTAAAAATTATCTAATAAATGCAGTGGCTGAAGTGTTAAATGAACATCAAAGAAGAGATTTGGTAGTTATGGTCAATGAGATGACTGACTCCAGTAACACAACGCAGCTCTCTCAGATATATCACTGAAATGGGGATAAAGGAGAGATTTTTCAAATTTGAGGACATGAAACTCTAAATCCAAATTATTGTCATAGTGCTACAGTAGCGCAGCTGTAATAGCATTGAGGCTAAATGGAGTACAGGCTCGCATAAAAGACCCTCCCCAGGCCCTCTTTGTGCAGACTTTCATCCTAGGGATGTTTTGGCAAAGACGGCTGCTGCACGTTATACAGGTAAGGTGTAACTGTAATGCCAAGCTGGTGTGCACTGTCCATGACAAAAGAGTTTTTCCAGCACATCCTTGACAATGATGAAGATTTTGACAGGGAAACTGTACACCGTGTTGAAATGGAGCGAGCTAAATTTAAGGACAGCCGAGCACACTGCGCAGTAAGCCAGATACACGCTCCCATTACAGCAGAGGTAATGAATTACTGCCAGCAGTGCCCCCAGTGCCAGCACACCTCCCACCACAAACCTGCCCTTACTCAGATCATGGACTATGCCACACAATACCCTGAGGTGCATTTGTTTGGCATAGTCCATATACTGTCTGTGTATTTTCTATTGGTTTTATATGGAGTCCTCACAGAGTTGAGGACGAAAGAGTGATTGCTGATGAATATGCACCGGAAAGTTTCTCTTACAGTATCTCATAGAAGGGAGTACACCCCTCACATTTTTGTAAATATTTTAATATATATTTTCATGTGACAACACTGAAGAAATGACACTTTGCTACAATGTACAGTAGTGAGTGTACAGCTTGTATAACTGTGTAAATTTACTGTCCCCTCAAAATAACTCAACACACAGCCATAAATGTCTAAAGTAAAAATGTCCAAATTGGGCCCAATTAGCTATTTTCTCTCCCCGGTGTCATGTGACTTGTTAGTGTTACAAGGTTTCAGGTGTGAATGGGGAGCAGGTGTGTTAAATTTGGTGTTATTGCTCTCACTCTCACTGGTCATTGGAAGTTCAACATGGCACCTCATGGCAAAGAATTGTTGCTCTACATAAAGAGGGAGTAGGATATAGGAAGATTGCCAACACCCTGAAACGGAGCTGCATGAGACCAAGATAAACTTATTTGGTTCAGATGGTGTCAAGCGTGTGTGGCGGCAACCAGGTGATAAGTACAAAGACAAATATGTCTTGCCTACAGTCAAGCATGGTGGTGGGAGTGTCATGGTCTGGGGCTGCATGAGTGTTGCCAGCACTAGGGGGCTACAATTCATTGAGGGAACCATAAATGCCAACATGTACTGTGACATACTGAAGTAGAGCATGATCCCCCTCCCTTCAGAGAATGGGCCACAGGGTATTCCAACATGATAACCACCCCAAACACACCTCTAATGCCCCTTTTCCACCAAAAAGAACCGAGTGCTGGTTCAGAGATAGCACTGGTGTTGGTTCAAAGTTGGTTCCACTGGCGAACCTTCTAAGAACCAGTTTGCCTTTCCACCGGCTAAAGAGCCATCACAGAGCAGAGTCTGACGTCACTGTATACGTGTCACGTGTCCCAGCAACTTTAGCGCAGCAGCGGCAAACACAAACACATCAACAATGGCAGATGTTGCTTTACTGTTACTGCTCATGGCTTTGTGAACCTACATTAGTATCCAAACGCGTCGAAACCAACGTGTACGTGCAGCTCCATGTAATTTGTATAAACGGAGGTTGTAATCGAGAAAGTACATAACGTTATTTTTCATTAACACAGAAAAAAGGTAGCCTTGGCATGTAGCTACTTGTAGCTATGTGTGCTTAAAGTAAAAAAGTATTAAACATTAGTATACTTAAGCTACATTATCAAATGCGCTAGCAGTAGCCCTGCCCCCAGCCCCTGACACAATCCACCTATTCCCAGTTAATATAACATGTAAAATAACTTATTAATAAAATATACAGTTCCGGCAGTTGTTTTGCTATACCTGATTTCTGGATAAAATTCGTAAGGGAAGTAGATAGAATTTTTTGTCTGTTTTTGTATAATAGACTAAGGTAAATTTAAATGTACTCGGTATCAAAGAAAAGTTTTGTATTCTATTGGCATTGAATATAAATACTTTGGCAAAGTGCATGTAGATGCTGTGAGAATAATTGTATAAAACAATCTTTTCTGATAATGTTGCAGACTTTTTGGATAGAGCACATTGTTCTTTCTCTCTCTCACACACACACACACACACACACACACACACACACACACACACACACACACACTCTCCCCCACACATAAACATTCCTTCTCTATCTTACACATACACACAGATGCCTTGACCTTAGTTTAACCCCCTCCCCACCATAGTGGCACCCCCTTCTTTGCAGGTATTGCACTTGCAACACCGAAAGCAGTTGTAAGAAACATGATACTTTGGCTGGGAGGTTCCTACATTGAGATAACGGCCAAGGCTGCTTTTGTGGACACTAGCATTAAGCACTGCACACACACATTATGCCATCCTTCTTCTTGTACGACTATATATTCCTGTTTTACTTAATAAACTTTGGAACTTCTCTCTGAAAAGACTTTGACTACTGTGTTTCATTGAGACTTCCCCGAGTACTCGCCGGGAACCAGAAACCGAGCAGAGGTCCAAGAGGCTCAATTTACGGTTATCCTGCACTAAGAGCAGATGAAAGAATTGTTATCCTGTCTCCAGACGGAAGATGAGAATTCCATACAGATGCATTCTGTCTTATGAAATTAAAAATGCATCACAAAGACATGCTTTCAAAAACATGATAAATGTGTAGACAGGGCTTTAAACAATGTTAATTTACTTTTACTCAGTCATGTATATCTTCCTGTGCATGTTTAATAAGATTATTACCGTATTCAGGTATACAGACATTCCAGGGTCAGGAATTGATAATGCATGTAGAGACTCCATCAATTCCTTCTTTAAATTCTCCTGTAACAGGCACACAAAAACACACATGCCAACATTTTATTTTAAATACCATACACATTTTATTTCCTTCTGGACTAATAACTCTCTCCAACCCTGAGCAGCTTTCAACATGTTACCACCCAATTGATTTACAGCCTTTTGCGTTAGAAAACTGGTGCCTATCCCTACATGCAGTGAGCTTTAAATGTATAACACTTTCCAAACATTTACTGGATATATAATCCACAATCCATATTTTAGGAAAATATCAGGGTGCAAGTGGCTTGGAACTCAAATACATAGTTACACCTCACCAACAAACACATATACACACAACCAACAGTGACCAAACTACTTATTTCTGTGACCGTGCTTACCTGTCCTTTATTAGTGTAGTTAGCCAGCATATTCAGCAGATTATAGAACACTTCAAACCATGGCAGATAACTGTATGAACAAACCAAAACATTCCACATGTTTATGAAATTGTTAGAAGACATCAAACCACAATAGATCACTGAATCTCACCTGAGGAAACAGTAGCCACTCTGAGCTCCATCAGATAGTTGGCAGAAACCAAAACGCTGCTTACTCTCAACATCAGTCAAGACAAATGTGAAGTTTTGTGCCACCTGTCCCACTGCCGGACTGAAATAAGAAAATGGGTCTAAAGATCTACATCTAAGTACGAACCAAAAATGTAGGCATGTGTGCATGAATGTGTGTTATACCTGTCCATACTGAAAGGGAAGCAAAACTTAGGCACAGTCTGCAAAGTTTCCTGTGGAGGAAAGAAAGAAAGAAATTGAACATCTAATAAGAGTGTGTAAAAACATGCAGGAGATGCCTGACATTACAAGGATTTGGCTTTTATGAATAAATCTTAGTGCTCGCAGAAGCAACAATGTATACTTTGTCACTGAACCCATGTCAACAGTTCCAATCTAATTTCTGAGATTTTATATACTTGTATTTGAAAACAGTATGTGTCCTTCAAGTAATATGTGTAAATAGGTGTGTATTGAGGAGAAAAAAAAAGAAAAGGTGTTTTTTCTAGAAAAATGGTTAAGCACATATATGCATAAGACCACATATAAAAACACATGAAGAATACACACAAGACGACACAGGTGATTAAAGCATAATGACAACATGCAGACCTGGTCAGTATAGTCCTCAGGGAAAAGCCAACACATCTCTGCCCCTAAAAAACAGATTAAAAACACAAACGAATGATAAAATAGAATAAATAAAAACTACTACTACTACTACTACTACTAATAATAATAATAATGAGAAATAAAAAGAAAAACTCACAAATAAATTCATGAATTTATCAGGTATAAATAAGATATAACAATTCCCTTATAGCAATTCAGATTCCTATTTAAAATTTTTTAGAAAATTAAAAACATTTTAATTTTCATGCATCCCTTGTTACTGTGGGTGCAGGCTCGCTTTAACTTGGTAGTTGTACTGTAGATTGAAAAAAGCTTCAGTTGTCCATTTTCAGTTAATCTAATTCTGTGTAAAAGTTTAGGCAGGTGTGAAACTGTACAGTTTCCCTGTCAAAATGCTGTAAAGTAATAATGCTTTCAAAAATAGATATTTTAATTGTTTATCTCTTTACAAAATGCATAGTGAGAAAACAGAAGAAAAAATCTAAATCAAATCAATATTTGGTGTGACTACCCTTTTGCTTCAAACCTGCATTAACTCCTACACTTTTTACAATTCCAAAAAGTCAAGGATTTTGAAGGATTAGTGTCAGGTATATGATTAACCAGTTATACCAAGAGGGGGATAATGATCATCAATTTCACATGTACTGTAGGTTGAAACACAGTCAATAACTGAAACAGAAACAGCTGTGTAAAAGGCATAAACCTGGATGAGGAACCGCCAAACTCTGCTACTAAGGTGAGGTTGTGTAAGAAAGTTTCAGGTCATACACCATATGGCCAGGAACGAACAGGAAGTGCTCATGTTAATTGTACAATTAAAGAAAAACAATATAGGACATTTGCCATTATTTTTCATACAAACTGTTTAAAATCCAGCACATTTTTAAATGTCTATGATCTACAAGAGAAACTGACACAAATATACTGGGAAAAGGAAGGGATAGTGTGACCCAGAAGTATTCAGAATTTAGCTGAGGGCTCCCTCTGTTGGTTCGGAAAGGGAGAGGGAGGTGGAAAATGAGTGCGGAGGTGTCGCCAAAGTTGGTGTAAAAAGTCCCTGTTGGTGTAATGGTCATTTTTCCATATTGTAGTTATCTAATAAATATAAAATATATACACTTCTATATCAAAGCAATGTATACTCATACACCTTTTATTATATATGCTGGGGTATATGTATAAGTTAATGTTGGAATGTGTATTCACCTTTTGCCTCAGAATATTTCACCTCCATGTAAGCTTCAAAGATCTTCTTAGGCTTGTCCCTGAAATAAACAGGTGTCAGAAGACAAAAAATGAAGATATTAAATATCTACTCATACTCAGCAAATTATAAGAAAACAAACTAGACTATTATGTCCAGGCAGTCTGTTGGTTTATTTTGCAATGTTTTATTTTAAGCCTGGTTTATAGTTCTATAATCTAGTATCTTCTAGCACATCAGAGCATGTTTATGAGGACAATCAAGTCAATAATCAAGTCTAACCTGTACCAAAACCATTTCAAAAGAGTTTCCACTTGTCTGGAACAAGTAGCAATACATGGTCCATATACTGAAGTTATACACATTTTATAATTATAGATGCTGTAAAATTGTTTAAAAAATTAGTTGTCTTTTCGGTGGATAGCTACCAGGGGAAGTCAGCCATTTTAATGACTTTAATTTACAGCCATGTAAATACCCTCAATTATTTATATAGGCCACCAAATTATGATTTAAATTTAATTTAAAGAAACTTTAATCGCAGAGGACACATTTTATTATACCACTATAATAGACTAACATGAACAGCAATAGAACATATTTAGAAAGAATAGTTTGTCACACATTGTTATAAAATTATACATTCCCTTAAGAAAGTATTAAAATTACAATACTAATTCTTTAGTTTTTTGCTATACACTGAAGCAACAGACCAAGATATTAATTAATTTATTCATTTATTTATGCTTACATATATGTCAAGTCAAGAAGCTTTTCACAATGAAATGAGAATGTTTCTCCAGGACCATGGTGCTACATAAAACAAAAGCCCTATTCGGACGGGACTAGTTTTACAGGGGGTCGTTAGAGAAATTTCAGTTTCACAGACGTACTTTGTGATTTTAATCCCGTCCGAATCTGCCATGTCTGTCTTTTTCCTCACACGACCTGTGTAAAAATTCCAGAGCAAATTACCTACTGTTTTTCAGCAAAATCGGCGCTCCTCTGAGAAATCTAATCCCGTCCGAATGCGAATGTCTGTGATTGCCGAAAATGTTCCAAAACGCGTTTTCTTGTCCGTTTTGGTCAACATGCACTACCGTATTAACCCTAGCGCACCGGTATTGAAGTTTCTGCTTTCTACCCTACCCAAACCTTGTGGTTGTGTATACAGTTTTCAAACTGAAACTGAAACGTAGGTTCGCTCCAAACAGAAATTAAACCCAATGTTTCCTCCCGACTCCAGTGTCGTGCCGCTTCCTTTTTCGCCGCCACTTTACTATTGATCGGTCATATGACCATACGCAATCCACGCATCCTGGACATGTGGTCATGAAATGACAGACGTCGGCTGAAAAAGAATTCTAACTCAAACGTCGTTTGGAAAACTAGTCTCGTCCGAATAGGGCTTTAGCCACATATGTGCAACCTGGTGCAAACAGTGCAGGACAAAAGAGACAACAACTTTTGTCACTGCAGGACAACAAAGAGACAACTTGCATTATTGCAAACAAATAATGCAAGGCATTTCAAAAAAGATACACAAAACAGCACAGAGCAGTGTAAGGTGCAATCAATATTGCGTGTGCAGAAATACTGGAATGAACACATTAGTATTATAGCAGCTGTTACATGAGGTATTGTAATGTATTGTGCAAAACAGCAATCAACTGAGATGTGTGTCATACAACTTTAAACATGTTATCCTTTGTTTGAACCCATGCATTTTTCAAATGATCAAAATATTGGAGCATGCAGAGACTGGTGTCTCTTGTTGCTCAGGTGTGTTCTGTTGCCCTGATTGATTAAACACTTAATAGCTCTGAATGTCTACTCTCGGCTTAACCCCTCGGTTTAGCTGGTGAAGACTGCATGTGCTGTTAATCAGGATAAAGCAACAAAGTTCATACAGCTATATATGAAAAAAGACAACTCAAGCATAGCCATTGCACAAACATTGGGCATAGTGCAAGTTAATACAGAGATTAGACACAAAGGTTCTGCACCAAGATTAACCTCTACCAATATGATGGGAAGGCAAAAGTGTGGAGGTAAATAATGATCTGCCCATGATGAAAACATAAAAGCTTGCTCAAACAAAGTGGAGGTTGTTTCATGGATTGGGATCGCATGACAGTTTCTGAAACTGGCTCATTTATCTTTTGCTGATGATGCAACTAATGATGGCAGCAGGAGAATGAAATAGAAAGTCTGCCTGCCAATGTACAGCAAATATAACACTTTTTCACACAGGGCCATATGGGTTTGGAATTTGTTTTCCCTTAATAATAAAAACTTTCGTTTAAAAACTGCATGTTGTGTTTCGTTGTGTTATCTTTGACTAATATTTTAATTTGTTTGATGATCTGAAACATTAAAGTGTGACAAACGTGCAAAAAAAAAAACAGGAAGAAGCCAAACACTTTTCCACACCACTGCATATTTATCTGAATAGTCCCGGGCAATTTAAAATAACTTCCACATTGTCCCTGATTCACACATTTGGGTGCTTAATTAATCGGTTAAGCAGACCAATCAAATTAGACATCCTTAGGAAAGGAGGTGGGCAACACTGATTTTAAGGGTGAAAGGAAAAAACAAAAACAAAAAACACTGTAGTGCCAAGGTGTTCCCATAAAGACCAACAATGCCAAGAGATATCTGATGACATCAGGAAGAAGGTGGTGACAGCCCATCAGTCTGGGGAAGGCCATCTCCAAAAGATTCCAGCTCCAAAAATCCACTGTAAGACAAATTATCTACAATTGGAGGGCATTCACATTTGCTTAGAAGTGGATGCCCATCAAAACTATCTTCAAGAAACACCATAAAAATAATACAGGAGGTAAATGTCAACCCACACATCACCTCTATAAAGTTGCAGACCTCTAGTAGATGCATGTACATTTACTCCAAATGCTGCCAATCAGACAAAAATGAACAGGCATGATACTTATTAAAGTGTTGCTAGAAGGAAGCCATTGCACAAACCTGAAGCCTACTGGAAGTACATTCTCTGAAGAGATAAAGTCCAAAATAGATTTATTTGGTCATAATCAAAACCACTATGTTTGGAGACAAGCCAACATTGAATTCCATGAAAAGTATCTTCCTCCCAACTCTGAAGCATGGTAGTGTGAATGTGAAAGTCTGGAGCTGCTTTTCTGCCTCTGGTCCTGGATGACTGAATATTAACCAGGCAAACTTGACTTCTCAGGACTCCAGCCATCAGTCAGGGATCTAAAGCTGGGCTGATGCAACAAGAGAACACCCCAAAGCATTCAAGCAAAACCACCAAGGCCTAATAGAAAAAAGATTTGTACTCTGAACTGGCCTAATCAAAGTCTGAACCTCAATCCAATCAAAATGTGGCTAGACCTGAAGCAGGTGATATATGACAGATGTCCAGCCAACCTCTCTCAAATGGCTGAGTTCTGCAAAAAGGAGTGGGCAAAAATCCCCAAAGACAGATGTTAGAGACTGAACAGTGGTTTCAGAACACGTTTAGTTGAAGTAAGGTCTGCAAAAGGACATACCACAAGCTACTTAACAGGGTTCACACACTTCATTAGCTCTACTTGACCTTAGTGCTGCATTTGACACTATAGATCACATCTTCCTAGATCGCTCACAAAATTACACATGTATTCAGGGACAGGCTTTAAGTTGGTTTAGATCCTACCTGTCTGATCGATACCATTTTGTAGAATTACAAAATTAATTATGGAGTCCCTCAAGAATCAGTTCTAGGAGCTCTGCTTTTCTCGATATACATGCGTCCTTTACGGAACATAATTAGAAGGCATGGGGTTAATTTCCACTGTTATGCTGACGATACCCAGTTATATATCCTCATCAAAACCAGATTAAATAGCTAAATTGTAAATTTTCTGTTGTTAAACTTGGATAAGACAGAAATACTACTCATCAGTCCACACCTCAACTTCCATTTAGAGGGATGTACCGTTACTAGTAGCTCAACAGCAAAAGACAAGCAGAGTGTTATATTAGACAGCAACTTGTTTTTTGAAAATCATATCGCCCATACTACAAAAACAGCTTTCTTCCACCTTAGAAATATTGCCAAGCTACAAAAACATCCTATTTTTATCTGATGCTGAGAAGCTAGTTCATGCATTCATGACCTCTAGCCTGGACTATTGTAATGCATTACTAGGTGGTTGTCCTGCATCTTTAATAAATAGGCTACAGTTGCAGCTGAGAGTTCTAACCAGGACAAGAAAATATGATCATATAATCCCAATCCTATCATATTTACACTGGCTACCTGTTAAGTTTAGAATTGATTACAAACTGCTGTTACTTACGTACAAGTCTCTTAATGGTTTAGCTCCCAAGTATGTAACTAGTCTTCGAACAAGTTACAATCCTTCACGCTCTCTCAGATCACAAAACTCAGGAGTACTGGTAGTTTCCAGAATATCTAAGTCCACTAAAGGCAGTAGAGCGTTTTCGTATTTGGCTCCCAAACTTTGGAATAGTCTTCCTGATAGTGTTCGGGGCTCAAACACTTTCCCAGTTTAAATGTAGATTAAAAACTTGTCTCTTTAATCTGGCATACACACAATACTTCCCTTAATCTTGTGCTCTAATACATTTGACAAAATGCAAATTATCATTTAGTGCCTGATAATATTATGAACAGCAGCTACAGTATGTTAATTCCTCTCCACCGCTTCTCTCTTTCTACCCATCCCGAGGCATCCAGAAATTGTACCAGCTCCGATTGTCTTCCGTGACATGAAGATTTTGGACCTCCACTAAGATGAGGCAGACTCTGTGAGGATCCTGAGGCATCTAGAGATTTACCAGCCCCAGTTAGACTCTGCTATACTAAAGAGGAGATGCCAACTACATGTGGTCTTTGAGGACAACAATCTCCTCATCAATACAAGATTGATCAGACTGTATATTTATAATCACACTTTCCAGGGTCACCCATATGAGGATGGGTTCGCCTTTGAGTCTGGTTCCTCTCAAGGTTTCTTCCTTTACCATTCAAGGGAGTTTTTCCTTGCCAATGCTGCCTGAGCCACATCAGACTTGCTCGTTGGGGATAAATACAAACAAATAGATATCTAATATTAATATAGAATTTTGTATTATATTAATCTTTATATTATTCTTTATAATAGCCTTTTGTTCTGTTTATGTTCTGTAAAGCTGCTTTGAGACGATGTCAATTGTAAAAACACTATACAAATAAATTTGAATTGAATTGTGCACATCAAATTTTCAGTTTTTGTGAAATAAACAACTTTTGTTGAATAAATAATAATATATTCATTGCACTTCTTTTTTGGGGTCCATCATTGGATAAATAAGGTTTTTTTGATGTAAATTTGCTATTTTAATATTCTTACAAAAAATTAATGACCACGTCTATCTCTATATATACATATACACACACACACATACATACACAATATAATTGATGTTTATATAGACTTCAGCCTTATATCATCCTGCTCCTTTCCTATAGTGTACCTCAGTATTATCTGACCAGTCAAATTTGTAGTTATGCTGCACCCGTGAAAACTAGGAAGGGTCTACCATACCCACTCCCTCTCTCTTATGGCAAAATGAGTGGAGGGAGTCTAAAAATTGGGTAGTCTGATACAAAAGTTTGCATGTTTAAATGTTTAATAAAGCTACATGTAAATACCAGGAAATAGAAGCTAAAATCCTAAACTCTCTTTTCATAGTAATCCTTTGATCTTAAACCCAAGTGTCAATTCCAAAAGACTTCAGTAGATTCTGCTTTATTTTAAGACTGTCTCTTTCAATACTTTTGGTCATTTGGCAACAAAATGTACCATAGTACAAAGTTAACACATTTAGAAGTAAACAGCAGGAAAAGAATCATGAGATTCTGATCTACTGTCTCATATTTATGTTTTGATTTTAAACCCAAGTCTTCAGTGTACAACAAAATACTTTAGGAGGGGTCTGAATTTCATTAGGTCAGAAATAACCTCATAATTTTTGAAGTATTAAAACAGTTAAATATAAATATGTGCCAGGTTAGATGAGGTGCTGAGTGAGTTCCCCATCCATTAAGGGAAAATGAACTTTTCCCCATCAGCCTCAACTGAGGAAAGGAGCAGCAACAGTTCTTAAGTGGAGAACAACTGGAATAATACTATACATCAATAATGTAAGTAATGTTTTTTTTTCTTTTTGTACATTTAAATTTCTGTAGTTCAATAGAAGTGAAATGTTTAAAAATATATGCATGCATTTGAAAAGAGTAGCATTCATTTTTAGCAGTATTAAAATTAACTGCTAAATATCTAATTCATTCTATGAATCTATGACTGTGGTGTTATTTTTATTTAAATAGTGTTACATTCCAGTAAGATAGCAGCCCAAAAAAAGGGTCATAAATCTGCACACCCTTGCAGTAAGTATTATTTTACAGCAATAAAACTTGATAAATTTAAGGTATGTTTCTGTACATGGTAGTCATTTGACCAATTATGGCTGTGCTATTTGCTACCCTCTTTAGCATCTTTGTTTTCTCAATTAGATGTGGCTGGCAAACAAAAAGCTCCAGATTCACCTACAGAGTTCACCATGTGGGCAATACCCTGTATGTCTCAACCCGTATCTTTAAACTAGAGTATTTAGAGAAAACGCCTAAAGCACAGAGAGAACATGAAAACTTCAGCATATAAGGCAGAGGCTCAAACCTCCATCCCTGGAGGTGAATGGCATATAGTTTAAATTAAATGGCATTTATGAAACATTTTTAGATACTAGTGTTGAATTAAATAACACATTTAAAATTAAGCAGTTACATTATGGGAAGAGCTTTTATTGCACAAGCATTTGTGTCTGACAAGCTTATCATTGTTATTATCATCCCGTTGCTGTTCATTTTAAATAAAAAGTCAAGTGTATTGTGAATCCCTTAGGTAATGATTTTTATTGTGTTTATCTGGGTTGATTTGGACCTCTCATATAAAGGAGAATTTTATCATTTAAGATCTGCTGCTGATGGGTCTACTAAAATGATATTTATGTGCAACATGGCAAAATAAAATAAGTTTGACACTCCTGGCCTAGCTAGAATCTTACCTAGTGGAGTATGCCATGCATGTTTTAGACAGGTCTTACTTAATCCATTAACATACAACCCTAATGTCCCATTTCTTAAAAACTAGCTTCAGCGCTGTTTAAAATAAAAAAACTCTTTACATATATTGTAATGTTGCTGCTACACTATACACTCTCGTGTATAATATACATGTCTTCTAAGGTGAATAAGAAGGATGCACGAGAGAAACACACACACACACACACACACACACACACACACACACACACACACACACAATTATTATTATTATTATTATTATTATGCTCGGGTTGTTTGAGACAAATAAACAGGGTAATGAGAGTAACAATCCTAAACATATGCAATTATCATGTGAACCTGTCAGAAAATTACGAAAAAATTCCACCCTCCAGGAACAAGTACAATCGGGCCTACAGGGGTCTAGGGCTCCACATTGGCAACCCGCAATAACCTGAAACAGATAACGTTAGATGACAAGGCACTTACTTGATCCGAGATCCCATTTTCATCTCTTTTTCAGCGTCAGTTTAGTGATGAAGCATTAACTTGTTGAGGGAATAAAAGCCATTTGACAGCCCCGTTAGATACGAACTGCAACACGTGACGATCACTAGCGCGTGGATGCAGGAATTCTGGGAGATGTAGTTTTGTAAAGACCCACGGGAAATTCGCTGGAACAGAAACCAAAGCGCTAATGAACTTCATTTACCAAGCAACTTGTTCAATATTACGCGCTAGCAGCGTGATAAAAACATTGGTGTATTCGGGTTAACACAGGTCGCGTGCGGGCGGGCGTTTATGTATGTGTTTGGATGTGTCAGTAATGGGATTTGATCAATGGCAGGCACTTATTACAGCGTAACAGATATTGCGTCATTGGGTAGGCGTGGCCTATTTGATAATCTAACCCTATCCCTAAACCTAACCCTAACCATAACCGTAGTTTTGGTTGTTTATTTGTTTTCTAAAATAAATCTACCTGTATGACTGTTTTGTCCTTCGTAGTATGCTGTTTTTTTTAAAGAGGGCGTTTTCCAAGACCTCCGGAAACACGCCCACTTTACGTCGTGGTAACGAAACCCCTGGAATTTAGTGAATGCCTTTGAAATTCAATACTGGCCAACCATGATAAATATATCTAACAGATTAAATTAGATTTTATTGTACTTTCATATATAGTTGTTACAGTAGCTTTTTATTTATGCTTATTCTGCATCAGTTATACAACATTATTGCCTATATACATATTCATGCCTACTGTTTATGGCTGAATAAGAAACAGTACAAAGAATAAGAAACAATGGCTAAATAAGAAACAGATGTTTTAAATCGGTAAAAACCTTTATTTGTTGTATACTAGTAAAGGGAATTGTTAATTTACTACACCCAATTTTATATTTTGGCTTTGAGCACATTAAGAGACAAGGTATGGAGGGAGCAAGTGAAACAAGCATGCATGTGGCAGACCAGGTCTTTGCTAATAATGTTGTCAAATTGTTAGCATAGGTGCATAACTGAATGTAATTAGGTTTCCAGAGGAGGGAGAGTGGTTATATTGGTAAAAGGACGTTGGAGATGGAAATGCCAAAGAGGAGATATATGGATGTGTTGAAAGGGGACATTAAGTTAATTGGTTCAAGAGTAGAGGATGCCAAGGATGAAGTTAGGAGGAAATGAGGAGATGATTCACTGTGGTGAACCATAATGGGAAAAGCCGAAAGTAGAAGAAGAAAGAGGTGCAAGATATGTTAAATTATATATTTATTTAGGGGTGTAACATAATGACTGAATGGAATTTGTCACACAAACACTGTCTTTATGAAGCTTCAGTTATATTTACATTGTTAAAATTTTTTGTGGTTGCTGTATTTAAAATAATATCATTTAGTTTAGCTTTGTGCAATCTTTTCAGTGTAGCTGACACCCAAGGCAGGGTATATTCTAATTTTCTGTAGCCTTTTCATGACATCCAAATTGAGATAGCAGAGTACAACATTTCATGGAATACATTACATTATATTACAATTGACCATAATGTTAAAAACTGTGTTTGATCATCCCTCACAGGGTAGGGAGTCAGGATAAAAAAATAATTTGTAGGCTATAAAAGGAAAACAGAAAGAAGCAGCTTTTATTTTTTGATTAAACAGCTGCTGATTGGTTTCTCTGTCATAGTTCAACACATGGACACTGTTTTGTATACGGTGGTGAATGGGCTCATACTTAAAATGTCCTCTCTTTCTGTCCTTATAGTATCCATGCCATAAGTGTGGCCCAGTGTCTTGCTCTCCTGGTCAAGCACTAAGGTAATTAATGCATTCTTGGAAGAGTCTGCAAAAAAACTTGGTAATATGAGCGATGAATTGCGAACATTGTAATAAAAATCTAAATCATTCTTTGTTTTTTTCTGTCATACTTATGAGGTTTGGAGAATTGTGGGAAGGAGCAGGGAGTCAGCTCACATTGCAATGATTCGCAGTCTAAGTTGATTCATTCATAGCCAGTTTTGCGTGTTGACTGATTAAGTGTTTGTACCAGTTGAGCGGCTCTGTTTGTTGGTTAAGCACGGTGGCTTGGTGGTTAGCACGTTCACCTCACACCTCCAGGGTTGGGGGTTCGATTCCCACCTCCGCCTTGTGTGTGTGGAGTTTGCATGTTCTCCCCATGCCTCTGGGGTTTCCTCCGGGTACTCCAGTTTCCTCCCCCGGTCCAAAGACATGCATGGTAGGTTGATTGGCATCTCTGGATAAATTGTCCGTAGTGTGTGATTGCGTGAGTGAATGGGAGTGTGTGTGTGCCCTGCGATGGGTTGGCACTCCATCCAGGGTGTATCCTGCCTTGATGCCCGATGACGCCTGTCATAGGCACAGGCTTCCCGTGACCCGAGGTAGTTTGGATAAGCGGTAGAAAATGAGTGTGAGTGAGTGCTACTTTAAATTTCCTCACTGAAAAATTGTTTGTTAGATTTAATTAATTCAAATGTGTACATTGGTTCCATGTGTCTGAAATGAGTAACTTTAAATTGAGTAACCGTACTTTTCATACATCCAGCATGATTTAAGTGTTTATTTTCAAATCCCCAAGTAAAATCAAAGACTACATCTGAACTGAAACTCAAACCAATTATGGCTGCGCTATTCTATCATATTTTTTTTCAATTCAATTTATTTGTGTAGCGCATTTGACAATTCACATTGTCTCAAATCGCAAATATCTTTTAATAATTAAGTAGACATTCCATGCAATTTGGAAGAGTACACATTTGTAACGGTGCTGCCTGCTACACAAGGGTTCCAGTCAGAGCAGTGAACCATGCACATCCAGGGGTCTGGGATTTTGCACTTTGGTGGTACTCACATGTTAACTGAGAAACGCCAACACAGGTGTCAGCACCAGTGCAAATATTGTGGCTCCATCACTATACATCTAACATTTGGGCCACCACTAATAAGTAGTGGTTAGTCCACTACTTATTCCACTCATGTTTCCAGCTTACTGTGTAGAAAAGCCATGTTAATGAAGAGCATTCTGTTTTAGCCCTGGTAGACTCAGGCTGAAGGCAGAATCTACCCTTTATTCCTACCAGAAACAATTGCCATGGAGGACTATATTGATGAGGTTCTGGTTTCATACGGCCCTCTTCCTCCCCGGCAGGACCTGGTGTTTTCTTTGTGGAAAAGAAGGATGGAGGTCTCGGGCCATGCATAGACATATACATATACATATATATATATATATGTATATAAATACATATATACAGAGTGAAACCCAGCAACAAGTCCAAGGGAAAACCAAGCTCAGAATCAGAAACAGGCAGAAGTCTACAAATAGATAGACAAATAGAAAAAAAATGTTTTTTGTTTTTTGTATTCCTAGTTAATTTTGCTACAGTATTAAATTAAAATTTAGGATTATTTTTCTTATTTTCAATAAGGCTTTCCGGTCTAGCAGCACTAAGAGTTCATTTAGTTTGACAACATTTACACTTGTTTTAAAGTTTGTGTGTTGTCGTTGTACCAGGGTGTGATTTTTCTTCTCTCTAATTAATTTCCTTTTAAGTGGAGCTACAATATCTAGGGTGTAGCAAAACACTGACTCTAAATAGTCAGTCACCTGATCAAGTTCTGTCGGATCAGTCATTACTTATGGGAATATGTATACTGTATAGATTGTACTGGTGTTTTGGGGGGTTTTGTTAATTAAGTTAATTAAGCAATTGTACATTTTTGAAGATTTATTTTTAAATTTTGCTTATAGTGTTGTTTTAACGTCTCTGGGGTTTAATTTATGGGTTGTGTGCTAAAATGTCATCAGTGTATAAACTGATTTTATGTGTTGTGTTTGCTGTCAGGATCCTATAAGGTTTTGTCTTATTGTTCACGGTTAAAAATGTTTAATTGGGATATTGTGTCTCTGTGCTGTGTGAAACTGTGTGATGTTAATCCAGAAATCATAACTCTAGCCTTTGATGATGTATAAGGAAATTTTAGCCACTGGACAAATGTTTTCAAAAACCTAATTTAGAACGTGTAGATTTTTCAAGTATTCCACTGCATAAACAGTTACTATAACTGATTCCAGATTTTACTCAGATGTGTAAAATAACAGGTTGTCCAGTCTGTACACATGGGTGAATAACTGTTTCAATTCTATTATCTAGTCTCTTGTTATTATTTTGTGTCTGTTAAAGTAAAGTTAAATAATGGTGATATTGATTTCTATTGGTAGTGTCTAATTTGTTAAATAGTGATGCTTAAAAAATCTAGAACTGCTTATAGAATTCAGCTGGACAACAATCAGTGTTTGGTGCTTTATTATTAGCCATATAGTTCAAGAGGATGTAGAGCTGTTTTTTTTTTTTTTTTTTTTTTTTTTTTTTTATTTTTTTTTAAATTACATTTCAATTCAACTATGAAATTTACTTGTTCTTCTGATAATTTGGTAGTTTCATATTATTTCAAAAATTATTGATGTGTCTTCTGTGTCTGGAAGCGTTGAGTATGAATGGTCTAAATGTATTATTAAATGAGGTAGAGAAACTTACAGCTTTGTGGCAGGCCAACAGTCTCTCTCTGACTGTCAAGAAAACTAAGGTCCTGATTTTCATTCCACTCATTATTGGCATCAACATTCTGGAGAGTGTAACTTTAGGTGCATTGGAGTACACATTTGAGGACCTAACATGGACTCATCTAAACTCAGCTAAGGAAATTCCAACTGCCTAACAGTTCCTTGGGAATGGCTTTTGGTTTTCTTCCTACTAAGGCCTAGGGATCACTGCTAATCACTGCTTTCAGCTACAAGTATATCAATATTATTGTTTTTGTCATTCATCCTTTTTTCATACTGAGCCACACAAGACAGCATTTTGGTAAATAATAATTAACTTCTATTATTTTGATAGGGTCTAGATGTCAGGATCCAGCCCGGACTTTGGCCACGTGCTTTTGTTTATATTCTGTGTCACGTGTCTGCCCTGCCCTTGTCTCTTCCTCCCCATTTCTGCACACCTGTTTCTCATGTGTTAATTGTCCTGTGTATTTAACCGTGCCGTGTTGCCTATGGCAGCGTGGAATCCTTCTCATTATTTGTCACGTCTCTTGTCATGTCTTTTGTTGTCATGTTCCTGTTTTGTGTTTTTTAAGTTAATAAATCTGTTTTTACACTATTTTTTACACTATCCTGCATTTGGGTCTGTTTTTATCCTGTACCACTGACACTAGAATCTGTGGTTGAGTATAGTGAAGTCTGGTCTGGCCTCCACAGCCTACTGCCACCTGACCCTCACCTGGAAAGAGCAGAGGGAATAATTATGGAATGAACAAAACAAAAAATTGCCAGTATTTAATTATTAACATATTCTGAATAGTCGCCTCTTTAGATATCCTACACATATATTCATGAAGAACCCATATTTACTGTTTATAATGAATTTATATTTTAACATTACTGAAATCATAATTTAATATAATGGCATTGACAGGGTACAACATTTATGTGGCAATGTGTATCAGCTTACAATTATATTATAACATGAAGGATGTAGCATGAAGGTTGAGCAATATCTTACTAACACATTAGTTTGTTAGACATTAACATTGCCTTAATTACCTTCAATTGCATTAGTTACCTATGAAGTTATTTGCTTGTTAATCTATGTTATTAGGCTAGTAGTTGACTTACTCATTTGTAATAATTGTAACTAATTATTTTCAGCTGGCTTTCCTTAATAAATGTTTTACATACATTTATTGGAAATTGTTATATAAATCACATGTCTTTAACCAATCAGCACCTTTGATTTCCATTAAAATGATATTGCATTTATGTACATACATAATCCCTTTTTTCAAAGAGCACACTTCTAAAAGTGAAAGTAAAAGTAGAAAAATGTGCTCAATAGAAAGAGAATTAATCCGCACATGACCTTTTTTCTTTGGTTGTTTACAATTTATTGTGGAATAACCTTTGGGAATAATGTTATGAAGATAGATGATATGTCTGTGAGGTAAGTGAAAGTTTAGTGCTTTCACTCAGTTTTGAGCCCATTACATTTAATCGTGGTGTGTTATGATGTTCTTTTATTACAGGCTATAATAATCCTGCTAAAAAAAATCAGCTTGGTCTAACCAGCTACCATCTGCCAAAACACAGGCTGAGCTGGTCAATCTGGGAAATAAAAATAGATTTACTGCTATTATTGCATCCATATGGACAATTCAAAATAACACAAAAGTATGGCAATTAAAAAATCCCAAATATTTATTGACCAATTCAGTCGAGTATAAAGGAAGCTGGTAAATATTTTTTCTAGTTTGCAAAACTGGTTTTCCCTCTTAAACATGTCAACCTGTGTTTTGCCAATAGGCAACTGGTCAGACTGGATTTCCAATAGTCAAATTATTTTGATGATGCTGGAAATAAGTGAAAGAATGCACAGTGTATTATATTAGTTTAAAACTGTATATACTTTGAAAGCATTGTCCAGTTTCATCTGGTTAGCTATTATACTATAAAATGTTACAATTACAACTAAAATCTGAAAAGACAAAATATAACTTGATTTCTGGAACAGAAAGGCCCACTAAATGAATTTTAGATGTTGCTATAATGTTCATAGCTACTTTATGCCACAAGATGTCAGTAGCTGCATTTGCTTTGCAACTCTTGAAACAAATAATTACATTGCAATGGGAGTAAGGTTATTCTGAGTACAGCATGGTCACTTAATGTCATTGATAATATATAATTAATTGTATAAGAGTATACATTTGATTTTAATTTGTACTACTTCACTGTAATTTGCTTTTGTGAAATGCAATAAAGATTCCTATCACTTCATTTCTTTACTGTTTAACCCTTATTATTGTAAGGTATTCCATATTATGGGGGAGGAAATGTTTTTAGTATACATACAGTGGTAAGCATAAGGGAGTTACCCCTGCACAGAGACTACTCAACAGGTCAAGCTATGACTGAATTATGTCAGGACCACTTAACAATAAAATAATAACTTTAAAAGTTAAAAAATAAAAAATTATTTTATGTGTCTGTTTAGATATACAAAACCATGCAACATAATGTGTATACATACAGACTCAACTGATATGTGCAACATAATATTCTGCAACTAATAGTTCTGTTAGGACAGTTTTGTTTGTGTTCTGGCATAGTTGTTGAAATACACATGCTTTTAAATGTAATAGTAAATTTGGAACAGAATTGTATGTGATACAGAAGGTGTTGCCGGATTGCACTAGGAATAGACAAATATGAGATCATTGATGACTCCTGTAATGTGAGTAATGTGTTCAATTACCTATCTTAGTTTTTTGATACGTAAGAACTTCATGCAGTTTATTTATGAATTAATTCATTTATTGCATTGTTCTGAACCAAATGAAGATATTATGTACAAACACGGGACGTCATGCATGGTCATGGGAAAGGATCCAAGGGAACATGGGTGCTTTCCAGCTCTGGCAAGGGAATTTCTTGTAAATGCTCTCATTTCTCCTCAGTGGCGACGCCGCTTGATCATGTGTTGTACTGCTGCTTTAAAAAAAGTCACGTGATTTACAAGAAATCCAGTCAGTGTTTAGAGTAGCCACTAGTCTTATTGCATGTGAATCTCTGACAGTTGGGATAGAGCAGCATTGCAGCTACAGCTGCTCATTGAGGATAGCAATTTTGAGGCAGATCAAAGATCTGAATATATTGCACTGTTCCATGCATGCCTTATTCTATTTATTCTTAAAACGTCTTTTATTTATTAATACCTGTATCCAACGTTAAATTTAGCCTTGACTAATGATAATGTTTGGTCATTATGTTTATGTGTTTGAAATAACAACCAATCTCTATGAATTATTTAACCTGTGTGATTTTTCTGCCTAATTCCATAGCTGAGTAAATGTAACCGGGACTCTGATATGTTTGTTAATAAAGGGAATTTTTTTTCTGTAGGCAGCTTATCAACAAGCATAAAAATAAAACTAGTGTTAAACCCTGGAAATGAATGAAGTGTGTAAAATGTAACTCTGTCTTCAGTTATAGATGGTACAGCTGCTGAATCTTTTTAAGCTTTACGGTGCTTTTGTTATTAACAGAAATGATTATCATAATTAACACACTGACAACATGCTAAAAGTCTGTTTTCTCATTTTCACTAGTATCTGTCTTCTGGTTTTTTGTCATCTAAGAGATTATTGGCCCAAACCAGAAAATCTTGCTCTGTAAGATGCAAGAGACAATAGATATAACTACATACTCTAGATTATTGAACGTCTAATATTAATATGTCTGTCTACAGCATATGTAATAACACTATGGGTCACTTCCATGATGCTTTATTGTGGCCATGGAAGTCACGGATCATGTAGTGCTTTTTGTTGTCAAATGTGGCTTCAAATGATTGGTGTATTTACAGTTGTAAAAACCTAGTATAAACAGTATTATAGATAATACATTGGATTATTTTATGGATTTTTGAACCTTAGACCCTGGTTAAGAACAACAGACGTCTATCTTATGTCTGGCTTAGGAAATGACACCATTCAAATGAGGATAAAACTTGCCTCTAATGTTACTGCTATGCAGTATGACTGCTACTGTGATACTTACAGATATTAATGGTATCACATTAGCTATGACAAGTGAATGTCATATTTGCTTAATGATTTTCAAATTATCTATTATTCAGCGTTTAAACCTGAAAGCAAACCACATAATGCAGTTGCACATCTTTATATATTTTCATGAAAGATAATTAATTCATTCACATTGTGAAATCATGGAAGCATCCCAGAACTTAAAAATGTATCTTTTTTTATTATAAACTCATTTATACACTATTTACATCTTGTGAAGAGATTTTACACAAAGCGCACAAAAGCTTAAAAATTAATTCCAAATATCCTAATAATATTCTAGGAGGAAAATGCATTAAAACCCTGATGTCTAGATAACGGAACCTGCCAAATGTCACAGATAATTACATGAACATATTTATATACAAGCCATTATCATTTACACTTGAAAACAACACACAAGACAACTGCTAAAACAGAATCTTTCTACAGTGTTCTTTGTTGATGACCATAAAATCTCTAACATAATCCTCCAGCATATACCAAACCAAGCTTAAGACACACCCACAAGACAGGCTTTTGGTGATCTAATTTCATGGTCAAAGAAGGAAGACCTAGAATATGAGGTAATGTGATAACAGACATAGTGAGAATCAAAGAAGCAGGTCTCAGAGAAGACAGCTGATTTGTGGAAGGCCAGCTGTGTGAGTGTTGGTATTCCACATATCTGTGTAGCTTAAGAGATCTTCACTGGGCAGTCCTGGTATCAGTTCTGTGTAAAAGCGCAGCTCAAGCTCCTCTCCTAAAAGACAAACACAATAGTTTTGAGTTAATGCCATGCAAACTAGTTTCATGAACGACATTAGACAGACATATTTGACTAGCAAATGAATAATCCTGCTGGCAGAAAACCTGGCTATACTTCCTCTAAACATTATGTATTTTACCTGAGGTATCACTCCATTGGCTCTCTGGACAGTGGTAAGATTCTGTCATGGCTACTTCATTGCACAGGAACCCCTTTCCGCTGCTATTGCTTTGTAGCCACTGTGTACTATCAAGCTCCAATTGCCGTGTGATCTGCAGGAGCAAAACACAGAATTTGTAAGTGGCTGGGTTTTGATTGCCAATAATGGATAATTTAATACATAACAGGGTATTCCTGAGAATGAAAAAGCACAACAGAGAGACAAAATTTTGGTATGTCACTAAAAGCCAGACTCACCTCAACAATAGCTTTTTCCTCATAATCTGCAAATTGGAAAGAACAATAAATACAATAAATGTCTTGCCACTTCAGAATAATCAGTAATAAAATTAAGTAAAAATGTATTTTACTTTTATTACCTGACTCATGAACAGGGGAAACCTGGAACCTGCCAGTATAGATATCATTTGTACTGTCAGGGCCAATTTCCACTTCATAACCTGAGCAGTCAGGCACATCATAGGTTGGGCTTGCTGTGTCTTGAAAGAAAGGTCACAATGAGAAAATTGTCAAAATGTGTCAAATGTCAACTTAAAAAAAAAACATGTTATCCATAAAAATCTAAATAATTGTAATTGAGCTTTGGCTGATGGGGTAACTTACTCATGCTTTCAGTGCTGTCAATGATGTTCTCCTGAGTGATCATGTCTTGCTGCTTGTGGATGTAAAGGTGCTCTTCATTTGATGCCATGTCTGTATCAGTCCTCCTTCCCTTTTGTACATAATAAAAATTGATTATATGCATTGATTTCACTGTATTAACACTTTAATTTACAGTATCCTCTTAAATGCTTTGTTATTTCTGATATAAAAACACGATGCTATAGCATGTTATCCCCTTACCTTTTTCCGCCTCCTGTTGTCCTGGCTTTTAGAGGACCTCTTGGTCTTATTCTTGACAACCTGAAGCATGCGGTAGACACGAACAGCTTCACAGCCTTTGTTGACACTTTTGTCCTTCACTTCTTCAATATCCGGAAGTGAGTTCATTGCACAACGGAAGTTGGCTTTCCACGTTTTGGGGTCAGGTTCAGTGATTCCTGGCTTGAATTTGCCTGCACGTAAAGTCAATATCATAAGGGCCCTGTAAAAGGCTATTTGTTTTTTTTCAAGGGAAATGTTTGTCATTAGGAGTTACATCTCACCTGTGTGGATCGCCCACTGTTTAAATAAACAGGCATCTTTGTCCATCTCCCATCCATGGCGTGCAGCATGCTTCCAAGGTATGGAGAACATCTTTTTCTCCTAAACAGGCCAAAAAACACAAGTTATTCTGGTTATTCAGGTAGTTTTCTTAAATGCCTCAAAACTGTTTAAACCTTTTGGCAAAATCAAAAGCTTGGATCATGCAATAATTTACTCAGTAAAAACTGTGCCTCCAACTTACCTTATCTACCCAGACAAGTCCAGCGATTGCGTTTGAGTCAATCATATCCTCTAACCAGGGCCGCATGCGCATTCTGGACACAGGCATGGTTCCTGGACAAATACATTAAGTAGTTTGAGCTCCTGATGCTCTTCTCATTACATTTCTTACAGTGACATAAAAGCTATAAGTAATCATTTAGATGGATGGACTTCGCTTCTCGAATATTTAAAATATCCGATCTTATATCCATTTTAAAAGTCCGATCCGAGTTTCACACACATACCCGCGCGCTCTCATAGCACAAGAGTACTAAAATAATTACATTAAGGACACAAAAAAGATACTACATTTATATAATAGAGATAAGAGAACACAACACAAATGGTAGCAAAATACGTGCTATGTATATATCCGTCCTGTGCAATGATGCACATTTTATAAAATACAAAAACCACACCTAAAAGGGGCAGATTAATGCACTACATTAACAAAAAAATATACAAACACAAGTCCGTGACATTCAAGTTAAAAAAAATTCACTCACACACAAGGATTATGAAAGCACTTACTGAGTATCCGGAATGATTAATTGAAAACAAGTAGGTGATAAGTAGGAAAGTTATTCCACTTGGTTTAGAACAAGTTGTTATCCGTGACAGTTGCGAATTGTGTTGTTTTTACGATCCGGTCGTCTTATATTTATGCGCGCTGGGGGTTTTCCCAAAGCAAGAGTTTGGCATCTTCCTGCGCATGAGCAGTGTTACTGAAATGCAGGCGCGCTCGAACTTAAGTGGAGTGATTTCCGAGAAATCATGCCGTTGTGAGGTATGCATGTTACGTGAGGTTGTAAAGACAGTGTAGTGGTTTCGGCAAACGCACAAATGCACACTATGTGTACAGTAAGAAGAGGCTTTGGTTTTCGTATGATTAGTAAAATAGGAATGGATTTATCGCTCACTATTTCTGGTCCAAAAATAAAGCCTTATGAGAGATCCACAAAAAAATCCAATTACAACACAGTTTTATTGTAACGGATATCAGCATGATACACCAGACAGTGACCCTAAATTTGTGTCAAAAGGAAAATGATTTCTTGTTAAATTATATTAAACATAAATCTGTTAGAGCATTAGAAGGATCCCAGAGAGCTGGGTAAGAAACCGTACCCTTTCCGGGAAATGGCATCTAAATCTTGAGTTGTAGAGGGAGCTCTTGAGTCGGTTTCATTTGCAGGCTTCATTTATGTAAACACTTTTTTTCTTTTAATGTTATGGAATTAATTATTCATATTTATAATCTGAAAATGTAACGACATATTGTTAATAATCACAACAATAATGTAATTGTTTAATCCCTTTGTAAAGAGACCAAAATTGGTTACTTTTACCTGTTATTCTTTATATATTTTATTAATATATCTATTTAAGTCGTATTGCCCCCATATTTAGGCACTGCACAACAATAACTAATTAGTAATAATAAATGACTCATTATAAGTTACTGGTTTAAAAATTATTTAATTTAATTTTGAAATTAGTATGGCATAGGACAAAATAAAAATGTGGAACATACACACAAACAAACTTAAGAGAAACTTTAGTTTATTTTACATTACATTTACACAGCTCATAATCTTGTCAGCCAGGACAAAAAGAGAAAGGCTTCCTCAAGATGGCGACGTTGACATTTTTTTTAAGGTGCCACTAGGTGTCCCCGCAGCCTCCATAATTCAGGAGTCTTCTGCTATTTAAACTACACTGGAAACTTAAACACAGACCACCTAGACATTCCTACACAAAATACATACCTGGGGGTCCTACAAATATGTAAACATATGCTTAAAAGTTTTTCCCCAAGAGTTCTCTCAGTGGAATCTTGAATCAAAAAGATAAATTGAAGAGATTACAGTGCTCATGGTTCCAGTTCCTACCGTTACAAAGTTAAGTGAAGGATAAACTTGCAGTTTTGGATAAAGCTAAGAACATAAAGGGCACAGGCATCTTGATAAATGAAGACTTTCCTCCAGGGTTGGGGGTTTGATTCCCGCCTCTGCCTTGTGTGTGTGGAGTTTGCATGTTCTCCCCGTGCCTCGGGGCTTTCCTCCGGGTACTCCGGTTTCCTCCCCCCGGTCCAAAGACATGCATGGTAGGTTGATTGGCATGTCTGGAAAATTGTCTGAAGTGTGTGATTGCGTGAGTGAATGAGAGTGTGTGTGTGCCCTGCGATGGGTTGGCACTCCATCCAGGGTGTATCCTGCCTTGATGCCCGATGACGCCTGTCATAGGCACAGGCTTCCCGTGACCCGAGGTAGTTTGGATAAGCGGTAGAAAATGAGAGAGAGAGATACGACAAACTTATTGTTCACCCACCTTTCCAAAATCAACCAAAACAAAGAAAGCCAAACGCTCAGAGTTTGGTTCATTAGATTTGATAACACAACCACTTATAGTATTTTTTATTAGTAATCACATATCTGTTTATTCTTTAAATACACTATTGATTCTAACAAATTTCATTTTGAAGCTGTGACCTTTAAACCTTTCGATTTTTCTACATCCAATCCTTATAACGTTTATGTTGACCCAGATTTAAATTTTTTTCATCGTTGGGTGCTTAAATTTTTTGTTCTTTTTATACTGAAACTACAGTAAGTTTAATGATTTATGTAGATCTTTGCCTGCTAATATTTTTTCTACTTTTCATTTGAATATACTGTAAGAAGTCTCTCTAGGAATTATGACAATTTCATTCACTATTTATTTTTATTAAAACACAAGTTTTCTGTTATTGCTTTATCTGAAACATGGCTTACAAAGAATTCTAAAGACATTTTTAAATTGTCTAATTATAATTCTGTTCATTATGTTAGAGAGAATAGATCAGGAGGTGGTGTTTCTTTGTTTATTTATGAAAAGTATGAATTTAAAATTAGGCATGATTTCACCTTAAAATCAGATAGAAATGAAGTGAAATCTTTATTTGTTGAGCTTTCTATTGGTTCTGTATTTACCGACCACCTGATTCTAGGATTCAAGATTTTAATGAAAGTTTGGCCAATTCACTTGATCTGATATATAATGAGCATAAATACTGTTATATTTTAGGAGATTTTAAAATAAATTTCTTAAATAAATTAGATACCCCTACTGTAGATTTTCTGAATATTCTTTATTCTAGTTATTATTTTCCTCTTATTCATAAACCTACAAGAGTTATGGAAAAATCAGTAACATTGATAATATTTTAACAAATTCTCTGTGAAGTGAAGTGAAGGAATTAAATCTGGTGTTCTATATTCAGATGTGTCCAATCATTTTCCCATATTTCATTATTCTGAAATTAGGATTAACAGAGTTAAACATTCAAAAGATATACAGCAAAAGAGAATTATGAGTAATGTAATATTTCTAAATATTTCTAAATGTAAATATCTCTAAATGTTGAGGACTAAGAACAAATTCTATAAAAATATGTTTTAAATCCTACAACTCCCACTTTTGGGGTTTATAAATATAATCATTCTATTAGATCTGCAAAAAAGCAATATTTTAGTGAAAAATGTAAGAGGTGTTCAAATGATATTAAAACCACATGGGAAGTAATAAATCAGGTGCTGCAAAAAGAGAAGATTACTTCAAAGCTACCTTCAGATTTTGTGGATGGTGACAGTTCTTTTAATAACCATTTGACATAGCTCAAACATTTAATTAATTTTTTGTTAATATTGGTCAAACATTAGCAAATAATATTCCTGTTGGTAATGGTAAACCTTTAGATTATTTATCAGGAAATTTTCCTATCTCTATCTTTAAGCCACCTGAGATTGTAGAAATAAGTGAAATTATTGATGAGTTAAAGATAGCTTCAACTGGACATAATAATATTTCTGTATTTCTTATCAAACAGGTGAAATGTTCAATATTGCATCCGCTTGCTCATATATTTTCTCTTTCTTTGAAAACAGGCATAGTACCAGAAGATTTAAAAATAGCCAAAGTTATTCCTCTGTTAAAAGCAGATGATCCACGATGTTTTAACAACTATAGACCTATATCAATTTTGCCATGTTTTTCAAAAATCTTAGAAAAAATTGTATATAAAGTGCTTCTATGTCACTTAGACTCAAATTCTATTCTTTATAAACATCAGTATGGATTCCGCAAAAACCACTCTACATATATAGCTTTGCTTCACCTGATTGACAATGTTACTCTTGTAACTCTTGTTACTCTTGTACAGTATTTTTATAGACTTGTCAAAACTTTTGATACAGTCAATCATTATATTTTATTGGAAAAGTTGCACAAATATGGCTTTCATGATCTTTCATATAAGTGGTTGAAAAATTACATCTCGAATAGAAGACAGTGTGTTTGTGTTAATGGTTGCTTTTCTAATACAGGAAGATTACTCTGTGGGGTTCCTCAGGGGTCCATTCTTGGACCCTTACTATTTCTTATATATATAAATGATTTAAAGAATGTTTCAAATATTCTTTCTCCAATAATGTTTGCAGATGATACAACCTTAATTTTCTCTCACTCAAATGTTAATTTATTGATTAAGAGTGTAAACGATAGTCTAATTGCTTATGTGAATTGGTTTAATTTAAATAAATTATGTCTAAACTTAGGGGGGCACGGTGGCTTAGTGGTTAGCACGTTCGCCTCACACCTCCAGGGTTGGGGGTTCGATTCCCGCCTCCGCCTTGTGTGTGTGGAGTTTGCATGTTCTCCCTGTGCCTTGGGGGTTTCCTCCGGGTACTCCGGTTTCCTCCCCCGGTCCAAAGACATGCATGGTAGGTTGATTGGCATCTCTGGAAAATTGTCCGTAGTGTGTGATTGCGTGAGTGAATGAGAGTGTGTGTGCCCTGCGATGGGTTGGCACTCCGTCCAGGGTGTATCCTGCCTTGATGCCCGATGACGCCTGAGATAGGCACAGGCTCCCGTGACCCGAGGTAGTTCGGATAAGCGGTAGAAAATGAATGAATGAATGTCTAAACTTAAAAAAAATCTAAATTCATTATTTTTAGTGGAAAAAAATTATATCCTAAGGACTTAGCAAAAATTACAATTGAGTCTATTGAGTTGCCTCAAGTGTCAACTGTAAAATTCTTGGGAGTTTTCATTGATGAGAGTTTGAGTTGGAGGGAACAAGCTGATTACGTACTGTAAGTAGGAAAATACATAAATCTACTGGTATAATAAGGAGGGTTAGGCATCTTATTAGCACAGAGTGTCTTCTTACTCTTTATTATAGTCTAATTTATCTGTATCTCTCATATTGTAATATAGTTTGGGCAAGCACTTTTCCCAGTACTCTTCATAAAGTTTTTTCCCTTCAGAAATGCTTTGTTAGGATTGCAACCCGATCCAATGTATATACTTCATTGGTTTCTTTATTTAAAAAACTTCAGGTTCTTACTGTTTATGATAGCAACATTTCTCAAATTTGTGTCTTTATTTATAAAATATATTCAGGTGAAGGTAACATTCCAGAGCAATTTACAATGTATTTTAAAGTAAATTCACAGTTACTTAACTCGTCAATGTTCAGATTTTCATTTCCATAAAATTCTTACTTATTTAGGGGTATTAAATTATGGAATGTTTTATCTCATTTAACAGAAAAATGTTCTTCTGTAAAAAGTTATAAAAGATGTATAAAGAATCATTTTATTGCTGATTTGTAATTGTGCTTTTGTTCACTGAAGTTTTATGTACTCTATATAGTTTTGAAGTTTATTATTATTAAAGAGTAAACGGCAGAAAGAGTGTACATGAACTGCAGCAATTATGAACCTCTGGATTTGGGATGGTTAGGGTGAGCCTAGTGAAACTTAGTGGTCAATGTGGGATCAAGGATATCGTGGGCATCAACCCAAGACATTTCTCATATGGATAATCCTCCCAGTCTACTAGGTACAAGGTACTAGGCGGATTATTCTGTGTATGCCTGGGTAGCCGGAGCTTGGGGCCTCATCCACACCCTGGAAAACTCTTGGGTATAAAGTTCATGGGATGTAAAGTTGGTTTGATAGGCATAACTGGAATAGGCTTTTTTAATTTCCTCCATTCTGATCCATTGAATGGGCATGATGACCAGTGACTTGGGAGAGAGTGTAAGCTTTGTTCCAGATTTGTAAGTCACGGTAAAATTAAAGCAGGTCAAAAATATAGCCCATTGTGCTTGTCGAGGGTTCAGTCTGTTTTTATTTACTCAAGGATTTTATGGTCTGTTATAACTTGTAGGGCTTGTTGGGCTCCATCTAACCAATGCCGCCACTCCTCTAAGTCTTCCTTGATAGACAGGAGTTCTCTATTTCCATCGTAGTTGGCTTCCACTGTATACAGTTTATAAAAAAAAAAAAGGAAGATTGGGGTGACCTCGCGCTGAGGTCAACCTGGATTTTAGATTTTTGAAAGCCTTTTGAGCACAGAGTGGCCTTTCTGAGTTTTCTTGGCTTGCCTCCTGGAAGGGTTGTGAGGCCACTGAGTTGTACTTTTGAATGTACTGTCTGTAGTTGGCAAATCCAAAAAATGCTGTACAGGTCTTATGGAACTTGCACCTCTGCTTTGACATACAATTGGTGCTGTAACAGGCATGATAAGACCTGGTGTACCTGGTGGATATGTTTTTCCACAGTGTTAGAATAGATTAGAATGTCAGTTATGTCATGTTAAGTAGGTCTCTACTTAAACTCATTGACAAAGGCATGGAAAACTGCTAACATTCTTTAAACCATACATAATTTCCCAGTATTTATAGTGCCCCTGTGACATCAGGAAGGTGGTCTTCCATTTGTCCCACTCCCGTATGTGAACCAGGCTGTACTGTATGTGCTCCATAGGTCTACTTGGTGAATACTCTGCCCTCTTTAAGTTATTCCAGGGCTGGGGGCACCAGGGTTAGAGGGTATGGGACAATACATGGCCTGAGAACCCCTTCATTCTTTTTAACAAAGAAAAACCCTGGTGCTGCTGGGGATGTCCATGGTCACTTAAATCCGGCTGCTAAGCCCTCTTCAATATATTTAACCATGGTGCATGATTTATGGATAGACAAAGGGTAGACTTTGCTTTTAGGAGGTGTGGTGTTCAGCAGGAGTGCTATCCAGCAGTTTCACGGTTGGTGTGGTGGTACAACGGAGGCCCTTTCCTTACTGAAGACATCCTACAGATCATGGCATTTCTGTGCTACCTTGATTGGTTCATTGGTGAGGGGGTTTTTGATGTGACAGTGCAGTTGAGGCTCCCTCTGGAGGCAGTGGTTTAGGCAAAATGGGGACCAGTGGGAAAGTTCTTTGGTATGCCAGGTGATATGAGGGTTGTGAGTTTCTAGCCATGGAAATTCTAGGATATTGGGGTTATTAGGTTATGTAGTGAGATAAAATGTAATCTCCTTCACAAGAAAAAGTCAAATGTACTGTATAGTGATACAGGGACTGATGAGTTAAGTAGCCTTCTCTAATGGGCTGGTTGTTCACAGCGGTAATTTATATTGGAGCAGGACATGGTTTGGTGGACAGATGGAGTTTCTTCGACCAGTCCGCTGTAAATTAGGTTTCACTTGGTGGCTTCCTCCCAGTAGCTCTCTGGCTAATATGAAATGGAAACATTGCATTGCCTCAAAAATCTGTTACAGCTATCGCCTTTACTGTTGCATTTTTCAGGGCGAGGTGTTGCTTGTCCCCAGATGACTCAGAGAAGTTCAGTACATCCTTCTTAACATTTCTGTAAAAATTATGTAAATGTAAATTATGTAAAAACGCTCACAAACAGTTTATTACATTGGAGAGTTGCTAACACAGGAGCAGATGACAGCAACAATTTCATATTTTCAAATGCTTGTTGACATTGCAAGGTTCACTCGAACTTAACATAGCTCAGCTCAAAACAGGGAGTCAGGTAAAGGCAGCAATGCCTAAACCGGATCACCTGTACTAAATACACACTGCTCACCTTTTTATCTTTATCTGAGCTTTTTCTCAATTTTCCTGTGCTGTTTAACTGGCTAAAGACTTGAATGTCTTAAAAAAAAGAGGCTATTTGCTTAATTGTTAGTAAAATATACTTAGTAAATATAGCTTTGCTCTGTTTTCTGTCTGTAACGACTAGAATTAAAATGTAAAATATAATTAAATATTCAGGAACATTCTTCTGTTCAGACATTATTATTATTATTATTATTATTATTATTATTATTATTATTATTATTATTATTATTATTATGTTTTGTTTATTTATTTATTTATTTGTTAACTATATTGCATGCCAGAAAAGGCAGCACCGTCTGTGTTGTTATTTTATTGTAATCTAAAATCTCATTAGGCTTTACTTTTTACAAATTTTCATTCAGCACATTCCATCAATACTTTATTCTTTCACTAGACCACTAGTGTACTGGAGTAACTGGTATTTGTGAAGAGGATGTTTCCAAACAACGATTACATTGAATGGCTTTGAAATGCAACAACTGTTGATATTTTATGTGCTTTTTTGCAGAATTTTTTTAAATAATTAAATAAAGGTACATGGGTATGGAAACAGATGTATAATGCACTACAATGATGCTGGTGATGTCAGGGAAGGCAGGGATAAAAGCAGACCCAAATGCAAGGATAACATGTTAAAAAAAAAATATCAACAAAAGAAACAGACAGGGAACATAAATTCACAAGCACAAGAACCGGCAAAACATGCTACATAAACCGACAAACAAAGAAAAGGACTACACACAACATGGAGGAAATAAATATACATAATAATGAGTCTATTACTAACAGGTGAGGAATGCTCCCTAATGTTCCCACAGAGAATGTCCAAGCAAAAGTCCTGACAGGTGATGTATGTACCTGGCATTCATAATGTATAACATGGTTCAGTTGTAGTGTAGAACAGTCTCTTAATGTCTGGAAAAAAAATGCCTCCAAGGAAGAGAAATCAGACCCATACGCAGGGATAGTGACAAAAAAACAGCAATTTATTCAAATTCACAGGCTACAGACATATGTGAAAAAACACCTGGAAGCAATGTGAGGCAACAAGGTTATAAACATATGTCTGATGTCTAGATGCTGTTGGCTTACCACCCTCACAAGTCGCTCATTTTTGTAGACTGTGGAGTGGTGGGACACTTTACATCCCAGGAAGCCCTCATGTCTGCTTTAGCCATTTAGGTATGCTGCCATAGCTAGTTTTGCCGGAGTCCCTGCATGCACTTTGCACATAATTTACATTGTCCCTAACCTGATTACAGTCATACAGGGACGTCGTGGCCTAATGGTTCGAGAGTTTGTGTCCTAACCCTAAGGTTGTGGGTTCGAGTCTCGGGCCGGCAATACCATGATTGAGGTGCCCTTGAGCAAGGCACCGAACCCCCCAACTGCTCCCCGGGCGTCACAGCATAAATGGCTGCCAACTGCTCCGGGTGTTCAATTCAATTCAATTCAATTCAATTCAATTCAATTCAATTCAATTTAATTAAGAACCGGCCTGGCAACACACGTGACACACATACACAATACATATACAACACAAATAAAGAAACATGTAATTCTATTTTGTAATTCTTCCATCACCCTAAGTTTTATTTGTGGTGTTAGCTCCCAGTTGGATAGAGAGAGTGTAGATTTATGTAGTGGAAAGTCTGGATGCCTTAGGCAGAGTTAGCAGTTCCCCAACTTTGACATTAGGTGCCAGCATAATCACAAACTTGTGTTAACCGAGCAGCACTCCGCTACACTGAACACTATTTACTCAGTGAAGCACCAACTGAGAAAACTGAAATTCTGGTTATAGGACACATGAAATTAGCTAGACCATAAAATGCATCCAAGCTTTCTAATTTTCTGATCATCATGTGCAGCAGTAAAAGACTGATGCACATGTGTGTGATTATTGACTCGAGTCTTTCACTTGAAGCCCACATACAGTACACAACTTTACTATGATAGCCTTCTTTCATCTCAGAAATACTGCTAAGATAAGAAATATAATTCTTCTACATTCAAATTTCATATTGATTATAAAATACTTTATTGACAAAGAACTTCATGGTCTTGCACCTCAGTAACTGTGCAGTACCTGGTAATTTATGAAATGCCATGTCTACTTCAATGAAAATGTGCAAAGTTTTTGTTGGTATCTCAAATAATAAAAGCTACAAAAGGAGGGAGCAAAGCTTTAGTTATGTACCTGCCTTCCAATTATTGTTCAGGACTTAGGACTCAGTTCGATTTCTCATCACCAACACTGGCCCCACATGGACAAACCAAAGGTATGTATTTGAGATGTCTCACTTTCTTTGCTCTTATAAGCTGCTGCTTAGGATTCTGGATCTTATAAGCTGCTGCTTAGGATTAGCATTCTGTTAATAACCTCTACTCATTTATTCACAATCATTACTAACCAACATTATCGATTGTTGATACTTGTTTCATTGATTATGGATGTAATAAATTCTTTTTGAGCTAATTCATCATTTCATCTCCCTTTAATGTTGCATCTCTGAGCTAGGTGAAGCATATGAGGGCTTGTTTTGGATTTCAATCACAACAAATCGATTCATTTATTACTCTTATTTGGTAGATGGCAGAAGATGTCTGGAGCATCAAAATTTGTTTTGATTAGCGGAAGAAGGTGAATTCTTGTGGTCTAAAATTATGTTTATTGTAAGTGCTAGGTTGTGGTTATGCTTTGCATTGTTTTTATGTTTTAGTTTTTTTTTATGTGTGTGTCTACAGGGTCAAATGAGCTGCCATGGTTGTGGTTCTGGACTGTTTGTTCAATTCTATGCCATCAGTATTTGCTTTCTTGGCTGAATATTTTGTATGTATTAGGGAGGCTCAGCTAATTATTAATACTAATTATTTATTATTATAGATTACTAAATCTTTTTTTAATCATTTTGTTGGTCAGTCGGGTTGAATATAGAATTATTGAATTATGTAATGCTCCTTCAGAGGAGTTGTTAAATCTTTGTTCTAAAAAAACAGCTGTGGGAAATTGTAGAATGGTATGAACTAAGTTGTATAGAAAAATGACTGAGAAAGGATGTGCTAATAGCTGGGGCTAGTTAGGAGATTCAAAGCCCTTCAATTACACATATGGGATTAAAGTATGAGCAGTAGAAGAAAGTGCAAGAATGTGAGGTTGAAATAACAACGATTAAAAGGGATTATTTAATTATACAGTGTGAAAATGAGCTTGAAAATTGAAACATGAATAAAAATTTGTGATGAAATGACAAAATCAAGAAATTAAGTTGAAGTTTGAAGAATTCAGAGCCATTCATTTGATTTGATTAATAACCAAAAATTGTGTGGGGAAAGCCCAGGAGACATACAGTATACTGCCCTCTCAGTAGAGGCAAACACACATTGAGGTTACTAAAGAATTAGTTAACCATTTTGCCATTTAACCATTTCTTATATAATAATAATAATAATAATAATATGTTTAATGTATATAGCACCTTTCCCAAGCTCAAGGACGCTTTACAAGATACAGTATTTCAAGACAGATGAAATATAGTGTAACATACATATACAAATTCGTCGGACATTTGCCCAGGACGAAGGATCATACATATACAGTACATACATATACATATTCGTCTGACATTTGCCCAGGACAAAGGATCACATGCAGCTGCATGAGATAATAACAGAGGACAGGACTATACACAAAAACATACAATACAAGAGATAGGACTCTACATAGTACACGATACATACACCACATTTCAGAAAAATTAAGGACTCCTAATACATATGCATTTACTGATAGTGAAGGTTGAAAAGGTGGGTCTTAAGCCTTGATTTAAATTCAGACAAAGTGTTGATGGTTCTGAGTGCAATGGGTAGGGAGTTCCATAGTGTTGGAGCAATGGCAGAAAAGGATCTGCCAGCCACAGAGGATAAACGGCATCTAGGAATACAAAGAAGTTCAGAATTTGAAGACCGGAGTGATCGTGAAGGTACATAGGATGAGAGAAGATCGGAAAGATGGGGGGGTGAGAGCATTTAGAGCCTTATAAGTGAGCAGTATGATTTTATATTTTATGCGAGATGAGACTGGCAGCCAGTGAAGATCAAATAATATAGGGGTGATGTATATGGCTATAAGAAATTTAGCAAATTGACCAAAGACACCCCATTTATTTCTGAAGGATTTATTTCTCTATCGAGAGAAAGTGTCAGTGTCTATACTGTCATTTTGGTAAAAAAAAAAAGTTTTGATTCATGGAATTACATTACAAACACTCTATGTCCCACTGCATAAAGTTATTTTTCATTCTCCTTTAGTAAATGGAAAGGTGATTATGGGAGAGTGATCTTTATTGCCAGCGGAGGGTGTAATTTTGGGAAATTATTTAACTAGTAAGAGTGTGTGGCCGGAGTACGCCCCAGGCTCGGACCAGACCAACTTTCGCACCCCAAGTGTAACAGTGAGCACTGGGCATGCATGGCCTTGTTGCTGGGCCACCAATTGTCTGTTTTGAAAGACTTTTTAGAGAAACTAGCACTAGTCTTTTGTCTTGCACTGTGAGTACCAGGTTGCACAGACGCACTTTATGTGGCTAAGATTACCTTACTTAAGTACTTAGCTCTGTGTTGTTTTATGTATGTCTGTCTTTGTTCTATGTAGCACCATGGTCCTGGAGAAATGTCTCATTTCACAATATACTCTGTCAGCTATGTATGGTTGAAATGACAATAAATGCTTCTTGACTTGACTTGACTTGCAATACAAGATACAAACATACTTCATGCCATAATTTATTCAAACCTCAATTGATCTATTGCTCCAATAAGATATAAAAATGCATGGGTCTGTATTTTATGACTTGTCCTCTGCCTACTTCCAGTGTATTGGAATGTGACATGACACTGTTTCAAACATACAGATATTATATCAAGCATATAGACATAAATAAGCTAAATAATGTTGATACAAAGTTATATAATAATAATGAGCAGACAAAATATTTTTGAGATAATGAATGTATGTTGTGCATTGTTATCCTTTGATAATGGTTAAAAAAATAATCCACATTAATAATCAGAATAATAATAGTCTGTTTAGAACCCTTGTGTGTGCATAGGAAGGAAGATTTGGGAGACAGGTGTATTTCTTTACAAAAAACGCATAGAATTCATCGTAGCATTTAAAAGACAAATAAAACATATATACAGAGATTCACACACTAAGAGCTCCCAACTGAAGCACAGCATGCTAGCCTTTCCCTCCACCACTAAGGGTCCCTTGTCTGACGAGACTCCTCAGTCTGTAGAACAAAAGGGAGAAAAAGGTTGGGCCCTTGTACAAAACACCTTTTACCTTTCGCACCACAAAGCATGGTTCCATCCACCAGACCAGATGTGTTTCGGTCTCAAATCTAAATCACTGCTGCATTATAATTTTTTGGACACACTTGCCCATGCCCTAAGTGGAAGCCCAGATTGCCGTGAGTCCTGCCCATCTCAAGGATCCCAGATATCACAGTTAGTTTTATAAAGTCCTCACAATAGCAGACTGTCTCATCTTAGGCACCAAGTCAACAGGGCTCCTCCAAACACTTTGGGACTCATTGTTTACTCTATGCCATGCATAGATTTGAATTTATCCCTTACATTTTTGTATTTAGTCAAAAACACATCACAAAATTCCCCTTCTTCAAGATGGGGAGAGGTGGTTAGCACAAAGGACTTGGGTAAAAAGGGCCAAAATTCTAGTCCCAGCTGCTCCTGTTTTGGAACTAACATCACTAGAGCCCCAGGAATCACCTCTCACAATGGTTTCAGGACATTGAATTGGTGTATTCAAAGTCCATTGCCTCTATCTGTGCACCTGCCCTCGTAATGTGACATAATCTCTTTTCAGGCCTGAAGCAAATTCAAGTATGTTATTCATTTGTGTGGATTGCTCTCAGGTTTTTGCTGTTAGATGTTACAATTGTTAGGACACAATGCGAGGAGAAACGATCTACAACACTGCCTCAAGACACAGGACTTCATTCAAGATCCTGACTAAGAAGATACCTCAGAAAAGTGCTTCCGCAATGTCCATGCCCATGAAAACTAACACAAAGTTTGTTCTACTAATTCTTGTAAGGATCAAGAGGACATCATAGTAGTACACCACCTATGAACATAGCCACAAATGTGTGGCCAACAGAAATGAGACATGAGACAGTTCAGTGTTACTGCCACTAAATGGCCAGTCATATAATGAGTCACCTTTAACAGCAATTCCCTACAGGTCTGTGGTACCAATAATCATCTGTTGGTCAAAGATGTGCCTCAGGGTCTTTTCTTGTGACTGATCCAAATGGAAATCCCCACAATTCCCCTACCCTCACTTTCTGCCCAACATGAAGCTGACATTTAAGGCCCCGTTCATCTTCCATAGCCAACATTGTGCCCATTTCACACCTACAAACCATACTTACTAATGCCTGAAACCCTAGTTGATTTCTCCTAGGAATTACTGAATGGGTGAGATGGGTGAGGATTACAACACCTCTGCCATATGAACTTTACTCCAAAAAATATAATATACAACTATAAAAGATAATTTACTTATAATCACACTATACAATGTAACCCAGATGAGTCTGGGTTTCCTTTGGAGTCTCGTTCCTTTCAAGATTTCTTTCTCATAGAAAAGAAGTGAAATGTTAGGACTACAAAACATTATAACATGAGGGATATTTTGTAACATGAGCAGTGGTCCAGCCATCTCTCAGGGTAAGAGGGAAGTATACAACAAGACTCTTATATTCTGGCACTGAGGTCCAGACAGCTGAGTCACCAGCTATCTTCAGAAGATGGTTGAAGTCCTATTTCTTAATGAAATGCTTGAACTTGCACTTTCTCCTCTGTTTATTGTGTGTGCATTTATATATATATATATATATATATATATATATATATATATATATATATATATATATATATATATATATATATATATAAATAAAAAAAATTAACAGGCTTATGGAATCTTAAGTCTGCAACCTAGTGAACCAGAGTTAATATTCAATGATAGAGACTTAAAAGCACTTTTGTAGGGCACTCTGGATAAGAGCATCTGCCAAATGATGTAAATGTAAATGTAAATGCTGTCTAAAGTTAGACTACCTTGAGACTAGGTACCTCCTGATTGTCTCTAAAATCTTTTGTGAAATGGGAGCAACTGCCACAGAGATTCTCTATCACTCTTGCTTCCTTATTTTTTTTTCTTCACTGTGATAAATCTCTGGACCATAACATGATAGTTATAGACAGCTATTGTACCTCATTATGTCCTGTCATTCACAAAAACCTTCTTGGCTTATTACTCCTGCTGCAGTTATTATAATCATTAAAGGGAATTGTGTTAACTTACATGGCTATTTTAATAGCGCTGCAATTTCTGACAATTTGCCTCCTGTACACAACTGACATTTAGACCTGACTACTAATTTCTTCAATCTATAGAAGCATTTAGAGACAATACAATATATTAAAATTATAGTAAATTTGTCTCATTTTAAATTAACACTAAACACAGAGCCTCAGATATCTTTGTGAAATTTTACTTCTTATAGTAAAATGATCTTCCTTTAATATCCTTCAGGATGTAAATTTTGGTGCAATTTTTTAAACCCATTGTTCATGGCAAACAGTAATGAAAACTCATCATACTAGTATATGTGGGAACTACTACATAAAGTCTGGTATAAGGTGCTCCGCGTTAGGCCATGCCCCGCTCTCCCCTGCTGCCACTGGTGAGATCTCAAGCCTTACTTCACTCCTCAATGTAATCTCGCATTTAACATCTGCGACTTGAAATACGTGCGGCATGCTGCTGAGACTGCAATCTCAATGACACAAACCATGTTCGCCTTTGCTCTAGTGGCAGGTTCCCTCTGGATCATACTAGGTAGGTTTAATATTGTAATTTCAAATGGGTGTGACGGTGTGTTAGACGACGACATTGGGTTAAGGCAAAAACAATGTTCATTTAATTAATGGCTAACGCTAATAAATACTGCAATAATTCATTCGACACTGGATATTAGGAGTGCGCAATGGCAAGCTTTGTAATAAGGATATTGCCTATAATCGGATCAGTTGCGTTACTTTTAAAGGTTGAGAAGAATAGGATATCCGACTAGGAGGCCAATGAAAAAATACAGCGTATTATAAATAATAACCTTATGATAATGTATCGATGTAAACAATATCGGTAAAAAAAATTCAATTCACTCTCTAGCACACTGGTGAGATTAGATTTTAGGGAGAGGTTCACTGTGTTTAATATTGGCTTATTGAACAAGCCGTGTAAATCGGCATAGAATAACCTACGTACAGGGTTATGTAGGCTATATCTGGCCGCCATTAATGTATTCGCATATGATGAAAGATTACGACTTGCACGCCTATCAGAAAATTAAAAAGATAATGTGCTGCACATTGTGTTTTTGAACTACATTAACGTGAGCTATAACTTATGCCTTGGTTGAGTCTGATTGGCGGGAGCTGTCCACACAATGGCGGTTCTGAAAACCCATAGCCAGTGCAAGCTCATCGTTAGAAGCTGTATGAGCAGCCGGTTTCGATTATATTTTTTGGAAAATAAGCATTAGTCAGCATTAGGTCTTATTCGTATAAGCCTCGCACGCGCACACACGTACATTCACACGTATTCTCCATGTGGTACTGCACCGTATCAATTATGCAACGAGTTGGAACTAGAGACAGAAATGAACCCCTCCTCAATAATTAAGTGGCTGGGACCTTGTATTTCATCACGGCACGGTAGTGCACTTCAGTTTGACTTATTTGGACACAAGAAGGTAAATACTATATTAATGTTTTTAAATGCGTACTGTTAAAGGACTTAATGCATTGTACGTTTTCTTTATTCTGCAGAGGTTGTGATCTGGGCAAAGGCACCTTCCTTAGTGCTAAATTTAGCTCATGAGGCACATAATTGTTTGTAAATTCAAGCCCAAAAATTTGAGCAGCATAACTCTCTCTTGTTAGGTTTCCACTCTGATATGTAAACAAGCATGAGAATTTTGTCAAGGATTCTGGGTCACAAATAAGGAAAGATGTTTTCTATGCAAAGGTTTTCTGTATTTGTAGACATTTTGGGAACTGTTGTGACTTTGTCTCAAATGAGGATTCATTAAATACCTTCTAGTTAGTCTAGAGTGGCGTGATAAATTGCCCTTACTTCAAAATTTGCACCACTCATTTTCTGGTGTTTGCATTTCTGATACCTGAGTATGTTTATAAAAATGCATTTTGATGTGCTTTGTAAAGCCAGTGCAAGACCAGTGTATCATATAGCCAAGATTAGAGTGCGGCACAGATTATAGAGGGGGAGGGGGTGAGAATTGCATCAGCTGAGTGTGGGGTGATACGGTGGCCAGCAAGGATAGGTTAATTTCGCGTTAGGTGTTATCCCTCTTTCTGCCACTCAGCACTCCTTATCAGCTTTAACCTTCCAAAGATAGAAGGCTGACATAAATTTTCTAAATGTAAGACACATATGCATACACTTCACCTACAGTATCTCCAGCAGTTCTGTAAGTAACTGCTTAGTCTTGAATGTAGCTGATTGCATTTGATGCAGTTTTCCAGTGATTTTTGTAACATTGTAACGTTTCAGATTTCAGATTGTAATTATGAAAAAAAAACCTTGTAATACTGAACACATTTGTGTAGAGGTTATCCGGTGATGGCTGAATTTTACTATTCAAAAACGGTTGAGCAGTGTACAGATCTGTATGAGCAAATCAAATATTGTTAACAAATCTGCACAGAATGGATAAATATGCCTGGTGTTACAGAAAAGAATGCTTACTTCAAGTACTTTAGAATACAACAAAAATGAATCATATGCCCTGCTAATCATATCTAGTGTAACAGGTTATCAAGGCAGAACAGCTTAATTGCTCACATGTTGCAGATTGGGAATATGGGTGGGTCAATGGTAGTGATACAACTGTTACCCTCTTTAATAGTAGTTAATATGATCAATTATACAGTATCAAGCTCTGCAATGTTTTCTCAGTGATGTATTTATGTACAATCAAAAAATAAAAAAATACAATAACAAACAATCATCAACCATACTTCAAAGACAGTCAAAATTCAGTTTTCAATAACTTTCCTATGTCTTTTAGTTAAATACTTTACCCAAAAAATTAACATGCAGTTAGACAATTACAATTGCTATGAATTACAAGATGTGTCAATGTATATGGATATCAATTATATATTATTAGTTTTAGAAGTGTAGATAGTAAAGGAGAAATGTTTACTTTATTTGACAGCTTTAAAAGGACAATTCATTGAATGTTGTGGGATGTGTTGCCAGGGCCAATCAAACTTCCCATCCCAATCACCTCATAAAAAGGCTTGAGAGTAACCCAAAATGTTCATGTGCATGTGCTCTTTTTGCACTTTTTTGCTCTCAACAGCAGTGTACATTTTGCCCTGCACTGCTGCTGCTTTATATACCTGCAAGATATAAGGCGGAACTTCAAAATAGACTTGTCCAAATTTCCCACCATTGATAACTTTTAAGTGGTGTTTTCAGTCAAATGACAGTATTGTTAGTGTTTTGCTATGTAATAAGCCACTGATATTGTTCTATTGTTTTTCAAACTTTTGCTCTTTTTTTTGGATTTATTATACTTTGGATTATGTCTCTGCACCTCTGCATCGTTGTATGTGTGTTTTTGAACTGTATGTTGTGTATTTTGCTATGAAACTCTGCATACGGATTCTACTTCCTCTGTTTCTGAGAGTTCCTCACATTAACATATAACAAATTGGCAATGATTATTCCTTCATTTACAGCCAGTCTAACTTTTTTCTGCAGCCCTGCTTGTCAGAATCCAACTTAGATTCTATTCTAAAAAATCTCAGTAGGGACTTTCACATGACGTTATAAAATCAGGGTATGAATGAACTAAATTGACAAGTATATTGAACTTGACTTATACTTGATAAACCTGCCCAGGCCCCAGTCCTAGTGAGTGTGTTTCTACTGTTCTGCACATCCTACATCAGTTTGTGATCTGCGGATTTTGGAGGTGAAATCAACACCTCAAATTCTCTGTTGTGTTAAATTGTTCCTGCCCAGTGTTGCAGGGAAGCAGGGTGCATTATCCTGAGGAACAGATGACAATATTAGATGGGATATATTAGGCAGAAAGTAAATAGTTAGTTCTTTCTGTTGATGTGTTGAAAGCATAAAAATGAGCAAGTATAAGGACTCAAATTTGATAGTGGTATGCAGTTTTCTTTTACTTACTTAAATGGCTGTTTACGTGTCTGAAACTTAGCTGGGAAACAGATGGACTACTGTCAAAATCTTCAAAGAAATGTTAACACAGCTTTACTCACTATCACTACCCACTTAACCACCATGGAAACCTGTATATGCAATGCAAAAGTAATCCTGGAGATACTTGGGGAAAAAGTTCAAGAATGCAACAAGCAGAGAGTGCCCACCATGGAGAAAAACAAAAAAGACAATCCAGATCATGAAAGATCTTAACAAGGTACTAAACCTTTAAACATATGATTGATTACCTACCTCTCCAACACATGGAAGCTCCATTCAAACTGTTCTCTTAGCTCAAATCATAGCAGATAATTTGAGCAGGCACATGAGTCAGCACCAGAGTGTCAAAGCACAAGCTACTGTTAAATAGAGTAGTCACCCAATCACCCAAGACTAGATAGAACTGTCAGGAATTGCAGAGCCAAAGCGAGGATTAAACTCTACCCAAATGCAGGGATGACAAAACACAATTTTAATAACAGAAAAAACAGAAATGCTAAAAGTACATTGGTATGCCACAGTCCAGTGGAAGCTACGATAAGGATCAGGGCCCACATTGCCACAGCCAAATACCCCCAGATGGAAAGACAAATGCTAAGAAGCCAGCTCAATGGTATGATCTGACCCATCAATATGTATATCTGAACAGACATCAGATACCCAGATGGAATAGTAAGCTGGCCAGAGGAGGAGGTTGTTACCACTGTGAAACTCATCACAATGAATAGATGGGCATATACAGCATGAAGAGGTTCTATGAAACTCTAGCAATGAATAGAGGTAGGGTGAGTATTAGTGAGTGTCAGTCCCACTGCAATGAGAATATCTCAGGCAGCAGAAGGCATAGGATAATAAGGAGAAAGAGAGAACATAGTGGAAGAGCAAGCCCCTCCAAGGGATGCATCATCAGTGTCTTGAATAATTAATTGCTACCAGTGTCTAGAAAAAGCCAGCCTGAAGAACAGCATAGGATGTAAGATGTCCGGAAGAAGGAGTCTAGATCAAGCTTTAGACTCATGCAAATCTATGAAAAAAGTATGAGTTAGAACTGTTTAAGTAAATTATGCTCTGCTTCATTAGAACTGATTAACCATATTGTTTACAAATGTTTGCTTGGTCACTTACAAAATATGTATGTATTTCACATACTCTCTCGTCTACTCCAGGATGGTGAAGAGTTCGTAGCACAGCTCTGATTTGCAGCTGGATTCTTGGTTTCCATGCTTGCTTCCCTGCTGTCCAAAACACTTGGGGCGATGAAATAATGCTGTCTGTTCAGCATCCAGGCTGTAATAGCGAGAGGAGTGGGAAAATGCTGTGAAAAGGCAGTGGTGCAGGCCTTGCCATCATAGTGATGTGTCACATGATGTGACAACGTGACAGGCCATCCACATTCCTGTCTTGGGTCCCTGCTCTGTGTTGGACCTGGAATGAGAAATCCTGTAGCGATATGAACCACAGAGTTACTCTGGAATTGGTGTCTTTAGCTTTAGCCATCCATTGGAGAGGGGCATGGTTGGTCACCAGGGTGAAGTGCTGACCCACCATGTAGTATCCGACTTCCTTGATGATCCTTTTAATTGCAAGGTCCACCCACTCAAAGGAAGCCTAGCATTTCTTGGCAGGGCCCAAATTCCTGAGACGTCAAACCTACTTTGAAAGACTGCATCTTTTGATTGAACTGGCCTAAGATTTGTCACCCCTAATTTGATCAAAAGGTGCAGGCTATTTGGTAATACCTCAAGTAGTAAAAGCTACAGTACATCAGGGGGCAGAGCTTTTTCTTACAGATCCCCACTGTTGAGACAGCCTTCCAATTAGTGTTTGGGACTCAGACACAGTCTCAATGTTTACGTCCAGGATGAAAATAGTTTTGCTTTGTTTAGCTTTTTCTGAATAGCGTTTCTTAGGTAAAGGAGCAGATCTGGAGAATTCATGGGCATAGAGTGTTGGGTGAAATGGATGTTTGGATGCTGTCGCCCTCACAACGTTTGCTGACTGTGGGGTGGTTGGATGCTTTATGACCCAGGAAGCCCTCATGTCTGTGTCACCTTCCGGTTCTCCCTTTTAGTTATACTGTCATAGCTAGTCTTGCCAGAGTCCCTGCCTGCACTTAGCACATAATGTACATTCTCTTTAACCATCACATGATTACAAGCATACCTAAAATTTGTCTCTTTCTGTTTTTCCTCTCTCTCTCTCTCTCTCTCTCTCTCTCTCTCTGTTGAGTTATACATGCAACTCATTAGCTAGTCTGATTGCTTCTACTTCTGGCCTACTTTATCAATCCTGACACCTTACCCAATGGGCCACCCAGAGACAGTCCTGAGCTACTGTTGCATCGGCCTCCTGGTTCTTGTTTTCCCAACAATATTTCCACATGAAAAAAAAACATCCACTCTGAAATCCAGGTCAACCATGTCCTCTTCCTCTACCTTTTTCACGGCCATGGCGAGACAGTGTTTGCTTGACTTTTCTTGTCCTCTCTTAATCCATTTATGAAACCGTTTCTCAGATGCGCCTCATGTAGTGTAAGGTCAGCCGCTGTGTCCATGTTATCAAGGCGTTCGAGGCCGCTGTGAGCGTCATGTACTTCTGTCCATCGTTCCATCGTCCTCTTGTCTACATAAGGATATGTCATGTCCATTTTTACTGGAAATGCCTGGTCAAGAGCTTCAGCCAGACCGCTAGTAAGTCTAGTATTCAGCATTCTCACCATTATTCCAGTTAATGTGACAAACATTATTTGAACATTAAGAGTATTTCCTTCTGGCCAGTCAAAGCACAGCCAGCAAAATCAGATCAGTTCATTGTCAAACTTTCGACCTCCCACTTCACTTCGGAGTTGTTTTTCAGCATCTTCTATGTTGTTTGATCCCCATGGACGGTACACGAGACGTGGGGATTACTGTACCTGCTACCTCGAGTATTGGCATTTGCATGATGGAGGGTAAATGTTCTTTACCGTCTGGGTGAAGTAATGAGCTGTGTCTGCCATGTAGATCTGTTTTATCTGTGTTCTCAGAAAGAGCTGGAAATAGGATCTGGTCTCTCCCCTTTTAAAGTTGCATTCTATTGTGCGTGTGATATCCTGGTGGAGAGTAAACGGTCCATTGGGTGGGTGTAGAAGCCACAGCAGTGTAACAGGCTGGTGGTTGCTTATTGTTCGGCTGTGGGGTGCCTAAGGTGGTGGTCTGGGCGGGCAGCTGTCCAGGTCTGGGTCTACAAGAGATTTAAAACCCTGAAGAGAAGAAGATTTTGAATTAGTTTGTGTGTTGTTTTGTGTGCTCTGGTTTGGGCCTCAGTTGCTCACATATTATATGCAACCCAATCTACTTTTGTTTGTTTCCTGTTTTCATAGAGCTAGTGGAGGAAACGATCTTTTGGATCTTTTTAATATTCTGATCCGATTCAAGTCAAAGGTATGTAATCATAAAGTGCGGCAAACTTTCAGCTTGTCCAGTGTGTGAGCTGGAGCATGTTTAATAATTCTTCCCCCGTAATTAGCATTAATTTTATTTGTGATAAGTGTATTTTAGATAGCTCTCTGATGGAGAAGATTTTAACTTTAGAGGTGCGCATCCAGACACTAGAGAGGAATAGTAATAGTAGTGTAGTTTCTGTAGGTTTCTGTTAGACACCCTCCAACTCTGGCATTAGAGCTCTCGCAGCGGGGCGAATGGGTGACGACTCAGTGGCAAAGTCGGAAAGCCAAAGCTAAATCTAAGGCTTTCCCACTTGAGCACCACTCCTCTCCGCTTCACATATCTAACAGGTTTGCTCTCCTCAGTGAAGCACCCGCTGAGAAACCTGAAAGAGCTCTGGTTATACAGTAGGAGACTCCATCTTAAGGCATGTGAAATTATTTAGGCCTTTAGGGGCTCCAGCAGCACTGGTTAGGTGTAGCCATGTCACCGTGTTAAACATATATTTATATCTTCTACTGCAGCACCATGGTCCTGGAGAAACGTTGTCTCATTTCACTGTGTACTGCAACATCTATATATGGTTGAAATGATAACAAAAGCTTCTTGACTTGTTGACTTGACTTGAGAGAGATTTACCAACAGTCTCCCAGAATTATCATCCATGATTGGATCGCCATCAGACCCCACAGAACTTGTTAAGGTGACTGACTATTTATAGTCAGTGTTTCGCTACAACCTAGATATTGTAGCTCCACTTAAAAGGAAAGTAATTAGAGAGAAAAAACCCTGGACAACAAACAAACTTTAAAACAATCAGCTAAGAAATTAGAACGTAAATGGCGTCAAACTAAATTATCAGTATATATATACTACATGTTTACTCTACATTTTCCTACATTTATATTTAATACTGTAGCAAAATTATAACATCAGGCATAAAATTCAGACCAATAATTTCATAGAAAACAAATTGGTAGATAACCCAGCTGTCCAACTTTAGGCCAATATCAAACCTCCCCTTTATCTCCAAGATCCTAGAAAAGGTTGTAGCTCAGCAGTTATGCTCATACCTACATAGGAATAATATTCACAAAATGTATCAGTCAGTATTTAGGCCTCATCATAACACAGAGGCAGCACTGGTTAAAGTTGTAAATGACCTGTTACTGGCCTCTGATTAGGGTTGTGTCTCTTTGCTAGTATTACTTGATCTTAGTGCAGCTTTTGATACCATTGACCATGCTATTCTACTTGATAGGCTAAAACATGTTGTTGGTGTTAAAGGGACAGCCCTCTCTTGGATTGGGTCTTATTTGACAGATCGATATCAGTTTGTTGTCATTAATGTTCGGTGTTCCGCAAGGTTCTGTTTTAGGTCCATTGCTTTTCTCCCTATATATGCTATGCCTTGGTGCAATTATTCGTAAACATGATATTGGCTTCCACTGTTATGTTTTGCATTATGTAAATGCAAAAATTTATAACATCAGGCATAAAATTCAGACCATTAATTTAATAGCAAACAAATTGGTAGATAACCCAGCTGTCCAACTTTAGGCCAATATCAAACCTCCCCTTTATCTCCAAGATCCTAGAAAAGGTTGTAGCTCAGCGGGTATGCTCATACCTACATAGGAATAATATTCACAAAATGTATCAGTCAGTATTTAGGCCGCATCATAACACAGAGACAGCACTGGTTAAAGTTGTAAATGACCTGTTACTGGCCTCTGATTAGGGTTGTGTCTCTTTGCTAGTATTACTTGATCTTAGTGCAACTTTTGATACCATTGACCATGCTATTCTACTTGATAGGCTAAAACATGTTGTTGGTGTTAAAGGGACAGCCCTCTCTTGGATTGGGTCTTATTTGACAGATAGATATCAGTTTGTTGTCATTAATGTTCGGTGTTCCGCAAGGTTCTGTTTTAGGTCCATTGCTTTTCTCCCTATATATGCTATGCCTTGGTGCAATTATTCGTAAACATGATATTGGCTTCCACTGTTATGTTTTGCATTATGTAAATGCAAAAATGTATAACATCAGGCATAAAATTCAGAACATTAATTTAATAGCAAACAAATTGGTAGATAACCCAGCTGTCCAACTTTAGGCCAATATCAAACCTCCCCTTTATCTCCAAGATCCTAGAAAAGGTTGTAGCTCAGTGGGTATGCTCATACCTACATAGGAATAATATTCACAAAATGTATCAGTCAGTATTTAGGCCGCATCATAACACAGAGACAGCACTGGTTAAAGTTGTAAATGACCTGTTACTGGCCTCTGATTAGGGTTGTGTCTCTTTGCTAGTATTACTTGATCTTAGTGCAACTTTTGATACCACTGACCATGCTATTCTACTTGATAGGCTAAAACATGTTGTTGGTGTTAAAGGGACAGCCCTCTCTTGGATCGGGTCTTATTTGACAGATCAATATCAGTTTGTTGTCATTAATGTTCAGTGTTCTGCAAGGTTCTGTTTTAGGTCCATTGCTTTTCTCCCTATATATGCTATGCCTTGGTGCAATTATTCGTAAACATGGTATTGGCTTCCACTGTTATGCTGATGACACGCAGCTATGTGTTTCAGCTAAGTCAGATGTGAGTCACCAGCTTAATAAGGTTGAAGATTGTGTGAAGGACATTAGACAGTGGATGCTTATTAACTTCCTCCTGCTTAACTCTGACAAGGTGCTTTTACTAGCTCCATAGGCAGCCAGAAGTAAGCTTTCTGATTACAAAGTAACTCTGGACTATCTTTTTATTACATCATTTGCAGCAGTAAATGACCTTGGTGTGGTTATTGATACCAGTCTCTCATTTGAAGCTCACATAAATAATATCACAATGATACCCTTCTTTCATCTCAGAAATATTGCTAAGATAAGAAATATGATGTCATTACATGATGCAGAAACACTAGTTCATGCATTTGTTACCTCTAGGTTGGATTATTGTAATGCTTTACTGTCTGGATGGTCCAGTGGGGAGCATAAAAAAGCTCCAGTTAATCCAGAAAACAGCAGCTAGAGTCCTAACTAGAACAAGAAGATATTAACATATCACCCCTATCTGTCACGATGCAGGACAAAGGCGAGTGAGGATCCAAATGCAGATTTTAAAGTTTAATAGTCCAAAACCACAAGAAACAGTTAAACAGACAGAACAGAACAGGGCAGAACACAGAGCTTACAGGAAACAGGAAACAGGAACAGGCACACCGACATCCAACATCTAGCAACGACCAACACCAGGGAAGTGGACAAACAGAGTATATATATCAAACAGGAACCAATCACAGAGCAGAGACAATCAGAGACTAAGACAACACACCTGAAGGAGAGAAGGAGTACAATGAATGTCCATGGAAACCAAAGAGTGGGCGGAGCAAACAATTAACCACAGGAAAAGACAGCAGACAGAAACAGGACAGAAACACAGACAGACTCATTACAGAGCCCCCCCCTAGGAGTGGATTCCAGACACTCCAACGCAGAACCGGAGGGCGGCGGAGCGGAGGCGGAACAGGGGGCGGGAAGGCGGGCCAGGGCGGAGCCGGCAGAGCGGGAGGCCAGGGCGGAGCCGGCAGAGCGGGAGGCCAGGGCGGAGCCGGCAGAGCGGGAGGCCAGGGCGGAGCCGGCAGAGCGGGAGGCCAGGGCGGAGCCGGAAACCAGGGTGGCGCCGCAGGCAGGGTCAGCGACCAGAGCAGGACCGGAGACCAGGGTGGCGCCGCAGGCAGAGTCAGCGACCAGAGCAGGACCGGAGGCCAGGGTGGCGCCGCAGGCAGAGCCAGCGACCAGAGCAGGACCGGAGACCAGGGTGGCGCTGCAGGTCGGGCCAGAGACCATAACGGCGTTGGCGGCCAGGGTGGTGCTGAAGGCGCTTTGAACCTGTAAAGATGGACAGGAAAGGGAGAGACTGACAGAGACAGGGAGACAAAGCTGGGGACCACTGGTTCCGTCGACCCGGTCGGTTCGGCTGGTTCTGTCGACCTGGTAGACCCGGCTGGTTCTGTTGACCCGGTCGGTTCCATTGACCCGGTCGGTCCGGCTGGCTCGGTTGACCTGGACGGTCCCATTGACCCGGTCGGTTCGGCTGGTTCTGTCGACCTGGTTGGTTCCGTCGACCCGGTCGGTCCGGCTGGTTCTGTCGACCTGGTTGGTTCCGTCGACCCGGTCGGTCCGGCTGGTTCTGTCGACCCGGTCGGTCCGGCTGGTTCTGTCGACCCGGTCGGTCCGGCTGGTTCTGTCGACCCGGTCGGCCCGGTCGGATCCGGTGTCTCGGCGGGTTCGGGCGCTTCGGCAGGTTCGGGCGCTTCGGCAGGTTCGGGCGCTTCGGCAGGTTCAAGCGCTTCAGCCGGTTCAGGTGCTTCAGCAGGTTCATGTGCGTTGGCAGGTTCAGGCGTTTCAGCAGGTTCAGGTGCGTCGGCGGGTTCGGATGCTTCAGGTGCCTTAGGTGCTCGAGCCGGTGCCGTAGGGATGCCGGCCGCCCGGACCGACGCCATCGGGGTGTCCGCCAGCTTGGCGATCAGCCGGTTCCCCCGGGCCTCGCCCGAGCTTTCCGGTCTGGCACCCATGTGGACGGGTTCGGTCACTGGTGTGCACAGGTCTGGGTCGGACCGAGGTACTGTAGGGGCCTCGGGCGTCCGTGGCTGGCCTGGCTCCGCAGCCCACGGACCCCGATGCCTACTGCCCCCCCCCAAAAAATATTTAGGGCCGGTGTCCGACTCTGTCCTGTGCACGGTTAGGGAGGACCCGCCCAGGAGCAACGCTATGTTGGCCAGGTCCGTGAAAGGCCCCACCTCTTGGCCCAATGGCACTAGGTAGCGCAGCCCGTCCTTCAATCCATGCCGGAAGATGTCCTTAAGGGCCCTCTCCCCAAAATCCACCTGATTGCATAAGTCCAGGAATACCTCCGTATACTCCTCAATTGGGGAATCCCCCTGATACAAACAAAACAAAATGTCTGCTGGATCCATGTGGTTGGTCGTTCTGTCACGATGCAGGACAAAGGCGAGTGAGGATCCAAATGCAGATTTTAAAGTTTAATAGTCCAAAACCACAAGAAACAGCTAAACAGACAGAACAGATCAGGGCAGAACACAGAGCTTACAGGAAACAGGAAACAGGAAACAGGAAACAGGAACAGGCACACCGACATCCAACATCTAGCAACGACCAACACCAGGGAAGTGGACAAACAGAGTATATATATCAAACAGGAACCAATCACAGAGCAGAGACAATCAGAGACTAAGACAACACACCTGAAGGAGAGAAGGAGTACAATGAATGTCCATGGAAACCAAAGAGTGGGCGGAGCAAACAATTAACCACAGGAAAAGACAGCAGACAGAAACAGGACAGAAACACAGACAGACTCATTACACTATCTAATCCTCAATACATTGGATTAGTTTCAACTTTTCTCTGACTTTCCTAACTGCCTTTTCCTGGAAATCCACAGTCCATCACCCACATACAATATTGAAATACAGAACCAGGTCCATAATTAGTTATCATAAATTGAACATGAAAAAATAAAAAAAATGTGAAATTGAAAAAAATCATCACTCATCTTTGCTTCCTCCACTACCCACGTCTGTAATTTTATTTTTTTTCCTCATGACAATCAATCAACAGACGAATGCCTTAATTACCTCTTTTAGTTTGATTTTACCTGCAAAAAAGTACCCTTTGCTATGCTTGTCAGCATGCAGTGGCAGCTTTCCTCAAAGCTTGCTGAAAGTAGTTACATCATTAAAGCATATGTGTTGCAGTACACAGTCAGTTCCCAGAACTTTCATGTAACTTTACCGGTTCCCGGAACCATTGGCCAGAATCCAAACTTATATTTTGCCTATCCTTGAGGCAGATTTTCTGTAGATGGAAATATCAAGAATATAAATAAATCAAATTACCACTTAGCTCAGAATCCTGTCATTGGGTCAGTCTCTTGTTTGTTCAGATCTCTCCCCACTAGTAGTTAATTTCGTGGTTCGACGAAGTAACCGTTTTCGGGTTGGCCATGGACCAGACCAATCAGGGATCAACTTTGAGACTGGCACACAGAAGAGGGATCTCGGTGGGACCTTCAAAAATGTGGTGGCAGTTTTGATCTAGATGTATAACATACACTCAAACTCAGAGGTGGTGGTAAAAGCAAAGAAGTAAAGAAAGAATTTTATTTTGCTGCAGCAAAAGTCGTCTTCCATACAGTGCAAAGTACACAGTAAAGAGGCAAAATCTAGGGTTTTAGCTCTCCCTTTTGTATCCCAGGTATGTGTGTGTGTGTATGTGCGTATATGTGTGTGTATGTTTGTGTGTATATGTTCATGCACCCTCCCTGGTTACTGAAGATGTATCCCTTTTAATTATTACCTCAACAAGGCCACATTCCATTTTCAGTTCTTATTGTACACATGCACACATACTCCCCTAAAGTTCCCATAACAATTGGAGCAAGGGCCTCTTAGTCTGACACAGGGCCTCCTAGTCTGACACACAGAATTCTTTAAAACACATAACAATTATATAAAAACACTTTGAAATTTAGAGTGAAATTTTAAAATAAAATTTCCACTACAGATCTTATATTTTACAGTCTTCTAATTGAGAGTCTTCTAATTGAACGTAAGATAGAATACTGTGCACAACATATGTCTGACACATTTAGAGTGGTTTTCTGGATTGGAAGTACCCTTGATGTCTTGAAGGCAGTCAATACATAGCCAGATGTTGTGGAATCATTTATAATATGTTAAGAGTATAAGTATAACTGTATAAGATGTTAGAGATGTAGCATTATGAGATGATCTGAAGCTTTTGTTGTATGGATGGATTCCAGTGGACAGGTGGTTTGTTAGAATATGTAATCTCTTGGATCTCTTTTGTAGAAGAGAAGACAAATGCACATGTACTGAAAGAATAGTGAATTATGTAAAGGATACATATTAATAACTGATGCATAGTAATGATCAGAAATGTGGTCACAGGGTAGCACTGATATCTACAGGTGGGGAAGGAAATAAGATGCTCAGTACTTTATTCTGTTGTGCATCAGAGGGTTGCTGTTGAATTACAAAGGGTTACAGAGGGTTGCTGTTGAAGTACAAAAAGTCTCACAGATGAAGTCAGATTTCTGGCTGGAAGAATATCAGTTCTAGAGCCCACCTACCACCACTATTTGGAACTTAAACAACAGTGGAGGGTAAAGAAAAATAAAACTTTTATCCACAGCTGTAGGCATCAGTTTTACCATACGATCTCGTTTCAGAACATTACTATGCATCCTTTATATTGACCCTCAGTATTCTTACACTACATGCACAGCCTTCCCCTCCTCTTTTCTTTACACATTTTTTTTTCTCTTCTAGAAAAGATGATGCTTATCCAGTAAGATGTCCAGTCTGGAGCAAGGCCAAAGAGTGAGACACATTTGACTAAACAGTTCAAATCTAGCTTCTTTCCTGAGGAAAACTGCTAATGTGGTATTGTCTGGGATGTAGTAGGCACATTGTTTTTCAACTCTGACCTATATTTAATACGTATGTTAACCCATGAACCCAAAACTATGCTTAATACCAAAACTGAATGGGGCTTAATACATCCAGAATGAAATGTATGTTTATCTCCGATTCTGTTTCTTTCCCTTGCAGAACTGAGCACTACACTGATTGACAGGATGCAGGTGCAGGAGCTGGTGCTTAGCGGGTGGTTAACGGAATTGGAAAAGCTGTGTCATCTCATCTGTTCATCACCCACTGCTGTGCTGTTTGGGCTTGGTGCTCTGACTGCCATTTTAACCTATTGGCTAACAACACACCCTCATGCCATCGTGCCTCCATGTGACATTCTCCACCAATCTGAAGAAATTGAGGTATTAATATTTGATTCATATTTTTATGGGTTAATTTAGGAACTTAGGTAAACTCACAATTACTGTACCTGGGGCTACTAGGTGATATTTGTTCCAGTTAGATTCGTTTTGTCACTGTTTCTCTCTGCTCCACTGAGGAAACTGCAGCTCAAATTATACCAATCCACAGTGTTCTGAAAATTGTTTTCCCATCCACATCACACCTCTGTGAAATTGCAGGCTGCCATTTCTGTTAGGGGAAAGGGTTTTTTGACCTCTTCATTTCTACAGCTTAAAATAAATGAATGAGCAGCTGTGTTGTCAACTCATTTATCATCTGTTGTGTGCTGCTAAATAAATAAGCAAAAATTAATGTTACGGGATGTATACTGTATATCAAATCGTAAATTCATATGAAACATCATTTAACTAAATGACACTAATATCTGGGTTTGTATTAAAAAACATCTAAACTTGCTCATCCCAATATAGTATTATAGTATAGGCCAGTGGGGAAGAATGGGTGGTTATTATGTCAAGGCTTTAAAAGGAAATAGCTGAATTAAAAAAAAACTATATGCTCCTCTACCTTCTCAGTACTACAGATTTCTACTACAGATTACCCAATTTTATTATTGATAAAGTACAGTACATAAATATAATAGGATGTTGTTAGCCTTCACACGATATTTTCTAGCCACTGTATCATTCTTCCAAAGTGTGTCTTTGACTGTTAGTGAAAGTTCTCGGTTGCCCAATTCATAATTGGCTTCTGCTTGGGTCAACTTCTTGGACAAGTAAGCACATGGGTCGAACTTACCTTGGTTTTCATGACAGTGCAGCCCCTATCCTATAATTACAATTATAATATAAAATATAAATCTTAATCTTATATAATAAAGCTAAGCTGCATGGGTTAAGAGGCTGATGGGATGTTCAAAGCCTGTGCTGAGATGGGCTGGGAATGCAGGAGATTGTCCAGTTCTATAGAAGAGGTTGAGGTTCTGTGAAGCAATGTCTTTACAGTACATGTTATCTTAGCCTGGAGACCTGGGTAAGGTCCTTCCCAGATCACGGCACATAGTACCATGTCATTTCAGCCACTTTGAGCAGTCAGAGTTCTGAATTTTAAAACATACCTGAACCCAGTGGAAGGAGCATAGTAACTGTGCTGAGTGTAGCCTGTGTGGATATAAATAGTCAAATCCTTCCGATATTGTAAATCAACTTGAGTGTGTCAGATTAGCAATGTGTGAGGAAAAGGACAGTTGATTGTGTACGGCTACCCCAAAGTTGTGTGAGGTGAATGAAGGCCAAATCAGTGAGATTACAAGAACCAGAAATTTGTATGAATCACCAGAAATGAACAGCAATTCAGTTTTGCTGGGATCTAATGAGCTTGTCATCCAGATTTTCATCCGCACACCACTGGTATGAAAACCCTTGTGAGGATTTGACTTAACCAAGGGAATGAATATAGTCAAATCAAGTCAAGAAGCTTTTATAGTCATTTCAAGTAGGTATAGCTGTATAGTATATAGTGAAAAGAAACGTTTCCCCAAGACCCTGCTACATACAGTACAGTAAATAAACGTAGAGGTACATAACACAAGACAGCGCTACATAGAACAACACAGAACTAGGGACTGAATGACAGTGCAGACAGACAAAACAAAACACTACAGGACAAAAAACACAAGATAGTGCCAACCAGTGTCCATTCTTTATGTTGTAAAAAGTATACGGTCGTAAACATTGTACAAAAGAGGGTTGTAAACACAGGGTTCTTGCAAACATATGTAGGGGCGTAAACTGTGCAAAAGAGGATTGTAAACACAGGGCTCTTGCAAACACACTTCTGTTTAAGCAGCAATTTGGTAAGATATTAAAATGTGGTGTGCAAAAAAACTATTTTAATGAATGTGCAAAACTGGGATTGAGTAAACGTGGAAGTGTGTGTGTGTGTATTCGTCCAGTAACAGTTCAGTTCTGGGTGTTGAGAAGCCTATATGCTGACTCGTCATTCTTGCTGATTAGACTGTGCATTGCTACGCAGTTGTGAATCAGCACAATGAATAGCGGTGACCTGAGCACACAGCCATAAAGAGTACAGGTGCTCAGTATGGTGATGCTTTAGATGTTGTTCCCGATCTGGACAGACTGTGGACTCCCAGTCAGGAAACAGGAAACGAATAGAGCATACCATGTCAGACTATGTGATCTAAAGATAAAACTCAAATAATTTTACAATGGCTAACTCACACAAGAATGTGCACACAAGAAATTAATTATTTTTATTTCAGAATGTTAAAGTAAATGCTCTTAACAATCACTAGATTTGTAAACATAATTAAACCAGTAGGCTAATTTGATGTATTATAAAATGGACATTTTAAATTGTTAATCATTATACCTACTTATCAGTTGATAGGAACATGTTCAAAATCACAATTAAGATTAATTTATTTTACTTTAAAATTAGCAGGTAGTATCAGAGGGTGACGATCACCCACTTGAAGCCCAGACACTCTTTCTGGATTTTATACTTGGTCTCCCATACTAAAAGCACAGTGTTTAGCATGGTGTACTTCTCACCCTCTGCCAAACCAATGGAATCTGCCAATAACCCTTGCATAATTCCAGTGTTGAATAAATGTAAGCCTGTTTAACACCCTACATCATAATAGTGTATAATATATGAAATATATTGAAAAATATCTATTAAAAAATTAATGAACAAGGAATGTCCAAACCAAGTAACATCAAATGACAATTTCCAGGTTTGTTAAAAATAATAACTTGTTTCTACGTTCATATTGTTATAAGTAACAAATCAAACTAACATAATTGGAATAACATTTTTAAAGAATGCAAAGTTTCAAGATCTACAATGAACAATGTATTGTGGAATGAAAAGAAATGTCTAAAAGCCAACATCATTTACAGCAAAACAAAAAGAATTTGGAGAGATTTACAGATCCAACTACATGAAAAAAAATCTTTGTAGGCAGAGTAACTCCTTTAGTATGTGCTACTGTAGCCTAAGTTATGCTTTACATTAACTCGTTATTTTAGGAGACAGTTTCCCATCTTCCATGCCAAGCAAAACGTTTTGCACAAATTCAAATGCTTTCACAAGTGCTTTGGGATATTACTGTATATGTGAAGAGCATACAGTATTTGCGTACTGATGTTGGTACTGTATGTGAAAAACTGGTCATTATTTCCTGCAGTGCTGGGAAATGTATGGTATTGGGCTACGTTTGTAACAGGTGCCATTGGAAAAGTTGCAGCTTGATCCCAAATGCTTTGATGTGTGAATAGAGTTGGCTTATCACTGCATTTTGCCCCTTGAAGGCTTGTATTTAGTGTGTTCAGATGTCGTATTATATCAACTAAAAATCCAAAATCAACCAGCCACCAGGATCAGATAGTTCTGGCATCGGTTGTCCTTTTTTTCCAACAATTGTCCGATTTCCTTACTAAGACCGCAGAAGCGCTGCAGTGCAGAACCCCGACTGAGCCATCTTACATCGCTGTGATATACAACATCTCCATATTCAGCCTGGATGTCAAGTAGAAACTGTTGAAACTGGCGGTGGCACAGGGCTTTGGTGTGAATGTAATTTTTATCACTGGTTTCATAACATGATCATATTTCAGATGTTTAGCACAGAGAACTTGGTTGGTGAATAATGCAGTGGAGTTTTATAGCTTTACCTCCTTCTTCGTTGACTTTGTTACAGACTAGGGTTGGTAATCCACTTTGCTCGCCAGCCATGGCAGGTGCACCATCCGTAATAATCCCAGTGACTTTATTCCACGATATTTTCATGTCATCTACGGCAGAACAAAAAGAAGCAAACAAATCTGTTCCTCTTGTTTGGTACTTGGTACTTTAGGCACTGCCGGTCAAGTAGCTCTTCACTCACGATCATCTCATTGTCCACTCCTCTCAAAAAAATCAGTAACTAGGCAGTGTCAGATGCGTCCGTGCTTTCATCGCAGGCTAACGAAAAAAAGTCAAACTCCACTGCTTTTGCATCTAATTGCATCTTAATATCCGATGAAACGTCTTCAATTGTCAGCGTACTCCTTCGTTGTTCCCGTTCGCGGCACGCACTTGTGACGTCATTCCCTAGTCGCCAGACTTTTATACTCGGCAGCACTATTTAAGCGCGCCGTTCATGCTGGACTGTTGCCAGATGATCTCTCTTCAGTACGTCGCGGTCTGTGAGACATCCTGTTGCCTCCTGTCTGAAGTTTGCCAGTATTCTCGCTGCTGTCGGCTCCGAGTGTGGTTGCCAGGTTGGATTTACTTTTTCCCCTTTTCTCCCCTTGCCTGCCTTTTTTTCCAGTTTTCCAGTTTATTTTTGAGTTTATTTTTAGGATTCAGTTTTGTACGAACTTTTCTCTCCCGTTCCAGTGGATTATTTATTTTCTCCCTGTTTGGATTATTTCCTGTGAGTGGATGACCTGTTCCGTGTCAGAAACTGTACTCCCACGGACTATTTGCTGCTCCTGTGCTCATGTGTCACCTCCTTACAATTGTCTGTGCATGAGGTTTGAGTGTACACCTTTGCCTGCTATTCTTTTCCTAACAGAATTCCTTAACTCATTAAAGCTCTCTTTTGAACATTGGCCTGGATTTGGGTTCTCCCCCCGACTCTCTCTCTCTGAATGCTGATGGTATCATCTGGCCAACAATGAACCCAGCAGGATCTCAGGAGTTACAGTCACAGCTCGACTCCTTGTCCAAATCCTCCGCTGCTCACGAACATCAACTCAAGGAGCCACATCCACTAATGAACTCATTCGGCGCATGAGCATGCTCACCACGGCACAGGCCTCCTCACCATTTCTGAGGCCACCGGCCCAGCCCCCCCTACCCATGGCAGAGCAAAACCAAAACCACATCTGCCTCACCCCGAGCGCTTCTCTGGAGAGGCAGGACTTTGCTGCGCGTTCCTGATGCAGTGCTCAGTGATTTGAGCTCCAGCCCTCCTCCTTCCCTTCGGATCGGTCTAAGGTAGCGTACGTTATCTCCTTGTTATCTGGCAAGGCCAAGATCTGGGCTACAGCAGAGTGGGAACGTCAGTCTTTCATCTCTTCTTCATTTGATGCCTTTTCGGCAGAACTGCGCAAGGTTTTTGACTCCACGCTTCCCAAGCTGGACGCCACTCGAGCCCTGCTCGAATCATCTCAGGGGTCTCGCTCCGTGGCGGAGTACGCTGTGGATTTCCGTATGGCAGCTGGGGACAGTGGGTGGAACTCAACAGCTCTCTACGATGCTTTCTACCGTGGCCTAGCTCCCGATGAGCTTGACGACCTGGTCGGTCTGGCAACCAGGATTGATCGCCGAATCCAGGAACGAAGAGAGGAGGGACACCCAACCCATTCCTGGCCTCCCAGAACCTCGTACCCCAAGCCTCGTTCAGAACCTGGCAGATCATACCTGCCTCCCAGGGACCCGTATGTCAAGCCCCGCTTGGAACCTAGCAGATCCTACTCGCCGCCATCTCCTCAGCCCATGGAGATAGGACAGCGTCTCCTGTCCTCAGCAGCGAAGGAGCGACGTCGGGCCCACGACCTCTGTCTGTACTGTGGTAAGGCAGGACACTTTGCATTCGCATGTCCAGCAAAAGACAGGGCTCGCCGTTGAAGGAGGAGCCCGTGGTGAGCCTCTGGTGCTTAGCCTCCCCCAAGCCACTTCTCAAAGCACGTTTACTGATCGGGAGCCAAGGACACGATCTTGCAGTTTTAGTAGACTCTGGAGCTGACGTGGAGTTCCTTGATGAGGAGTTAGTGCGTCAACTGGGGATCGAGACCGAACCACTACCCACCATTCTCCAGGTGCGGGCCCTGGATGGGCATATCCTCCACCGAGCTCGCTACCGTGCCAAACGTCTGTTGATTTCCATTGCCGATGAACATACGGAGTGGATCTCCTGCCTAGTTATCCCCTCACCCCATGCTCCAGTCATGTTCGGATTGCCTTGGCTTCAGAAGCATAACCCTCATCTGGATTGGTCCAGCAGCCGGGTCCTTGGTTGGGGGATCTACTGCCAGGCTCACTGCCTGACCACCTTGACACCCTGCCCATTATTAGTCAAGGAGGACCTGCCATCCGACCTCTCTCTGGTGCCGGCTGAATACCATGATCTGGGCCAAGTGTTCTGTAGAGCTAGTGCCACTTCCCTGCCACCTCATAGACCTTACGACTGTGCCATCGACCTCCTGCCAGGCACTGTTCCCCCACGGGGATGCTTGTACCACCTATCCAAGCCTGAAAGGGAGGCCATGACCCAGTATATACAAGAGTCCATGGAGTCAGGTATTATCCGCCCGTCGTCATCCCCAGCCGGTGCTGGATTTTTCTTTGTGGAAAAGAAGGATGGTACACTACGGTCCTGTATAGACTATCGGGGTCTTAATGCCGTCACCGTTAAGAATCGCTACCCTCTGCCACTCATGGCCTCCGCTTTTGAGCTCCTCCAAGGAGCCACCATTTTCACTTAGCTGGACCTTTGGAACGCCTATCACCTAGTTTGTATTCGGGAGGGTGACGAATGGAAGACCGCATTCGACACCCCCACTGGTCATTACGAGTATCTGGTGATGCCACTTGGTCTCACTAATGCCCCAGCGGTGTTCCAGGCGCTGGTAAATGACGTTTTACGGGATATGTTAAATCTGTTCGTGTTTGTTTACCTGGACGACATCCTCATCTTCTCCCCCAAACCCGAGGAACACACCCGTCATGTCCGTACAGTGCTCCAGAGGCTTTTTTAGAACCAATTATATGTAAAGGCAGAGAAATGTGAGTTCCATGTCACGAGGACCACTTTCTTGGGCTTCATTCTGGCAGCAGGGAGTGTACGGATGGATCCCGACAGACTCAAGGCTGTTAGAGATTGGCCCCGCCCTGGGACACGTAGGCAGCTTCAGCAGTTCTTGGGATTTGCCAATTTTTATCGGCGAGTCATCCGGGGCTACAGCGCAGTCGCTGCACCCTTGCACCAGCTAACTTCCCCCCGTCAACACTACTCTTGGGTACCTCAGGCTGAACAAGCCTTCAAGAAGCTGAAGCAGCTTTTCACCTCAGCCCCCATCCTCACCTTGCCGGATCCACTTGACAATTTGTAGTGGAGGTTGATGCGTCAGATACCGGTGTTGGGGCCGTTTTGTCTCAAAGGGACACCAAGGACAATAAACTTCACTCGTGTGCCTTCTTTTCCTGTCATCTCTCCTCGTCTGAACGGAACTACACTATTGGCGGACGTGAGTTACTGGCAGTCAAACTCACCCTGGAAGAATGGCGTCACTGGTTGGAGGGTGCTGAACAACCATTTCTGGTCTGGACGGACCATAAGAACCTGGAATATCTCCGGACAGCCAAGAGGCTGAAACCCCGACAGGCTCGTTGGGCACTCTTCTTTGGAAGGTTTAACTTCACGCTGTCCTATCGGCCGGGAACGAAGAACGGGAAGCCAGATGCTCTCTCTCGTCAATTCTCCCCCAATCACATCGAGTCTACCGCTGAACACATTCTTCCTCACCCCGTTGCTATTCGGGCACTTCGACTAGGGATCGAGAGAAGAGTTCAGCAAGCCGTGTCTAACCTGCCGGTTCCTACAGACTGTCCAGAGGGCAAACTCTTTGTTCCTGATCATCTCCGGTCCCAAGTTCTCCAGTGGTGTCACAATTCCCGGCTTTTCTGTCACCCCGGTTTACCTCGGACCCTGTCTGTTCTCCAACGACGGTTCTGGTGGCCCTCGCTCAGACGTGACGCTCGGGACTTTGTCGCGGCCTGTCCAGTATGTGCACAACACAAGTTTTCCCGATTTCTCCCATCCAGTCTCCTTCGGCCTCTGCCGATCCCTTGCAGACCTTGGTCACATATTTCGCTGTATTTCGTCACTGGCCTCCCTCTTTCCGATGGCTACTCCACTATTCTCACTGTGGTCGATCGCTTCTCTAAGCTCGTCCATTTTGTTCCCTTGACCAAGCTTCCTTCTGCCAAAGAAACGGTGTTGCTTCTCCTTCAGCACATTTTCCGACTCCATGGCATTCCCCGGAATATAGTCTCCAACAGGGGACCCCAGTTTACCTCCAATTTTTGGAAGGAATTTTGCCAGCTCCTGGGCGTCTCCATTAGCCTCTCCTCAGGGTTTCATCCCCAGTCCAATGGGCAGACGGAACGGCTCAACCAGGAGCTAGAGACGGGTCTCCGCCTCCTCTGTGCCGAGGATCATTCGTCCTGGGCCTCCAACTTGGTATGGGTCGAGTATGCCCATAATTCTCTGCCCTCTGCTGCCATGGGTCTGTCCCCTTTTCAGGCTGCCTATGGCTATCAACCCCCATTGTTCTCTACTCAGGAGCTAGAAGCCTCGGTTCCTTCAGCCTTGGCCCTCGTGAGGCGCTGTCATCGAGTCTGGAGGAGAGCTCGCCTCACCTTGCTGAAAAAGCGGGCGCCGCCCTGCTCCTCCTTACCGTGTTGGGCAACGGGTGTGGCTTTCCACCAAGGATCTCCCTCTGAAGCTGGCATGCAGGAAGCTGGCTAACCGTTTCGTTGGCTCAAGCTCCCCAGGGTGTTGCGCATCCACCCGACTTTCCACGTTTCCAGGCTGAAACCTGTCCAGTCCTGCGCGCTGGTTCCCTCCACCAGACCCCCTCCTCCCCCCGGGTCATTGATGGGGCCCTGCTTTTACTGTCCGTCGGCTCCTGCGCTCCAGATGTCGTGGGAGAGGGCTGCAGTACCTGGTGGACTGGGAGGGATACGGCCCCGAGGAACGCTCCTGGGCTCCGGCATGCCACATCTTGGATCCGGACCTCATCTCCCATTTTCACCGTGAACACCCCGACCAGCCAGGTGGGACATCATGAGATGCCCCGTGGAGGGAGGGGTACTGTCAGCGTACTCCTAAGTTGTTCCCATTTGCGGCGCGCACTTGTGACATCATTCCCTAGTCGCCAGACTTTTATACTCGGCAGCACTATTTAAGCGCGCCGTTCATGCTGGACTGTTGCCAGATGATCTCTCTTCAGTACGTCGCGGTCTGTGAGTCATCCTGTTGCCTCCTGTCTGAGGTTTGCCAGTATTCTCACTGCTGTCGGCTCCGAGTGTGGTTGCCAGGTTGGATTTACTTTTTCCCCTTTTCTCCCCTTGCCTGCCTTTTTTTCCAGTTTTTTGTGCTCCGTTGTTTTCCAGCCGGTTGGAGTTTATTTTTATATTTTTCTAAGACAAGTTTTCTAAGACATAAGCACTCTTGTATTTATCACACGTTCTATGAACTGTCGCTTCTTCCTTACTTCATCTCGATGTGCTGATGTTTTTCTGTTCTACCGATATCTCCCTTGTTTTCCCTGCACTCTTTCTGTGGATTTTACACCCTTCATGCTCAGCAATTCTTTGATGAGAACTTTCCATGCGCTCATTCCACCTTTGATGAATGAACTATCACTGGCTGAGGTTCTGGCAAATAGCAGACAAATACAACAGCATAAAGAGTGAGACTCTTCACAGTATGTAAACCATTGCATAGGCCATGCAAAATAATTAAAGGGTTTCTCTTTTACTCGCTTCCTTTTTCCTTCTCCTCAAGTTCCCTAATATCTTTCTGCCTCTTCATTCTGCCAGGATCATCAGACTCATACACTAAAAGAGTTCTAATGTAAATGTAAACTTAAACCAGTCATCTCAATTGCAAAATTGTCTCAATTTTTCATCAAATATATTTTTTCTTATTTTCCTTCTACCTGTCTCACTCCCTGGCAGAATCTGATGTGTGATCACTGCACCAGAGCTACTGCTAGGTTGACTGTCTCCACCTTTTATTTAAAAAAAAAAAAGGGAAAGAAGTTTAAATTTAGTACAATAATGACTACATTATGACAACATATTTTTAAAAAATCATAATAAAATGTTATTGCATTTTTATAACATTTTATATTTTTTCCTGTTTGCACTATAGCTCTTGTCTCCCTGCTCGCTTTCAACCTATATAAAAGAATGTGAATATTTATAGCTAATAAGCTTTTTTATAGTTTAATACTTGCAAAGAAAAAACTACAATATTTACAGATAAAACTGACTTGCACTTGAATCCGAAGAACAGATCAGAAATTTTGTAACATATCGCTGCTTCTTCTTGAAGCACTTTCTTTTTCCATGCCCTTTCCCTTCCACACTACTATTGTATGTTTTGAATGATGAATATACATTGGTGCTGTAACTGCAGTTCTTATATGGTCAAACAACAGTCTCATAAGATGCACTAAGGTGACTATACAGTGTGTATTCAGAAATGGATTGTTCAAATCTACACAGAGTACATTTAAATGAAATGTGTGTCTGAATTGGTTACTATCTATTACATGGTAACTACATATGTGAGTTTTGAATGCACTGGATACTGTATGTAAAATGTGAAGGGGCATTCAGGACACATACATGGCAGAGGACTTATTTTAGAGCAGTGTCTGTGTTCCACTCTGTAGTGTCTGAGGAGGTGGACTTTGGAACCATGAATTTTTCTGGACACCCTGCACTTCCAGTTCATCATCCTATTTGAAATGAAAAAGCAAATATTTACACCGTTGAACTTCACAATTCAAACAGTAATAGTAAGCAGGATCTAAAAATAAAGTATGTACTGACAGGTACAGACTATGCAAAATGATTAAACAATATACCTGTAAATGTTATGCTTAGCAAACAATAAGTGCCCTGAGATGCCCTGAGTGTAATGTTAAAACTTTCTGGTTATGATTTAAACAGTAATAGCAAATTGGATGTAAGAAAAAGTTAAAATTATGCACTGACTCACACGTCATGCAAAATGATGCTCAAATTAAACAATGTCAACATTGTGCAAAGTACAGAAAGTACCTAGAAATTGTCATTTCATTTTTAAACATGAATATGATTCATGTAACTTTACAGAAATAACATGTTCCAAAAACACAAATCCTGCTGATCATAGCAGGACGTTTGGGAAACTAGTGCATGGAGCTTTTCTCCTGGGACTTCTACAGAATGTCGAAGACGGCTGCCTTGGTTTCGTTGTTCAATGGACATAAGAATCCTTTACAGCCAAAACTGTACATTTGTTTTTTAAACAAACAAACAAAAAAAAATCTATTTTTAATGAATTTATAATCATGTGTTCTTTTGTAGCAGCTATGGGCACCGAACTAAAAGCTTATCTTATTGGCCAACAAGTTTCAGCGCAGAGCGAGGCAACTAATAGGAATTCAGGATATACTTTATTTCCTCAAGGCCTATTAATTTGAACTAATTGTAATGATTTAAGTTAACAATACTAGATATAAATAATTACTTTACAGTACACATTAGGGTTTACAGTATATAAGGGAGAAACTTGTAAACTAAAGAATTAAAGATGATTTGCAAAGAGTAATAAGCCAGAATTGAAATCTTATTTGTGGTGTCTGAATCCTTTTTTCCTGTCAATTTTGTTTTTTAAACGTATATTTCAAGTCAAGTCAAGTCACTTTTACTGTCACATATTGTCACATATTGTCATATATTTGTTCCTACTTATGACCATATACCTTTTTGTTTATTTTTTGAAGTACACAAGTCAAATGTGTTTTAATTTAAAGAGGAAGGTGCCTATAAAAATGAAACCAAAAGTGTCTTAATACTTAGGGAACTTTTAAACATTTATAGGCAGCTAGATTTTTTAATAAGTAGTAACTCTGGATGGCCATCCAGTTAAATTGTGTGCTGTGGATAAAGTGAGATTGTTTTGATTATTGATTCAATTCTCAATCATTTTTAGCTCATATACAGTAGATAATATTTTTTGATAATTTCAGAAATGTTGCTATGGTGAGAAACAAAATCCTAAAAGTAAAATTTCATTGCTTATAAAATACTATAACTACAAGGCCCCAGTACCTGATTCATTCTGTCTATTATGATCCACTGTGTTCTGCTTTGCTCAAAAGATGTGTGTTTTCCAGTTACGTAATAGCCTTCCAATAATTGCGTGAGACGTTTGCTGTTTCTACTTTTTCCCCTCTCTGGGATCTCTGGGAATCTCAAGGAGTTTTGGAAACTATTGCTGTCTCCTCTGATCTTTTTCATGCACACACACAAAAAACTTTGCAACAATTCCCAATTGTGCAATTCCTATGATTCCTTACATATATTGTCATGTTCTTTATTCCTCTCAATGGAGTTATTCTTCTCAAAGATAATTATTTATCTGTATTTTTTGAATATACAAAATTGTAAATGTATTATTTTTTGAGTGTATATTGTTCAAAATGTGATTTTGTCATTACACATTAACAAAGGGTCAATTGTTTAATGCTTCTTCTAAAACTTTTTCAGGGCGGTGGCCATAGATCAATGTTGGTTGACGAGCCATTTACACGATATTATGAAGACACCAAAACCTTGTATGAGGCATTCCAGAGGGGACTGCATATAACTGGTGTGTACAGTATTTTGACTCTTTCAGCTTTAGCATATTGTAGATCAGAATGATTATAGAACTAGGGTATATTTGTTATAATATTTGACAAGTTTTTTCCATTATGTATTTTAAGTAAATTATATTATACTTGATATTCATTCAGGCACTATTAGACATAAAACTCTGAACTCCAATCAATTTAAAATGTCATTAATGTTCACATAAAGAGACAGAAAAGTTCAAAATGACATTAAATTCTAGTTTGCAGAATTCTATTAAGGTGTAGGCAGCAAGATGTTCTGGTGATTGAAATTTGCCAGATCTTGTGTTGACATAATAATGTAACAGGTGTTACCAAGCTCCAGTAAATCACGTGCATACATTTTGGTTATGCCCTTCTCTGTATAGAAATGTTTAAATCATTAAAGGATACAATAGAGAAACAAATTGATTTATTGACGTCTTGGACAATTCCATGCCAGTACACCAGATGTTGTTCTGGCAGGGTTTGTTTATGCAGGATAGCGGGGTAGTTCCAAGCCTGGTACCTAAGGGCTTTTGTTTGTACAAGACGCCGCTCCGCTTCCTGGTACCTGGTAGATGCTGTCTTCTATGTCTGTGGAGGATGTTGGCTGCCTGACCTGTCTCTCCTGTTTCTTTTGTGCTTTGTGACATTGCTCCACTTCTGTTCCTGTGGGGGATGCTGCTCTGCGTTCTGTTTCCCACGGCAGAGAATATTACCTGCTTTATTTGTATGTCTTCATTTTACTTGGTCCTCTGTGGACATCTTCCCACTCCTGTGGGGGACATGTCCCTTTTTCAGCATTTGGCAATAGATGCTCCTGCCCCCTTTCAGGATGTCACTCTGCCCCTGACTTAGCTAGGGTTGTTGCTCGGCTCTCGTGTCTGGGTTGTGGACTTTGCCCGGGCCTTGTGCTCAGCTGAGAACAACTAATATTATTCTAATGAATAATCTCATTTATCCAAACCCTCATACATGATGGATTATGGAAGTCTTCATGATATGAAATAACATTATGACTTTATAGCATACACCGTTCATTTGACTTTTTGATGGACTGTTTATTGTCTGCTGTCTAGTTTATATACAATTGCTGTATAGATGTATACAAATGCATACAAATGCCATGTTTGTTATATTTCTTTTTGGGGGGGATTCTAGGAAAAGAATATTTGCAGTTTAAAAAGCATGTGACAGCTGACTGTTTGAAGTAATGGTTAAAAGGCCAGGATCTCGACCGCAAAGCCAATAAAGTTTAAGAGATGCAAACATGGCATACTATTAAGCAAATCTCTTGATAAATTGTTTTGACATAACTCAGATGTGCCTTGTGTTTCCATAGGTGATGGACCGTTCTTAGGGTCTCGCCTCCCCAATCAACCTTACGAATGGCTTTCTTATCGAGAGGTGAGTATGAAAACGGTACAGCTAATAGGATGCAACATTTTTTTTATGTAGCTTAGGTTAGGTTTCTTTCTAATTTTAACTTTTTAAATCTTTATCTTTAAAAATAAATTAAAAATTATTAAAAGGGCAATTTATGTTATACATTCCTTGCATTTTTGGTGCTTCCTGTATAAACAGACAGATGTCCCCTACACAGAATATTGTATATCTTTAAGTGACAAAGCATCAAGTAGAAATATCAACATAAAGGTACAGAAATAAAATCTATTACTTTGGGCATACATAGATAGTGAAGAAATTCCTTAACAAGAGTGTGTGGGATGTGCAAAAATACTCACTACGCCAAACGAGCACTTTTGAGCTTTTGTGGCCTCAGCAATAAAAACAAAACGTTTGTGATGTCCTGGTGAGACTGGCTATATACAAAAAGCATGCTTAAAAAGCATTTCTTGCATAATATTTTGTTTTAGCAAATCATGCTAAACACAGCCCTTCTTAACAAAGGCTGTGCTCTATACCACTGTACAGGTTGGAAGTGCTATGTTAAGGAATCAACCATATTGCAATTAGTACTGTACAGTGCCCAGAGAACTCTCAGGTACTGTCCGTTCAATAAAGAAAATGTTGCACTGGGCAAATAATGGCTCAGTACTATCTGCTAATATTGCGGAGCATCTGATAGATTAAATCTATTTTCTGTCTAACTAAAAGTTGCTTCAAAAAAACAGAGCATAAAAGGATCCCTATGTTTTTTGTCTGTGAGTCTTCAGTGTCTGCAGAAGGTCTATGATGAATGCAAGATGTTGTAGACTCTCTTCATTGGTTCTGAACTAGAGAAAGACCCTGAAATAGTCCATTTTGGTTAGGTACAAATCAGTATTCCTGTGTAAATGTGCAGTTGGAGATACACATAAGGAATGGATAAATAATTATGGCTGGATAAAAAATCCCCACCATAGAGATTTCTAACTTTCTATCATCTAATGTAATGAACCAGACTATGGAGGGAGGGGACAAGTGTAGGGTGAGTTTAATAAAGAAAACAGGGGCCAAAAACAAAATAAACAAATTAAGTTAACAAATAAAGTTTGATCGGGGCAAAACAACAATATCCAAGGGTAATGACATCGAAAAATAAGAGAACAGTCCAGGTATCTAAACAGGAAACCAGAGTAGAAATAGATAGGCTTAGTAATGTCACAAACCTAAAGAGACTGAGCATATACCTTGCAAATAGTCACTGAAACAAAGGGGATTAAGAAAAGAACCAAACACATAAGGAACACCTAGGAGCAGTTGGGCTCAACTAATAGTTTGCCGATTGAGAATGGGGGAGCAGTGGTGCCTTTTTGGATCTGTAGTCCATATTTTTAAACTTATGCAGTATGTATTGTACATGGTGATAGATCACCCATGTTAAAATGGCAATATATGTGCATTATAACACCAAAGGGGATAACAGGGAATCTGTTGCCCATGTATGTGCATCAGTATAAAATAATTTTACACAGTACAATGCATATAGTGTATACGTACATCAAGTACATCAAGATTTATTTTACTTATTATTTACAACTTATTATTTATTTATTTATTTTTACTGCTGAGAAATACAAATAGAATAAAATTTGCAATCTTGTGGTAAAAAAAAACAACGTGGTAATTAAAATGTATTTAATCAAATCAATAGCCTGTGTGACATAAGCCAATATGGTCAGTGTCATTGAGGTGGGGTTCAATTGAACACTTATATTTTTATATTTTTAAATATGTTGCTTTGTCATGCCAGTGTTGATGAATTTGATTCATAAAACTAGTTTATAGTTATAAAGAGTTGTGTTATTTTTTAATCAATAACATGTGCAGATTTCTATCACACCACAAGATGGCATAAGTTCTACACCTTCATAAATAAACATGACGATTGTATTCCACATTTCAGATCTTCGTTTATTAAAACGGTTTATTAGAGGCCACATTATTAGAACATTATCTATTCGTCAACTTTTTTCTTATATACTGAATTTTTGTGTCTGTTCTGCTGTATTACATTTTTAAAAATTATTTTGCCACATTTTGAACATTTGTTTGAAAAAGAATTACCACCCTTATTGTTGTTATTTATTTGTTTTACTATAATTGTTAAAAGTGATTAAACTTGGCTTTGCTTCGTTTTTTATTTCAGACGCCATTTTTTATTATTAGGTGCTAGAACATTGAAGTAGCATTTTATGATAGTATGTTATCTTATATTAGCAAGCACTGATGTTTCTTCTTCTTCTTCTTCTTCTTCTTCTTTGTAGGAGTCTGTAATTTGGTACAATGATAGAGAACAGTCTTCAGAGCAGTTTTGGTGTACATCACTGTAGTGCTTTTGGCCATAAATAGTGCTTTTAAAATAACTTTAAAAAGCAATTTCATAGTTCCGATTTCTTCCGATTATATGTGTCAAAGATTTGACTTTGATGTTAATTTCTCTTCCTTGACCCCTGCCTGTTTTTTTAAATGCTATGTTTAATTTTGACACCTTTTGAAGCTTTGTCTGTCATACATAGCCTCCACCATGGATGCAACATCAAATCGGGAGAACTGTAGTACTGGGAATCACCATACCAGAGTTTGACTGTTTTTCCCTGTGGACTATCTCGTCCCCTACAATGTCACTGAAGACCTTCTGAAAAGATTTCTGCTTCAGAGCAATTTTTTTTGAGAGACTGTTGAACCCCAAGCCCAAAGAGAAGCAGTGGCTGAAGTTCTTGTTGTCCAGACCCCCAAAAATTGTTTGATTTGCTCAATCTAGGGGGGCATAGTGGCTTAGTGGTTAGCACGTTTGCCTCACACCTCCAGGGTTGGAGGTTCGATTCCCGCCTCCGCCTTGTGTGTGTGGAGTTTGCATGTTCTCCCCGTGCCTCTGGGGTTTACTCCGGGTACTCCGGTTTCCTCCCCGGTCCAAAGACATGCATGGTAGGTTGATTGAAAATTGCCCGTAGTGTGTGAGTGTGTGAGTGAATGAGAGTGTGTGTGTGTGTGTGCCCTGTGATGGGTTGGCACTCCGCCCAGGGTGTATCCTGCCTTGATGCCCAATGACGCCTGAGATAGGCACAGGCTCCCTGTGACCCGAGGTAGTTCGGATAAGTGGTAGAAAATGAATGAATGAATGAATGAATGAATGAATGAATGATTTGTTCAATCTATATTAACACATTTTGAACCATATATTTAACTATCACATTTTTGATCATTTACAAATCATGCTAAACTTATTTTTGCCAAACACATCCTGTGATTTTTGGACTGTTTTTACAAAGATGGTGTTACATTAGTCCTGTCGTTAGTTTCAGTAGGACTGAGCAAACTAGTAGCAGAGTATAATACCTTATAGCACACAGACTGAGGACCTTTTTTTAGTGCTGGTTTGGAGAATGTCCCCTTTGGACATTTTTTAGCCTGCTGAGCACAGTTGTGGAGCACCTCTTTGATATACCTCTCCGTAGCCCATTGCTCAGCTACAGATAAGGGAGAGACAAAACTGCACTTGGAGTTGCTGAAGAATTTCTTTCAATCCTGATACATGGTGCAGTCTTTGAGACTCTTGTGCTTACTGGCTAACATTCTAATACACTCTCGTGGTCAAGTCACACACAAACACACAAAAAAACAATAACATTGCACATATCTTACATCTGAAACCAGGGCAGTTAACAAATCAGTTAACACTACTGCCATTAAAGAAATAAATGCTATTACAAAGCTTGCCCACCACCATGTCCAAGCATGTACTCAGGTGTGACAGTGAGGGCATAGATAAGCAGATTGAGAATAGGTGAGTCTAACTGGCAGGTAATGTGTGATGCATCATTACTGCAAGTTTATATTTCTCTCTTTTTGTGATTTCAGTGACTCTCATTACCCACTAATGAGAGCAAAGCAGAGTGTAAGGCAAATTAACAGAGCTTGTGACACCCACCCATACACGCATACACATGCCAAGAAGCATGAACTTGGACCTGACAGTACGAAACAGAAGAGTTTTGCTGTTTTCTGTTGAGTTTTGGAAGTCTGTTGCAAAATGGTTTCAGTGGGATGACTTTTGTGAGATAAGTGGTCTTTCTTCTGTTGGTTTATATTGAGTACATTGTTCAAATAGCCTGCAAAATTTTTGCCCTTCTGGCCCCATTCTCCTACTTATCCAGACCCTCACTGGTCTTGCTGGGAGACATTTCATCCTCTTCCTGTGTTAGAAGCTTGCTTGGTGTGAGTAAAGGCAAGTCTCAAGCAGCCACAGGGATGCAGTGGAGGTGGTCAGGATGACTTACCACAGTACCTGTGGTGGTTTCACACCTTTCTTGTGAAGTCCTTCACTATGTCCCCATCATCTATCTTGTACCAGTTAATGCACAGACTGAACAGTTTTGCAAAAACTAGCCATATACTTTAGAATGTTGTCATCCATTTGTTTTAAGGGAGCCTTTTGGACCTAACCTAAAATATGAAGTTTCAATTACACAAATAGCCACCATGGTAAGGACCATAATATCAGACTGTGCCTGATAACAGATTGTTGGTGGTAGGCCTACTATATTTTAAGGTTGAATTGTAGGAACTGTGAAATTATATAGTAATAATATATTATACTTTTATAATAGTAATTTGGAGACAGTTGATGGTTTTTGCAGTGTAATCCACAAAAACAATGCCTAATGACACATTTGGACAGCAGAGACACCCGGCACATGTGGCAGGTCATCTAGGCGATCGCGAACTACAACACAACTCCACCTGCCTGTGACAGTGATGCCTCCCTTCCAGATGAGTTGAACAAATTCTACGCTGTTTGAGGTGCAGAAAAATGTATTAACGAGGAAGATCACCCCTCCTCTCAAAAACCAGGTGCTTTGTCTAAGCACGGCTGATGTGAAGAGAACTCTATGCAGAGTTAACCCACAGAACTCTGCTGGACAGGACAACCTTCCTCGAAGAGTGCTCAGAGAATGTTCAGAACAGCTAGTGGATGTCTTCTCTGATATCTTCAACAATTCCCTGAGCAGCACCAATGACTATCGTCCTATCAGACTCGTGATGTTGTGCTTCAAAAATCTCATCATGAGGCCATCAAAACACAGCTACCACCTTCACTGGTCCCTTTGTAGTTTTAATATCATCCAAAACACTTCATGGACGATGCCTTTGCCACAACCCTCCATCTGGCCTCAACCACCTTGACAATAAAGACACTTATATATGACTGCTGTTCTTAGACTTCAGATCAGCAATCAACACAGCCACCCTTCAGCAGCCTACTGAGAAACTGAGCCTGCTGGACCTGAAAGCCTCCCCCTGTAACTCTGTCCTGGACTTCCTGAATAGGAAATCCCAGTCAGTCCAGATCAGGATCAGCATCTACAGCACCACCATACTAAACACTGGGACCCCTCAGGGCTGCATGCTCAGCCCACAGATTTCACTCTGCTGACTCACGACTGTGTAGCAATGCACAGCTCAAACCACATCAACAAATTCACTAATAACATGACCATGGTAGGTCTCATCAACAAAAACGAGTCAGCATACAGAGAGGAAGTGCAACAGGAGGATGTGCCCTTTTCACCCTGCTGCCATCTAGGAAAAGCATTCGGGCAATAGCATCCAGACTCTGCAATAGTTTCTTCTTTAAGACATCAGACTCCTTAACAACCAGAAGTGAACTATACCAAAGTCATGTCCAAGTCATGAGTGATTTTAAAGGCGTAATAAGCTGATTTATCATGAGCAATGATCCATAAATGAAATAAAGCAAACAGCTGCCTATGTGCCTATTTTGTACACTCTGCCTGAGTGTACAAAAGAGTCTGTGTACTTCATTGACAGTTCTCCATAACAGTTGCATATGCAGAGAAGGGTAACTCATCATTTCTAAGAAATCTATCCACAAATAATATCCTACCTGCAGAAAAGTCTGGTTGTTCATTAATGTCACATCTATGTTTTGTCATAATGACCAGAACTAATTAATGTCAAACAGAATTAAGAAGCAACATAGCAAGATTTATAGTGTTACACTGGTGCCTTGTAATGTTTTGGAGTAAAAAGAATGTTCTGGAATGTGAAGTCTGGTATTTGAAATGTCCATAGTGATTCCATGAACTGTTGGAAGTGTTGTTACTGTGCAAGTTGGCAGTAAAGTTCAACTTGGGGAAAACATGCAAACTCCACACATACAAGGCGCAGGCGGGAATTGAACCCCCAACCCTGGAGATGTGAGGCGAACATGCTAACCACTAAGCCCCCCAAGCTACAACCAGACAGAGTGAAATTGTGAGAAAACAGCAGGCAGAACAACAGGAGAAGGTTGAAGACCTATTTGTCCAAAAATGCCAAAGAAGAGAGAAAAGGCAGAACTTGGCCAAGATGTCAGAAATATTGTAAAGAAAAATAATAGAAATCATACTGCATGAAATGTGCAAAATCACCATTCCATCTAAAGGATCTCTGTCCAGTCAGAGATTCTTTTTGTCACCTGTGTATCATAACAGGCCAATGCCATTAAAAGACTGTGCTTCATTGGTTTAAATAGGACTGTGACTCAAATGAAGATGCTCTGAATTCAAATACTTAAGGCTGAGGCACAACTGTTTATACCGGTTGTGTTTGTGTTTCTGTTCCTGTGTTTCTGTTGCTGTGTTCTGTGTTTCCAGTTTCCTAGTGTTTCTTTCCTTTTGTTTTTTTCCCCTTATAAACCCACTTTTAATTTATCCCTGCACTTGGGTCTGTATTTGTTTTTGTTAAGACACCCCGTTTTCTGACTTTTATGGCCTTGCACTAGATGACTATCCAGGTTCAAAACCTGTCGACAGATTCATGTCTCAATCCTGTCTTTACAGCCCATTGCACACAGAGATATATTACTGATTTTTTCAGTAAATCTCTTGTCACAACAATTTCTAGTCACAAGCAACTTCTACACATGTACAAAGAAAGTCAGAACTTCACAAACAACTTCTCATTGTAAAATCTTCAATAACCATCACACCCGTATGTGCTTTTGCTTTGTTCCATTCCACATTTACAGTAGTCCACCCTTTACAGGTAGGACAACCTCCAGGTTTTAAAGAATGAATGTTGGAATTTGAACATTTAGTCTGGTCATTGAGTTTAGTTCTTCTCAAGGTTCCCCTCTCAGCTCGAGGTCAGCACTTCAGAGCAGGTTTCAAAGTAATATGGTTGTCAGCCATTCAGTGTGTTTTGTATTCTTTACAAAATAAAACACATAAGATACTATTTTGCTTTATATAGTGTTTTTTTTTTAAACTCTTAATTCTCTATCGTTTCTATTGCTGACCACTTGGTTGATTGCTGATCACTGAATTTTAATTGTTTCATTTGCACAGGTCGTGACTCGGGCAGAGCACCTGGGCTCAGGTCTACTTTCTCAGGGTTGCCATCCCAATTCCAAGCAGTTTATTGGAGTTTTTGCACAAAACAGGCCAGAGGTGAGAGGTCAAAGTGCAGCAAGAGAACAAAACAGTGATAGTGTTTTGTGCATTTGTTAAGAGCATTCAATGAACCTATGCTCATGTCTCTCTGTCTTTTTCACTTTCTTTGTGTTGATAGTGGATAATCTCAGAGCTGGCTTGTTACACTTATTCCATGGTGGTGGTACCACTTTATGATACACTTGGGCCTGATGCAATTCGATACATAATAAACACTGGTAAGATCTTGGACTATTATTGTTATGTGTTGTTGCTTAGTTGATTAATTTGCCCTCTGAAAATAGAAACAAGAACATGCTCTTTATTTTTAAGTAATTAAAAAAAATATATTGTTCACTTGATTAATAACAATTATTATAATTTAATTATATTATAATGTAATATAATAATTTTTAATAACAATAAAAGTCAGAAATTGTTTTTTTTTTTTTTTGGATATACATTTGTGGCTGATCATAATGGCAAATATTAACCATTATTTATTATTTCTTATGGGCAAACATAATTTTTTTACATGTACTTTTGAATGTAATAAGTTTGCCTTCATCACCAGCGCTTCCATAATCTTTTTTGTTTGTGTGCCATACATGTAGCAGAATTATCTACAGTGATCTGTGATAAACCTGAAAAGGCCAAGGTGCTTTTACATAATGTAGAGAGACAGAGGACGCTGACCCTGAAGAAGGTTTTGCTTATGGATCCATTTGACATAGAACTTGTGGAGCAGGGCAAGAAGTGTGGTGTTCACATCCAAGCCCTAAACGATGTTGAGGTATGGAAGGACTCACCAAATCAAATAATCACTTCAGACATAATAATAGACGAAATATATAAATCTCCTTTCGTTTGTCTGAACAATATTCTTCTTAACTGAGGTTGTGCACACAAATTCACAATAAAGAATATTGTTAGAATACATTATTTTTAACTGCTTTTTGAAAAAAATGCTTGACTAGAACTCTAAATGCTACTGATACAGACAATGCACTGAATATTCTTATCTGTAACCATAAAACAACTGTATAAATATGCTAACCACGCGATAAAATGCTTTCATTAAAGAGTAAAACAAAACAATTTATATTGTACTATTTAGTTACACATTTAGCTCCATTTGTCAAAAGATAAATAAATGGGACTTATTTCCTTGGAGCAAATTTATTTGCTTCGCCTTGATAATATGCTGTGCATCTTGTTTAAAACCACATATAATGGCAGTATTCATAACTGTCCGCTGGTATGCCAGCACCTGTCTGATGTCACTAAATGTCACTTAAATCATTTTTTATTTGGCAGTAATATACTTTGACATCTCTACTTTATAACTAAATCTAGTCTATTTAAACAGCATGAAAAGATAAGATAAGATAAGATATACCTTTATTCGTCCCACAATGGGGAAATTTCACTGTTACAGCAGCAAAGAGTAAGAAAATGCAAATATATAAAAATAATAGAGACATAATATAATATACAGTATATACAAAACATAATGTATAAATAGAGACCATGAGTAAGTAATTACATTAACAGTCATTGCACGTTTTTCAAAATTTCTGTTATTGGACATGTTATATACATGTAACTTTGTTACTTTGTTATTGTTTATTACTGCAGTTAAAACAGTAATAACCGTGTGTATTATGGTGACTGGTTCACTGGGAGCAGCTTTGATTGTAGAGTCTAATAGCAGCAGGGAGAAAAGACCATCTGTATCGCTCCTTCAGACACTTAGGATGTAACAGTCTGTCACTGATGGAGCTACTCAGAGCTGAAACCGTTTCATACAGGGGGTGAGAGTTGTTCCCCAGCAATGATGATAGTTTTGCTACCATCCTACCTTCTCTCACCTCCTGTACAGTGTCCAGAGGAATTCCCAGGACTGAGCTGGCCTTCCTGATCAGCTTGTCCAGTCTCTTCCTGTCTGCAGTAGAGATGCTGCTGCACCAGCATACCACACCAGAGAATATGGCTGAGGCCACCACAGAGTCAAAAAAAGGTCTTCAGTAGCTCTCCCTGCACTAAAAAAGACCTTAGTCTCCTCAGCAGAAAGAGTCTGCGCTGTCCTTTCTTGTAGATTGCCTCAGTGTTGTCTATACAGTTCAGTTTGCTGTTCAGATAACAAGTGATCTATGTGTTGGCATTCTTCATGCAGTGAAGACATTGGAGCAGGGTGTGGTCAGAGCAGATGGAGAAAGAGCAACCTTGTAGGTAGTATCGGAGGTTGAGGCCTGCCCACTTGATGGCCAGACACCCCTTCTCTGCCGTGCTCTACTTGCTCTCCCTTACTGAGAACTTACAGTTTATATACAGTATGGGGCACTGCTCCCCTTAAAACACCTGGAACAAAACCGGCCAAGAGCCCTCTGTCGGATCCATCAGCCCCAGGATCATCCTCTTCTTGGTCTTGGGTCCAGGGAGGCTGCAACTGCTGCTGTCTTATTAATTTGGCAACACACCTGACACATCATGCCCAAGAGTAAGCTCAGATACCATACTTCCATCTGCCCACTTGCAGATTTCTTCATAGTTGCTGCCTATCCTGCCCATATCAAGTATTTCAGCACATCAGATAATGATCTATGTATATATTGAGAACTTGAAATTTTACTGGGGCTCCAAACAACTCAAACAGAATAATTACAAATTGGTGAATTCCAATAGTAATTTTTCGTGTTTGGGTAACAAATATGGGTGGCAGCCCCGGTGCCAGCCCATTTTAATATTTTAAGGGTCTATCCCTAATGCAGGGAGTGGTGCAGTATACAATTTAACTTTGCCTATACAAAAAAAAAAAGTTCTTTATTTTAGCCTGATTGTGAGGTCCATGATGATGTCATTATTGTGCAGTCATTTAAAGAAAAAAAAATATTTTTCACTAGGGAGTTGTGATGCAACACCATAGTAAATAGAAGCAACACATACAGTGTCATATCAGACCAATGTCAGCATTGGTTCAAACTATATAACTACACCAGGTTATGTATGTAACCCGGTTTCCTGAGTCAGACTCTGCATCAAGGCTGAAGCTATGGGAACACTTACTTGAGTAAGCTTTGTATGCACAGAGGCCAATTTAATGGCTTGGAAAGGATACCTGACATTACTCCAGCTTTTATTTGTCTTAAGGAAGAGTGAGTGGATACGGCAAGTGCATCTCGTTCCAGGTTACATACATAACCGGGTGTAGTTCCCTTATGAAGGAACTCAACGCTGTATCATGGCTGATGCTATTCTGGTCCAGGTTCACATGATTTCATCGCACAATTCCAGCAGATATTTTAGCATCCAATCAAGCTTCCTTCAGACAAGTAGAAGCTGGAGTAGTGTTATGTAGATGCCCTTATATGGATTTGTTGGTGTGTATTCCATTCGACATGCGTCCTATCCGAGCCATGTCATGTGGCATATATAGAAGGACACTAAAGAACGTGGCATGTGTGGAGGAACACTGAAGAACACTAAACTCATTATGTTCATGAAACCTGTTTGAGATGATATTTGGTTTATGACATGGTACATAATCATGCTGGAAGTAGGCATAAGAAGAATTCTGACCAACTGTTCAAGAGTTCAAGATGTTGTCTTTAAAATCCTCATATCTCATGCATGAGATGTGCTGGACAAAAAAGTTGCTTGGAGGGATTTACAGCTATTGTTACATGGATTTACAGCTATTGTCTTGGTACAAGATAGCAAAGCATACCTTGTGAGTGTCCTCCCACACTTTCTTTAGTGACGTCACTTCCGGGTCGGCGGCCATCTTGGATTTTCACTTCAGGGCGTCAGCCCATTTATTCATTTATTTTGCATTTTTCTTTGCTAGATGGTCTTCTCAATTTTTTTTTCACAGCTTTTCACAGGAGTTTCTGCTCCTCCTGGTTTGATTATTCCAGGTTCTCTACAGTGCCTGCCCTGTTAGAATCCTGCCTGGATTGACCCTGCTTTCTCTATTTTTGCATTGCTCTCTTAGCGGTTTTTGGATTATTGAACTAGTTATGACTCAGTTTTCTGCCTGACCTGCAATGCTCCATTTGCCTGTACTAAGGATTACTGGATTGTTGATGACACTGATATTCACCTATACTGCTTTGCCCTGCACAAAGTACCTTAATAATAAATACAATTAATAATAAAATTTAATAATAAAATTTTTAACTACCTGCAATACTGAACTCTGCCTCCGCTGAATTGCAATTGTTCCCATTAAAGACTTTTAAGTTGGTCAGTGTGTTGCATTTGGGTCCTCAACTGCCATTCCTTGTATATGGAATTCATACACAGTATAAAAAAACAGTTCTTAACCTAGCAGTACAGTATAACAATAAATGATAACAAATTCACTATGACCAAAAGGTCAGAGGTTTGTCTTGCCTAATCATCTATTTTATTGATGCGTGTGTTCAGACAAGCTTCGAAGTCCATTCCAGCTCCAGTATACACTGTCATTAAAGCAAAAAAGAAAACATAGCAAATACTATAAATCTTTGAAATTCATATATATATATATATATATATATATATATATATATATATATATATATATATATATATATATATATATATATATTTCAAATTATATGCTTTTCACTCCAGCTGTTGTCAATAATATATTTTTTAATGATTATTTTTTTGTATAAAATAATTAAGACAAGAATGCAGAATAGTCAGTAATGGTCACAGACTTTTGGTCCCCATTTATATGTACAGTATGAAATTTACTAAATAACAAAAATACAAGCACAGCTATAATAATAATAGTGGGTTTAAGATGTGTATTTAATGATTTTGTTCCCATAGGCCTTGGGGCAAGAACATTACAGAAAACCAGTGGTGAGTAACAAAACATCAACATGTTATCAACCAGTATTTTCAATCTGTGTGAGCATCAGTCTGAGGTTCTCATTAGCATATTGTGTACTTCATGTTATTTTCAAACCAGCTCTCTTTATAAGAATTTCCCTGTTTATAATTATTGACAGTCCAAGTGACAGTTATAAATGGGACTAACAATATTGTTTAAAGTTGCATTCATCTTATGCTTTTCTTCTTTGAAAATTATTTTCTGGTAATGTCAGAGGTTCATACAACAGACTCGTACATTAGTATGTATGCATCACAAATTATCACAGATAATAGTAGGCACAACTGATGGCTCAAGTATTTTGATATTTTGCCAGTTGTGAGATGAAAACTATTCCTCTTATTTTCTGCAGTTGTCAAAGATAGATAAACCTTTGTTTGTTCATGTTCAGTAGCACGTAAATCTTTGTCAGGGTCACAGTGGATCTAGAGCCTTTCCCAACAACATTAAATGCCAGTCCATCACAGGCAACACTCACACTTTTATTTTTTCACTAATTCAACAGAGTACAGTACACCATGCACATAAATGTATTTGTCACACATACATTACAGATTATTTTAAGATGCTGGTGTCAGAGCTCAGTCATGGTACAGTGACCCTTGCTCAAGGACCCAACAATGGCAGCCACCTCTGACCCACAGACATACCCATTGAGCATGGAAAATTTGGAATGGATTATATTTAACAGAGGATGTGTTATCATAAGGTAGTATCTGTTTGAGGAAGAATTTGGCTGAGGGTTCTTATGTATGAGTTGTACACAAGAAATTAATGAAAGTTATGTTTATAAGCATATCAGATTCTAGTTGCTTTACTGGTTATGTTATTTTTTACATAGATATTAAATTTATTTGATACATACTGTTGATATATGTGCTTCTATGCTTGCCTTGTTCCTATATTCAATTTAATTCAATTCGGTCCAAAACCGACTATGAAAAAACTTCAAAAAGAAGTTCAAAGCTTATGCCATAGTCTCCAAGTGGTTTTGTCTACTTTATATCAATCCAGTCTATATCTTCTGATATAGCAGCAGCAGATAGCACCAGAAGTGATGAGATTCCAACCAGAAATACAGGATTAGGATGGATCAGGCAGGTTTGGAGAGAAGTCAGGACATCATCCAGACATAAGTTCACCAAAACCCTTGTTCCCATGAGCCATCCAGTTCTGCTTCTTTACCTAAGAAAAACACTATACATAAAAAAAAAACACAAAAAACATATTTATTACAACAGCAAAATGAATGTCTTTGCATACCCCAGCATTAGGAGTTTGGGGTCAGCCCTGATAGAATGGAGCAGACAGTTTTAAGGGCCAGCATTGACAATCTTGGCAGTGCTAGTCCTCAAAACCCCAAGATTCCAAAGTGGCCACCACTTCCCCATCACCAAAAAACATCATACACATAGTGCAGCCTGGTGGTGACAGCATCATGCTTTATAACTGCTGTCAGAACTATTGAGTGAGCATTGGGGCTAAGCACAGCTTAGCAAATGTCTATTGATAAGGTAAAAGGTGTTTTAACGTTTTAATGATGTAATTAATGTTCGAAAACATGCATCAAGGCAGACTTAATTTCAATGTTAAACTTTTTTAATTGTGTTTTATAAATAGCAGGATGAACTGACAGATGCTCCAGTCTTCTGTAGCCCTGTTTTAGTTTTAGTTTTTAGTTTTAGGGATTTATTTCTCCAGTGGGTTTTTGTTTCCTGAAACCTTCTTTGGTGCAACAGTATCAACACATCTGGTAACCATTGTAATAATCACGTCCACTAGTGTATGGCTTAATGAGGGCATAAACATTCGTATTCTACCTTAATATTTTAAAAAAGGTATTCCAGACCTGGTTGATTGTAAGTACTTTGGGTGCCATGCTTTATGAAGGGGAATCTACTTATAAATCTCTTTGGACATTTCCATGCCAGAACACTAGAAGACAACCCTGCACATTTTAGTTCCCCTGTGTAGATAAGTGATGATTTGTTGTTTTTCAAAGTAGTGGGTGTGAAGCTAGTGAAGTGTCAAAAGTTAAAATAATCAACAAAGATAACAGGCACAATGTCCAAAGGATTTTGCTGACCAGGCCCACTAACATTTGATAGAAAACTGGCTGAGATGTAAACTGGAATTTGATATATTCATCATCAAAACTCATAGTGAAAAGCCAGATAAAATGAAAGGCTACATACACTTTACTCTTGCAGGTCCAGAGGCAATCAATAAAGAGTTTTTCTTTATACAGTATATTCTCCAGCAATACTGGCTTTGAATGGGTGCGATGTAGTCACTCAGGCAAGAGATGATCTGGATTGTTATTATAGTAATTTATTAAAGTATGCAACCTGAAGACAAACATTACAAACTAATTTAACACAATAAATCAAAAATCAGGAAAAACCGTTTAGGCATATGTGAGTAGCCTAAGAAAGGAAAGTGAAAACTTTGTGTTGATGTAGTACATTCTAAACAAAAGAATAGAAAGGGATTCAAACTAAAGCAACACCATTACCCAAATAAGACAAAAAACTTTACAAACTGTAAAAAATGTGGTGGAAATCACCCAGCAAAGTCTGTTAATGCAAAGTCCTCTGACAGCAATGTCACCGTTGTAAAAAAAAAATGTAACTTTGTCAAGTCCCAATGCAGCTCTGGCAATTTCAAATCTGGCAATCAGATCTTGAATATGAACACAGTCACCACTGAACAATCATTCCATGTCAATGTGCTGTATCTTGTTGCCAATTATTTTGATGCAGTCAGTCAGCATAGCACTATTAACAAGCAAGCATTTCACTGCAGCTTAACAGTAAGTGGCAAACCCTTTGAGCTTAAAATTGATACAGGAGTTCAATTCAATTCAATTAAATTCAATTTATTTGCATAGCACAAGAAAAAATAAGGACAAAAATAAATAAATTCATATATACATTTAAAGTTTAAAATTAATTGAAAAAATATTAACTTAAAATTACTACTTATAGTAATATATATATATCCTATCCCTAATATATGAAATCATGCATGAAATCATTACTAGCCTGCCAAATTGTTTAAAAATAAACCTGGAGGAAGTGCATAAAATAGGTCTTCAAGATTGTCACAAGGAATGTTCACAGAATATGCCAACTGGTTTGAGGATAAGCTGTGTACCCTACCTGTGACACACTCAATAAAGTTAAACCCAGAAGTGACTCCAGTTGTCTGGCCCCTTATTGCATCCCGATGCTCATGCGTGATAAAGTACTAGTGGAATTAATCAACATGACAAGAGTGGGAGTCATAACACCATCTTGGAGCCTACAGAGTGGGAGTCCTCAATAGTTGCCACACATAAGCAGACAATGACAAAATTCGCTTATGCATCGATCACAGCATCAGCATCAGAGTGTTCTAGCTTCCCAGGTCTTCCATGTTCTGGATAACATCATTGTTGGTCAAAAGGAACAGAAGGACCATAATGGGAACTTGAGAAAAGTTCTAAAAGAAGTCGTTATGTGGGTCGCATCCTGGGCATGGCTGATGATTTGGGTAAATCCATCCCGAATTTTAGTGAACAGTCAGCAACTCTTTAACAGCTGCTATGCAGGTATATAGATTGGTGCTAGTCAAAGCAAAAGCTAGAAGCATTTCACATGCTGAAATGATGCATCAAACCTAAACACCTAATCAAGCCTGTTACTGTTAAATATAATGATTCACAGTATGGCTTAGGAGCAGGATGTCTACAGAATTGTTAGGCTTAATTATGCCTCACACATTTTCACCAAAACAGAAATGATATTTTTCAAATTGAGAAAGAGCTGTTAGCAATAGTCTTTGCCTTTCAAATGACTACATCTATAGAAAACCATTCATGGTGGAAACAGACCATCAACCCCTTACTACAATTCTGAAGTAACCACTACATAACTCTTGACAGAAAAAATAGGAAAGCAGTTTTAACTGGAAGATAAACTGTCGCCACCACAAAAGTATACCATTGACCACAAATGATAAAGAAGGTTCAGAGTGTGCCAATGCCAAAGCTTTTCTTTCCTTTCTGAGACAAAGTCTACTAGGGATAGTATTGTTATGAAGAGAAGGGCAGTAGTTCCTCAGACAAAAAAAAAACAGCCAAAGAGTCATACACTCTAACACAATACAGATCAAACTATGGCTTGTTAATGTAGGATGAACTGAGGATACATGAAGCAGCATTCTTTCTTTGCGGTTTTTATATACGGTAACTTTGAAGTAAAACCGAAAGCATCAATATTCCAGCAAAGGCTCACTATGGTGAGCAGAAGGGGAATTGGTAGGCATGGTTGAACAGTGCCTTGTTAAACCACAAAGTTGGATGTGACAAGACTTCAGTTTCTAAATTTGCTAAACATTTGCAACATTCCTCATAATAAGGTAGGGAGTTTACTCACACAGACACCGATATCTAGGAAATCATGCACCACCATGCCAATAATTAGACAAATGCTGAAACCAATCTCTTCTTCTTCTTCTTCTACTTTCGGCTTTTCACAATCGAATCATCTGTTTCCACCTAACTCTATCCTCGTCATCCTCTACTCTCGCCCCAATTACCTTCATGTCTTTAACACAATTATTTATCATTTATTTGGCATTCCTCTTGCCCTCTAAACTGGCAGCTCCATCTCCAACATCCTTCTCCCCAAAACTGCCAACCTGAGCTGTCCCGCTACTGTGCTTGTTCCTATTCCTGTACAACCTCATCACTTCTAAAGATCTCTTAACATCACTCTTTATTTTCCATCCCTCCCTCATGTGTTTTCCTCAATGCTACAGTCTCTAACCCATACAAATGGCTGGTCTCACTACTGTCTTGTTTACCTTTCCTTTGATTCTTGCTGCCACTCTTCTGTCACACAACATTCCTGACACTTTTCTCCAACCCGTCTGTTCTCGCCTCTTCAACTCTTTTCCACACTCTGTCACTGTATGGTTGACCCAAAACACTTAAACTCCTGCACTTTCTTGACCTCAGCCCCAGTAACCTCACTGTTTTACATCCCTCCTTCTCATTCACACACATGTATTCTGTCATACAACTGACTTTTATTCCTCTTCTTTTCAAAGCAGACCTCCACCTTTCCCGCAAACATCATTGTCCATGGCAATTCCTGTCTGACTTCATCTGTCAACCTGTCAACCAATCTATAAAAAAACTCCACTACAGTCTCTCCTAGACACTTCCACACCTCCATGGGTATGTCATCCAGACCATCCCATCTCTATCTCTCAATCTTTTTCAACTTTCACCACTTTCCTCTTCTCTTCTTCCTGACCACCAGACACCCTACACATCACCATTGATGCTGCTTGGCTACACTCTCCTCTACCACCACTTTGCAGTCACTAATCTCTCTCAGATTGCCTCGTCTACATAGAACGTAGTCTACCTGCGTACATCTACCTCCACTATGTTCCTCTCTCTTCTGGAAATAAGTGATAACTACAGCCATTTTCATCCGCTTAGCAAAGTCTACCACCATCTGTCCTTCAAGGTTCCTTTCCTTAACACCAAAACTGCTCACCACCTCATCATTACCTCGGCCCCTCACCAAAATGCCCAGTTTAGTCTGCTCCAATCACTACTCTCTCCCATCTGGGAATACTATATATCACCTCAATCCAGCATCTCTTATTTTCTTTTACCTCACAGCCTACTTGTAGAGCATAACCACTGATGACATTCAACATCACCCGTTCAATTTCTAACTTTAAACTGATTACTCTGTCTGACACTCTTTTAACCTCAAAACAAACTCATCCTTCAGGATCACTCCTACAACATTTCTCTTACTATCCACACCATACTAAATCATTTTGTTTCCCCTTCCAATACTACAGATGTTGCTCCCCTTCCACCTGATCTCCTGCACACACAGTATATCTACCTTACTTCTAGCCATCATGTCCACCAGCTCTATACCTTTCCCTGTCATTTTACCATGTTACAAGTCCCTATTCTCAGACCTATTCTCCTGCATTTCCTCTTTTCTCTGCCTAGCATTGAACCCTTCTCCCATCTCTGCAGTTCTAAATAAATACAGTGCAATTTTAATCATTCTTTTTTCTTCTTCTAGGTTTTGCAAGGGGGATGCAAACTTATGCACTTAACTATGTATGATAACATTATTACTAGATGGTTAGTAATAACACAAACCTATTTGTACATAAGGGAACACATTTTATTGTCTTTTCTTGTACATACAAACATAATTAAAAGAAGCTATCTTTAACATGTAGGCCTGTTTGTCCTGTTAGGTTTTAACAAGAGGACAAAACTATTCTCAGGCAAATGTAGAGAAATGTGAGAAAATGAGAGCGAAAGCAAATGGGAACACAACGTTTCTTTTCTAAATATAAAATGTTTTGCAAATTAATTAAAAAAGATTGAAATATAAATTTCCATTTCATCTTGCATATTTTATATCGCCATGTCCACAGCCAGTTATGTTTTGTTTACATTATTGCCAATAGAACTACATTACAACTTTTATAATTTTTTTAACATTTATAGTTTCTGTCTAGAAGAGTTCAGTCCTAGGATAGCTATGATAATGTGCAGAACCCTCAAACTCCCAGACCCAAGCTTGAGTAAGACACCCCCCAAAGTGTTGGTGAGAGGGAGACCATCTACACATGGTCATGAAATAAAACCTTATTAAAATTTTGTCATTTAACGCAGATGGAACAGACTAAAAATAGCATTAATCAAGGTATTTTTGAGCAACAAATGTGGGACAGAAAGATCAAGTTAAGTTAAAGGACATACAGCTAATATAATCAATTATTTTCCAAATAATTGAATGGTCTTAACACATATTTGTCATTTATTATGGACTGAATGTATTAACTGAATTAACAGTTGTGCCTTGCTATATGTTTCTAAATTGTGTTTCTAAGAGTGCTCCTGTCGTTTCTTCTGCAAATACACCTGTAAAACTGAATACATCACATGAGTATAAAAATGCATCACATTCACAGGAGTATAAAAATGGATGGAACAGACACAGTCATGGACACGTTTAAAAGTTGTTTATAGGCACACTAAATAAAGCTTTAATTTATTCCCAGTTTACCACTAAACAGCACATTTATGTTTATTCACACAGCCACCTCGTTCAGAAGACCTTTCAATAATCTGCTTCACCAGTGGCACAACAGGTAAGTTGACGTGTAGATACAGTATTCTTTAAAAGTCACTGTCTACATTACACTTAAATCCCTTGCTTCACCTTTTGTTTAGTAAGCAATAGTATAGTACTACACACACACACACCCATGTAAGGTTAACATTGAACATATTGGTTTGATCACCACTTCTTACCACTTTTCAATTATTGAATTTTAAGTAATAATTTACTTAATGCAAGTAATGATTTTATGATGTTACATACTGTGATTTGTGGTTCTAAATACCTTATTTTAGTTGATCATGTTGTTATATTTAATTGTTATTGAAGACCCAAAATGAACAAGTAGATCAACAAAATAGATTTAATTTACATTAAAAAAAAAGATTCTATAATAAAATAATTTCATATGGTTACAGGATTTTCTGAACACAGTCTTCACTTAGAGCTAGGAAACTATTCTAAACATATGTTTAGGTATTCTTCTAATACAGTCTTTGTTCATTTTAAAATTAAATATATGAGAAATGTAAAATATAAGTACAATGAAAATAGTGGCATTACAGCCACTCTTTCTTACTTGTGTAGAAGATCTTTCTAACCATTCTATCTTTGTGATTCAAGATTTTGTGAAGGATTTTTAAAAACAAAACTGTTCAACAAAATTCTCTTCCATGGTTAAATATGGATCGTCTTCTACTATTTTCGGGTTTTCCCCTTAAGAGTCACCACAGCAAAACATCTATTTCCACTTAACTCTATCACTGATGATTCACATGATAAAATTTGGCACATTTTCAGCACCAGATGCCCTTCCTGACGCAACCCTCTCTATTTACAAGGCTTGGGACCGGCAAATAAGTCACTGGCTTGCAACCCCAGTGGCTAGATTCCATGGTTAAATATGAATAAATGTATTATATTTTATTTTATTTTACTAAATAAACACTAAATGCTTTACAGAAATAAAAAGCTGAATGAGGTTTTAAAAGTGATACACCATGCATATACTCTAATAAAACTTATGACTCCATCCTGCCCCAGGGATACAAGACATTAAAAAGCATTAAAAAAAAAAGTATTTTTTTTTATGTTTCCTGATTTAAAAGAGAGAAGTCTCTGATATTCTGTAGGAGTGTATTGCAAAGAATATCTTATTTTAAAACAAACTTTAGTTGCACCGATTAGGCCAGCAGATTATGAACATAGCGCTCGCTCAGTTTCTGTGTGAGCATGTCTTGAATATTCTTCTAATATCTTTTATATCTTTTAATTCATTTTAAGATTTTACTTTTGGTTTTAAAGGCAAAAAACCAAGAGTAAAATCTTAAAATTAACCCAAGACTTCCAAACCCAAACAAAGCAGGTATGGGGAAGATCCCTTTCAGATCACAGCCTGGGGTGTCTAAACACATACTGTAAAGCTGGGCAAGACATCATTGAGTGTCCCCCGAGGAACCCAAGAAGATGCACTGGTCTGAAAATGCTCAAAAAGCACAGTTTTACCATGCCACCCATCCTGAAACACCTGAACCCCAGTATATCATTCATGGTGAAGAGTGACACGTCCAGCGGGGTTGTCCTCATTGTTTATGTTTCACTACTGAAAAAATATAGAATTAAAAATATATACACTGCTCAAAAAAATAAAGGGAACACTTAAACAACACAATGTAACTGCAAGTCAATCACACTTCTGTGAAATCAAACTGCCCACTTAGGAAGCAACACTGATTGACAATCAATTTCACATGCTGTTGTGCAAATGGAATAGACAACAGGTGGAAATTATAGGGAATTAACAAGACACCCCAATAAAGGAGTGGTTCTGCAGGTGGTGACCGCAGACCACTTCTCAGTTCCTGTGCTTTCTGGCTGAAGTTTTGGTCACTTTTGAATGCTGACGGTGCTTTCACTCTAGTGTCTACAACCCACACAAGTCTACAAGTCGAGTCTACAACCGACACAAGAGGCTCAGGTAGTGCAGCTCATCCAGGATGGCACATCAATGCGAGCTGTGGCAAGAAGGTTTGCTGTGTCTGTCAGCGTACTGTCCAGAGCATGGAGGCGCTACCAAGAGACAGGCCAGTACATCAGGAGACGTGGAGGAGGCTGTAGGAGGGCAACAACCCAGCAGCAGGACCACTACCTCTGCCTTTTTGCAAAGAGGAACAGGAGGAGCACTGCCAGAGTCCTGCAAAATTACCTCCAGCAGGCCACAAATGTGCATGTGTCTGCTCAAATGGCATTTGCCAGAGAACACCAAGATTGGCAAATTCGCCACTGGCTCTTCACAGATGAAAGCAGGTTCACACTGAGCACATGTGACAGACGTGACAGAGTCTGGAGACGACATGGAGAACGTTCTGCTGCCTGCAACATCCTCCAGCATGACCGGTTTGGCAGTGGGTCTGTAATGGTGTGGGGTGGCATTTCTTTGGAGGGCCGCACAGCCCTCTATGTGCTCGCCAGAGGTAGCCTGACTGCCATTAGGTCCCGAGATGAGATCCTCAGATCCCTTCTGAGACCATATGCCGGTGCGGTTGGCCCTGGGTTCCTCCTAATGCAAGACAATGCTAGACCTCATGTGGCTGGAGTGTGTCAGCAGTTCCTGCAAGACAAAGGCATTGATACTATGGACTAGCCCGCCCGTTCCCCAGACCTGAATCCAATTGAGCACATCTGGAACATCATGTCCCGCTCCATCCACCAACCCCACATTGCACCACAGACTGTCCAGGAGTTGGAGGATGCTTTAGTCCAGGTCTGGGAGGAGATCCCTCAGGATACCATCCGCCACCTCTTCAGGAGCATGCCCGGGCATTGTAGGGAGGTCATACAGGCACGTGGAGGCCACACAAACTACTGAGCCTCATTTTGACTTGTTTTAAGGACATTACATCAAAGTAGTAGTGTAGCCTGTAGTGTGTTTTTCCACTTCAATTTTGAGTGTGACTCCAAATCCAGACCTTCATGGGTTAATAAATTTGATTTTCATTGATAATTTTTGTGTGATTTTGTTGTCAGCACATTCAACTATGTAAAGAACAAAGTATTTAATTAGACTATTTCATTCATTCAGATCTAGGATGTGTTAAATGTTCCTTTTATTTTTTTGAACAGTGTATATTAGTTCAGGAAAGAGGAAATTGGAGGCAGGCTTGCGAACTCAAAAATTTGCTTTATTTTAACTTTTGCTATTCAGCATAACAAACACATTTACACACAACCTCTGTGTTCTCTGCTATCTCTCAGACTCCCTCCTCTCCCCCTTTTTATTTCTGCTGCAGCTCATTGCAACAGAGAAAAATCATCAGATACACTTAAGCACTTGATTCCAACCACAAACCTTCATTGACTCCACTCTCCATTCACAAAACAGCGCTCAACCATGAGGGTGAGGCCTGCCCTTTTGATGGCCAGACACTCCTTTGCAATTGTGCTGTACAGCATGGGGTGTTTCTCCCCCTCTATCACCTAGGACAATCCAGCACCCAGCCCCATGTCTGGTGCATCTATCTGTAAAACAAAAAGGAGAGAGAAGTCAAAGATTTCTGAAAATGGCCCATCACAGAGTGCAGTGTTTACCTCGTAAAATCCTGTTGACATGACTCAGTCCACTGGACCAGGTCTGGCACTTTTTAATGAGATTATTCAGTGGGCTGGTGACAGCTGAATAATTAGGTGCAAATCTTTAATAAAAGCCGGCCAGCCGTAGGAACTGGGTTGTCCTCTCAGCCACTTCACTGTGAGTCCCTCTTATCTTAGCAATCACCTACATGTGTCGCTGCCATGGATTACTGTAAATAACAATTTCATCTAAATAGGCAGCAACATGCACAGCATGCAGGTGGAGGATTCTCTCAAAGAGTTGCTAGAATTGCTTGGACAAAAAAAGGAATGGTTAGAAGTTATGATTTTCACAGGTTATTGGATTCAAGGGGATCTGCCAATATCCTTTCATTAAATCCAGTATTGAATAAAAGTTTGTCAATGAGAGGCATTGGGTATGCATACAATTTAGAACCGGACTAACCCTTCAGCCTTTGGTACCGAAACCATGCTGGACCAGTCAGTGTGCAACTCTGTTTAGTTCCCCCTATATCAAGCATGGACTCACCTCGTTAGTTCTTTGTCGGTGTATTACGTACTCTGTTGCTACGTTGGTATTTTCAGTATTTGTTTTTGGCCGTGTCATTTTCCTAGTTTTCCTAATTTTCCTGTCTATATTTCTTGTTTTTTGGTATTCTTGCATTTGGGTCTGGTTTCTGACACTATGGTTTATTAAAATGAGTAAATCATATATGGCATTGTGCCAGAAAAAATTCCATATTCCATAAGTTATACATGAATGATACTGATATAGACTCATATATATTGTCTACTAATGGAAACAAGACAGAATTATGTAAGCCATTCAATAGGCCACAGTTAACAGCCATTTTTCGAGCAAATAATCAGAAATAAGCCCGTGAGTGAACCTTTGAAATTATTTTATATACAGTTCACAGAATCACTTATGTCTGTGTGTTTATTTTCTTTAGGAAATCCAAAGGGTGTAATGCTTACACATGGAAACATTGTTGCTGATTTTTCTGGCTTTCTGAAAGCAACGGACGTAAGTTCTATATGAATTCTATATAATATTCTGATTGACTTTCTGATTGACTAAATAACCTTTCACCATCTTTTTGTGCCTCAATCTAACTCCAGTAATTGTCTGTCATGCAGAAAGTCATATCTCCAAATCAAGAAGATGTTCTCATTTCTTTCTTGCCTCTTGCACACATGTTTGAGCGGCTCATTGAGGTAACACTGCATACATGTTTGTGCATGTGTGTTCATCTTGTGTTTATTTGTTTTTTTAAAAGAAGGAGAGGGTTTTAGATTTGTTTTACAATTTATGAAAGATTTTATCAAGTATTCACTATGCTTGGTTAAATGTAACACATCTGAACTACTGCTTGGTCAGAGTATAGTATAATAGCCTTTGCCTAAAAGACCTTTGGCTTTTTTTTTTTTTTTTTTTTTTAAAGATGTTACAAATTAATGTCATGAATTTTAAACCCCAGAATCAGTTGTGTACTTAAATAATAATAAATAGTGTGAAATACATCTAATTCTTGTATATTATTATAATAATTTAACTTCATTTTAAACTGCATGTTAAAACAAATGATAAAACTATTAATTTTATCATTTGTTTTAAGGAATGTCTGCTACTGCTCACAATAATTGACTTTAATTTATTTCTTTCTGGGCATAGTGATATGCACATTACATGACCTCAAGCAAGGCATCAATACACCATACAATACATACACACAGTACACCAGCTCTAACAATTTGAGATACCCACCAAAGTACACCTTATCACCAAATCCCATGAAAATTGAATCATTAGTTTTATTAGAACCATCTGGTCAGGCGTGCATGCTCCTTATGGCCAAAAGGCAATTTTCTGCCTCCATGTCAGACAATAAAGCAACCTGCTGCACATCAAGGATCTACCTGTTCAGGCTATCAGGGAGGCAAAAAATCTGACGTTAGATCCCAAGTAGAGTAACACCCACTTAGTCTGCCTGCACACTAAGGCTAAAATTACCCAATGGAAATTTGCTGGTCCTGACATCATTCCTGGCCACATGCACAATACATGTGCTGATCAGCTAACAATGACCTAAAAGAAATCTTCAGCATCTCCCTGAGCCATTGTCTCTGTGTGCTTCATGATGATCACCATCACCTTGTGCCAAAGAAATTGTCTGTGTCCTGTCTCGGCAACAACAGACCTGTTGCATTCACACACATCATCATGGATTGCTTTGAGACTGCTGGACAAAATTGACAAGTACGTAAGGAGGTTATATATAATTTCTTTCTGCTGAAGCCATCATACTGTGAGTGATGGAGACCCAGGTGCAAAACTGAACATCACTTTAAAACTGGCACCATACTTTCCAGGTGGTTCTCTCCATAACAGTCCCATGAGTCTCCAGGCTGTCCATATGGAGCTATCCCCAGCAGCAGTAAGCACTACCAAGTTACAAGACTCAAATTAGAAGTAGCATCAAATGAAAGACTGGAGTCAATTATCACACCAAGGTTTTTAAATACTGCACACGATGAAACAGAAATGACACCCAGAAATATGCTGTAATCAGCAAGCTTACTTCTGGCTGCATGTAGTCCCATTACAAGCACTTCTTTCTTGTCAGAATTAAAACAGGAGAGAGACAGTACAAACTAATCAAATCAAACAAGCAGCCAAGAGATATTACACACCAAGGCTGGAGGAATATTATACCGCTGCAGATTCCTAGTGTATTTGACAAAGCTTGCAGCACACCCCAGAGGAGTCAGGGAGCTATAACCACCAATACCACACTTCCAGGTGAGCTGAATGAATACCCTCTTCAAGGCCCCGTCAACAACACTCAATGCTTTTGACAGAGCTCTGGAGAGAACAAACCCACAGAAAGGCAGCCAGCCCAAATATCATCCCTAGGGGGGCACTCAGGATTTGCTCATCTGTGCTGGCCGACTTACTCAAGAACGACATCAATCTGCCCCAGGCTTAGGCCTCTGGTTTTAAAGGATAGTCCCATATAAAAACAACCATCTCAGCCACTGTGGACCCACTACAATTTGCTTATTGAAAAAACTGGTTCTCTAATGATACTGTAAACACTCAAAGTCAAAGTCAGATTTCACATGTGCAAGGACACATGTGAGAATGCTATTCATTGACTACAAATTGGCATTCAACACAGTCATAGCACACAAGCTTTCTGTAACATACCTTATCATCACCTGGGGTCTGAACTCGCAACTTTCTGAGCTACCACATCCCCAAAAATCAATGTACCAGTATAAGGAGAAATGTTTTAGGCCTAAAAAGGAACCTTGTGGAATACCGAACATAACCTTAGTATGCATAGAGAAATTACAATTTACATCTACAAACTGATAATGAGCAGACCTGAGCCAGGCCAGGAAAGATTTGTCATCTTAACTCTAACAACATTTTCTAGCCTCTCAAGTAGCAGGGTGATTAATGGTGTCATGTGGCATAAAGTGAAGTGAAAGTGAAAGTGATGTGACATACAGCTAAGTACTCAGAATTCGTTCTCTGCATTTAACCCATCCAAAGTGCACACACACAGCAGTGAACACACACACACCGTGAACACACACCCGGAGCAGTGGGCAGCCATTTATGCTGCGGTGCCCGGGGAGCAGTTGGGAGGGGTTCGGTGCCTTGCTCAAGGGCACCTCAGTCGTGGTATTGCCGGCCCAAGACTCAAACCCACAACCTTAGGGTTAGGAGTCAAACTCTCTAACCATATATATATATATATATATATATATATATATATATATATATTTTTTTTTTTTTTCAAAGTATCCAAAAGATTTCATTTTGTTTATATGGTTATGATTAAATGTATGTTTATATGTATTATTTAATTATGTTACTTGAAGACCCTCAAAAGGATACTAAGATATTTAGATACTAAGATAATTATATACTAAGAAATAAATGTTTTGTCTTCAGGCAGTGGTATACTGTCACGGGGGCAGGATTGGCTTTTTTCAGGGTGATATTCGTCTCCTTTCTGATGACATGAAGGTCCTGCGCCCTACTGTCTTCCCTGTGGTGCCTCGGCTTCTTAACCGCATGTATGATAAGGTGAGAAATACTACAATAAACAATACATAATAACAAACACAATACATAATATCAGCAGCCGCATCAGACATTTGGTGTATTAATCTTCTCATGAATAAATCTTCACGATTCCCTGAGAGTAAGTACTATTCCCATGCCCTATGATCAACCTTTCTTTCAGCAATAAGTTGAACTTAAAGGACAATGAGACTCCATTATACTATTCTAATACACAGAAACTAATCTAACATATAAACACACAAAAGGGCAAATAAAGTGAATGAAAGGAATGAATGTTTCTAGAACATTGTTAGTTTTCGGACCATGATCTCAATGGCCTAAACCCATGATACTCTCCCTGTGTCTCGAGCTCAAGGGTGAGCACAGACATGCTCTACTCTGATTGGCTGGCACCCCTGTGCTCTGGTTTGTGCTCTGTCAATGTCTGCCAAGGTAAACGATGTGCAAGGAGCCCACCACACATTTAATCGTTCTGTCTGTCTGACAAAGTAAACAGTGGGTGAGGAGCAATATTTAACTGTTTTTTGGGTAGTGGTGTGGGCTCCACCATTACATTCTTTAGAAGAGCTTTAAGTTTTGTACTAAATGCACCAGTTCAGTAAGAATCTAGAGGTACTTATACTCGTGTTTGTATTTTCTTATATTGGAATTCCCTCATTGCATTGTTTCTGAGAGAGAGGTCCCAGGTTGCTCTGATTTGCTGAAGGTCTGGTAGAGTTTGGGGAGATGTAGATTAGTAGACTAATCGAATGGTTCACTTCGGTTGACTCTGCTCAATGAATCCCACAGCAAAATGCCTACACTTCCATGACAAAAAGGATGGAGGGTTCGGGGTAGTAGAGGATGGGGATTGTGATGAATTTCTCTTTGAGTAATTAAAACACAACCACCAGAATCCCCTTCCAACAATCATGTCCCACAGATTCTAAGACAGATATCAAAGTGAGTACATAATTCCTTGAATTTGTTTCAAGGAGTTACGTATCCTTGAACTTTTTTTGGTGGCCAAAGCTAAAGAATGATGTTATGTACTATGTTAAATCATGCCAAATCTGTGCCCAGTCCAAGACCCCCAGACAGCTGCCTGCCAGATTAATGGAACCACTACTAATCGCACAACGTCAATCTGGCCATAGACTTTGAATTCCTAATGGCTTCAATTCTAAAATGGTAATAATAGATCATTCTTGTTGTCACACCAGATGGCTAGAATATATTGTCTCCTAGAAGACAATGTCCAACAGAGGACCTAGGATTACATCCATGGTGTGGCGGGCTTTCTGTAAACAACTCAACCTCAATGTCAGTCTCATGTTTGTAGTTAAGAACAACACATACCTTCTACTTACTATATGCCAAAAACTCACTAACACATTCCTCCAAAAGGTTAACACCGTTTCAGTGCATCCTGGGATATCACCCACCACTGTTGATAGCAGAGGATCAGGAGAAGTGAAGGGGTGTGGGACAGCATGCACAAAGGGCTATCAGGCAACAGATTCAAGTAGATCAACAAAGATGCCCTCACCCCAACTATCAGCTTGGTCAAATAATCTAATTGACCTCATAAAGCAACAGTCTCAGAGAGGAAGGGCCTGTTGTGCTGATTCTTCATACACTTGGGGTGAAACAGCTTGTAGGAGCTGACCAGTGTAGTCAGAGTCACGTGCATGGGTTGGAAGTCGTTCTCCAACATAAATAATAGCTGAGCTATCATCTTTATCCCACCACTTGCACTGTATTAAGCATTCATCCCAGAAGTGGCCCTCTTTATTATTTTATCTTAATTTAAAATAATATATTATTATTATTTTATCTTATTATTTTTATCTTAGTCTTTTCCTGTCTGTAGCAGAGATGGTCTAGCAGACAAACCTATAAAAATGGCAGATGCCACCACAGAGTCAAAAAAGCTCTTGAGGAGTGCCCCCTGCATTCCAGTGGACTTGAGTCTTCTGAACAAGAAGCTCAGTCTGAGGTATAGTTGTGCTCAAAAGTATTCATACCCCTTGGGCAAATCAATACTTTTTACATTTTCTCATTCATAAAACTACTTTGGCAAAACGTCCACTGTATTCAGTATATATTAGTTGCTATGCACAAACCCACATATGTGTTAGCTAAATTTAATTTGTATACCAATAGATATGGCCAGAGGTTCTCTTTTGTGCCTGTTCAAAATTAATCATACCTTTGTCCCAATCTCAGAAAAAATAGTGGAGGCAAAGACTACAAGGCCTAGAACTGGCTGTCCCTTTATCAACCATACAGAGGATCATCAAGAAGTTCAAGATGTTCAACACTGTCAAAACCAGAATGGGCATGGCAGGACATACATTTTAAAATATCAATATATCAACATAGTACGAAATATAGAGTATACAGTAATTGGTAGTTGAATTATATTATCCATTGATTTTAACATGCCCTGAGATGGGTCGGCACTCCGTCCAGGGTGTATCCTACCTTGATGCCCAATGATGCCTGAGATAGGCACAGGCTCCCCGTGACCCGAGATAGTTCGGAAAAGCGATAGAAAATGAATGAATGAAGCACCCAATATAGATCAAAATCCCATTGATATGCATTTATCAAAATGGATGAGCAATGACCACTACATTATGTCCAGCATTCCAGAGGCAACTAAGGAGGACTTGTGATATTTGGTGTTCTGCACCTAAAGCATGACCATAATGTGACATATCCAAAATGAAACTAAATGCTTTATTCAACAATCTATCAAAAAAGACTCAGCAGATGCACATAAATTCAAGTTTATTTCAAGCAAAAAAAAGAAAAAAAATCACCATTTTAACTTAAGCTACCATCATTAAGTCAACACTGAGTATGTCCCTGTGGGACTCTTGCATGCAGATTCATACAACCTCAAAAGCATTTACATATAAATTGTGTTTATTTACCTTTTTAAGTGTTTTTTCATTTATATGATTATGCTGATCTCATCTATATCTCATTTATTAGTAACTGAGCCAATTATCAGTATGACCTTTTTTAATTGTTATATTTTATTAAATACTAAGGTTTAAAATGCAAATTGAGTGTAATTAAAGAAAAATTATATGCTGTTCAATTTAGACATATGCAGCATGTCAACTAAAATAGTTTCTTGGTTATTGTTTTTCAGATATTTACTCAGGCCAATACCCCTGTGAAGCGTTGGCTCCTTACTTTTGCTGCAAAGAAAAAAGGAGAAGAGGTCAGCTGTGGGATCATCCGCAATGACAGCATTTGGGATAAGATCTTTTTCAGCAAAATTCAGGTACTGTATGTGTCTTCATGGCTGAGCCTAAGCCTAGTTTCCACAGATCCATGTTTTGTGTCCATCCCACAACTTAAATTAATTTGCTTGTTTGTATGGTCAGGATCAAGTAGGTATGCTGATATTAGTGTGATATTTAAGTTGTTAATATTTATCGAGGACTAATCAAAATGTTTGCTTTGCAGGCCAGTTTAGGTGGGAAGCTTCGCATGGTTATAACAGGTGCTGCTCCCACTTCTCCTACTGTACTCAGTTTCTTGAGAGCAGCTCTGGGCTGTCAGGTGAGAAGCCCAGCCCATACTCACATATTAATATAAACAAACAAAAATAATTAGCTTTATGCACAGATCTGTATATTCGTGTACAGTAAATACATGCATTTTTAAAGGTATATGAAGCATATGGACAGACAGAGTGCACGGCCGGCTGTACCTTCACCACCCCTGGAGACTGGACCTCAGGTAAAACCATTAGCCTTGTATGACAATAACGTACATGCTCAGTACCTTCATGCACCACAGTTGTTGTGAAGAACAAGAGATAAGAAAGTAAGTTAATTAGGCAATGTTAGGGAATGTTATGTCTTTAATTGACAGATTTGCAAGACTACCATGGTAGGACACTCAAGTAGGGCCAATATATTGCATTCTGTATAAATATTGCCATTCCCCACCCATTCCTATCGTCTTTGTGTATTTAAAATCCATAGCAGAATAAATAAAGCAACCTATTAAATTATAAAACACAAATTAACAAACAGCATTGTAGCAAGTAAAATTATTGAATTCAAGAATGCGTATTAAGGTTTATTAGTTAATCATGGTTGTTCTTGAAGCTGCTTAATTCATCTGTGCTTTAACACATCTAGAGGAAATTACATTAAAAAAAAAAAAAAAACTTGTTTATATCAGTATAAATGAGGACACTTCAAAAACAGAAATTAATTTAATCTCCCAAGTTCTCCCTGCAGCACCAAACGTCCCAAAATACATTTATAAAAAGTAAATATAATAAATAATAGTCATTTATTCGTCACAGATGTAGAGAAGTGTATGTAATGCAGAATTTTTGGAGAGTTGTCCCTAAGACAACCCAAAACAAATCAAGATCAAGAAACAGGCACAGAACAGGCAATCAGCAAACAACTTAAACCCAAGTGGCAAAGCAACAGCAAAAGTACTGTAACCAGAATACTATCACTGAATTAAAATAAGCCAGGGAGTATACAATGTATGGTTTATTTAAAGCATGTGTGTGACTGGGGACAGGTATGTGTAATTTGAATTCCAGGTGCGTGTGCATGATGGAATCATATGATGTAACTTGTAGCCCATGATGCTGAGAAAGACTTTGAAATTTGGGAAGTAAAGTTCATGGATGAAAGCTGCCAACACCTTATTTTGTGTGAAGAACTGTTAGCTTAGTATCATGTATGCATGAACATTATTTTCCTTGGTGTTTGTAGGTCATGTGGGTGCACCACTACCATGCAACCTCATTAAACTTGTGGATGTGCCAGAAAAGAACTACTTTACTTCAAAAGGAAAGGGGGAGGTAGAGATAATATGATCACATGCTAATATCACTATTGGAAACCTGTGACTACCCACACTACCAATTAATACTGTATTACGTAGGTTGCCTATTTGATTAACCTCAAATACATTATAATTGAATTGCAGGTTTGTGTCAAAGGCCCAAATGTCTTTAAGGGCTATCTGAAGGATCCAGTTATGACAGCAGAGACACTGGATTCCGAGGGCTGGCTTCACACAGGAGACATTGGACAATGGTTATCGGTGTGCTAACATTTTGTATTCATTCTGGAATTTTGTTTCATGGCAGAAAATAAATTATATAAATACCAAAAAGCACATCATCAGTGTTTAATCATATTTTAATTATTTTAAACTTCGACATTACCATATGATTGAAAGTCAAAATTGACCTATAGTGTAGTATTATTATTATTATGAAAATTTTGTCATTTTAAAACATGGTGTGCTTTCTTGAAACTCACTGTTTTTTTTATTCCCAAATACCATATATCCTACAGAGATGTTTTTATGCCTCATGAACTATTTAGCTATGCCTATTCAGAAGGGTGTGTAACTTCATTAATTGTCAAAACCATTTTGATATTTGTAAACAATATGTCCATCACATGTTAATCAATTATAATGAGACAGCACCTGAAATATAAAACATATATACAATACAAGATGTGATATACAAAGTTTGGGAAATGGTTATTTTTAAAGGGCAGCAGTAATATCAGACAATGCAGTGGTGACAAACTTAGTCATAGAGGGGACCAAAATTAAATACTAGGCCTAAGAAGAGGGAATAAACTGTAGCTCCCCAGTGCTGGCAACACTCATGCAGCCCAAGACCATGACACTCTCACCACCATGCTTGACTGTAGGCAAGATACACTTGTCTTTGTACTCCTCACCTGGTTGCTACCACACATGCTTGACACCATCTGAACCAAAATTTTATCTTGGTCTCATCAGACCACATGACATGTTTCCAGTAACCCATGTCCTTAGTCTGCTTGTCTTCAGCAAACTGTTTGTGGGCTTTCTTGTGCATCATCTTTAGAAGAGGCTTCCTTCTGGGACGACATCCATGCAGACCAATTTTATGCAGTGTGCGGTGTATGGTCTGAGCACTGACAGGCTGCCCCCTCACCCCTTCAGCCTCTGCAGCAATGTTGGCAACATTCATACGTCTATTTCCCAAACACAAGCTCTGGATTTGACGCTGATCATGTGCACTCAACTTCCTTGGTCAACCATGGCAAGGACTGTTCTGAGTGGAACCTGTCCTGTTAAAATGCTGTATGGTCTTGACCACCGTGCTGCAGCTCAGTTTCAGGGTCTTGGCAATATTCTTATAGCCTACGCCATCTTTAAGTAGAGCAACAATACTTTTTTTTTAGATCCTCAGAGATCCTTTGCCATGAGGTGCCATGTTAAAATTCCAGTGACCAGTATGAGAGAGTGAGAGCGATAACACCTTTTAACGCACCTGCTCCCCATTCACACCTACTTTACATTGTTGCAAAGTGTCATTTCTTCAGTGCTGTCACATGAAAAGATGTAATAGAATATTTACAAAAATGTGAGGGGTGTGACTGTATGTGCATTCAGGCAGCCCATAGATAGAGGTTCAGGTGGAGATTCTTTGTGATGTCTTTCCCTTTGCTTTCACAAAATTGACAGATTTCTTCATGAATCAAAAAATCTATTCAGCACTTTTCTTTGACATAGCCATCGCACTTCTATGTGATAGGACATGTCACCATGTTCAGAATGTATCTCCTTAAGCTTGAATTACAGTACTGAAACTGGCAATAATTCAAGCTTTTGGTTCTGTGTTAACTGTCTGTGTTACGGTGCTCATTACGTGTTCCGTTTTCAGGGCTTTACCATACAGCGTTTGCTGGTAAATAGCTCAGTAATACTCTGTCAGCTTACCTGCCCAATTCTCCCTCTGCATCATCTCCTGCATTCTCCCTACCAATCTGCTCTTTTTACTGTGTATCAGTGACACTAAAACTGTCACGAATCCTGTCAGTTTGTCCCAGGGGAGTTTAAATTCAAATGTCTTTTCCCGTGGTTGGGTCATGCATTGATTAAATACCCAAAAGTACCTCTGTAACATGGAACCCTTAAGTTTGTCATGTCTGATCTAGAAAGATACTCAAACCAGACCAAGCAACGTCCACAGCTGAGCAGAAGGGCTGAGCGACATCCACAGCCAGGCCGAGCGATGTCCACAGCCGAGCAGAATGGCCGAGCGATGTCCACAGCCCAGCAGAAGGGCTGAGCGACGTCCATAGCCGAGCAGAAGGGCAGAGTGATGTCCACAGCCGAGCAGAAGAGCCGAGCACAACTCCCGACACCCCGTGGCCAGACCCACTTCTTGAAAACCAGAAGGGAGGGTGGGAAAAAATCCTCCGCCATGGAGCAAAAAATAAACAAAAATATTCATGGGGCAAAATACGGGCCTGCAACACCCCCCTGGGGACAGGAAGTGAGGCGGCGTACTCCACAGAAAACCAGGAAGTGAAGCAACGTCCCCCACCGGACAGGTGTAGGGCGATGTCGAAGGGCACCAAGAAAGAAAAAAAAACAAAACCGGGCTGGTGACATTTTCTGCCAGCAAGAAGTGAGGCAGCGTCCTCCACGGGAAACTGGATACGGAGCAGCGTCCCTCACCAAAACAAATGCGGAGCGATGTCACCCAAAAAAACTAAAGAAAAAAGACAAAAGTCCAGGGAAAAACAGGGCAGAAAGAACAGTCCAAAAAAAAATGCTCCCACAATAAGCCGGTCCAGGCTGACGCTATCCTGCTGGGTCTGAGTCTGGCTGAATCCTTCTGTCAGCAGTGTGGGGACAAAAACAAACCCAAATCCAGGATAGCGTAAAAATAAACTATTTAATAAATAAAACACACAAAACAGGGACAAAGACGAAACCAGACATAACAAAGGACGTGACACAAGACGAGGATTCCACGGCGCCATAGGTAACGCGGAACAGTTAAATACTGTAAGGCTGATGATCCATTTGCAGCTTTTTTATTAATCGTAGACAAATGGCACAGTCAGGGCAGGCAAACACTACAACGTAGAGCAGGCAGAAATCGTAAACGGGAAAACAGGCAAAAAGGTCAGGACAGGCAGCAAACAATCGAGAAACCAAAGACAGAAACAGAATCACAACCAGAACAGGAAACAAACAAGGAAACGCTCAGACTGACTGCTAAAGCAAATCCAGACTTCGCACCGGGGTCAAGTTCAAGTACGCTTAAGTAGCGTGGGAAATACAGCTCAGCAGCGAGATGTGGAAGGTGGGCGAGATGAGGTACGTGGGAGGTAAAGCCAAGCCAAGGTTTATACATCTGACAATCTTGAAAGGACCCACGTACTTAGGGCTGAGCTTCCGGCAGGTATCATGGGTGGGGAGCCAGACGATACAATCCCACAGCGGCCCACATCTCCGAGGGGCCGGCCATCTATCGCCTCCACTGCCAAGGGAGAAACACATTCGGTTACTGGCACGTCATTGGCCTTGGCGAACTTCCCTGACATAAAGTTCCCCGATGCACCTGAGTCAATGAGCGCCGCCAGTTTAATCTTCTCCCCCCTTACCTCCAAGTACACATTAATTTGGGCACAGTTCAGTGATCAGGGAGTGAAGAGGTTCAGACTTACCGGAGTGTTCCGCTTGCTGGGCGGCCTGGTGGGACAGGCAGACAGCATGTGTCCGGGTTCTCCGCAGTATAGGCAGTATAGAGTCTGCGGCGGATGCATAGTGCTCTCTCTTTGGGGGTGAGGTGTGTGTAATCCAGCTGCATGGGCTAGGTGCTCTCGGGATGGAAGGCACTTAAGGGGTTCTCATCAGGTTATCGATCTGAATGGAGAGCTCCATGAACTCGGACAGGCTTCTCCCCTCATCCCGGCAGGCGAGCTCGGCTCGGTTCAAGCCCTTACGGTATAGCAGCCTGAGGGGTCTCTCCTCCCAGCCTGCCTCCGCGGCGAGGGTGCGGAATGCCAGCGCATAGTCTGCAGCGGTGAGATCTCCCTGGGTTATGGCCAGCAGGCGCTCCTCAGCAGGCGAGGTGAGCCAGGTCAGCTGCTGATGGTGACCGGCGAGCTGCTGGGCTTGGGCGGAGAGTTCCGTCGCGAGCTGGAGGATGGCTGCTGGATCGCTCTGTGGCGAAGCGTGGGAAATAGGCTACAGCTGGCGGCGTAATTAGCCCCGGTGCGGGAATTGTGGGAACTACAGTCCGGAAGTGGCTACTACTCCGGAGACACTTCTCTGTGTTGGTACACGGGAAGCGAGGCAGGTGCTCCAGCCGTGACAAATACACAAGACAATCAACACATTAGGAACAGGTGTGCAGAGGCGGGGAGGAAGAGACAAGGGCGGGGCAGACTCGTGAACACAGAACATAAACAAACACACATGGCCAAAGTCCAGGCTGGATCCTGACAAAGAAGAGATATTTTGGTTTTTGATTTGCAAAAATATCAATAAACATTTTTTGTTTTGTTTAGTTTTGTTTTGATTATTGTATGCAGATTAAAAGCTAACAAATTAAAATATAATTATACATTTTAAGTTCAATATATAATAAAATAAGATGTGTTTAAAAAATAGAAGGGGTCTGAACACTTTCCAAACCTAACATGCATTTGTATACATTGTATGGTATTACACTGCCAGTAAATGTAAACTTTTCTAGATGTTCTTGTTTTTCAGAATGGCACATTAAAGATCATAGACAGGAAGAAGCACATATTTAAGCTTGCACAAGGGGAATATATTTCTCCTGAGAAGATAGAGAACATCTATATTCGCAGTGAGCCTGTGTCTCAGCTCTATGTTCATGGAGACAGCCTGCAGGTTGGTACACTGAGATGGCAGAAGAACTGGCCTTTATTAAAATAACATGTTTCACCTTTGTTTTGCAGATGCAAGTTACCCATTTTATTCTTTTTCAGTCTTGTCTGGTTGGGATTGTTGTTCCAGACCCTGAAGTGATGCCCTCCTGGGCCCAGAAACAGGGCATTGATGGATGCTATGATGACTTGTGTAAAAATGTGGTATGTATCTAAAAAATAAACACTGTAAATTAAATAGTTATTTTATGCAGAATTTAAGGATAATTTCACTGTTACTCTGAAGGAACTAAAGAAAGCCATCTTGGATGACTTGGTGTGTTTAGGCAAAGCCGGTGGCCTCCATTCATTTGAGCAAGTAAGTGAATTGCTGAAATGTTTGACATAGTGTATACCATAATTGATCCTCTTTAAGCTACATAACTGATTAATTTCAAAACCTCATAATGTTCCTTTGTCTCCAGGTAAAAGATATCTACATTCATAATGAGATGTTCTCCATAGAAAATGGATTGCTGACCCCCACATTTAAAGCTAAGAGGCCAAAACTTAAAGAATATTTCAAACAGCAGATAGAACATCTCTATGACAACATCAAAATGTAAAATTCTCTGTTGCTAAATGAGGATTGAGGACTCTTTTTTTAAATTATTCAATTATTTTTCATTTATCATTACATTTGTCATTGAATTACAATTAAACTACAAAAAGCATGCAAACAAGCCATGCATGTTGAGAAGATGGAGTGCAGTGTCAGTCTAGAAGTGTAGATCAAGTGTAGACCTCAGAAGGCCATGATTATCAACAGTTGGTGTGCCTTTGTTAAAGTAATATAATTAAACCAAGTTTTCCCCTTCAAAAAGTCAAACTAGCATGCATACATCCTTCCTTAATCATGAGTAACTGAGCAATATGACTCTCATTGGTCTATTCATTTAATTTTATTATGGGTCCAACTGGGCACAAAAAGTTATTTTTGAACAAACAACAATGCATGATGTGTTAGATAAGTCCTTTCTTGGTTGAGGTTTTGCAAATAAAAAGACACACAAACTTACACTTGGCCTAAATATGGGGAATGAAATGCAGCAATATTAGATATTTACTTTCTAAATTTTTTTTTTTTTTAAATGAGCATGCCATGGACCTAGATATTTGGACATGGTAGTATTTTTGGGATTTATTCTAATTATAATTATAATAAACTTTTTTGTGTATAGTGAAAAAGAAATACGTGAAATACTTAACTACTTGTTTCAGTACTATGGTATGAATTGGGACTAGCATCAGAACCATGATATGGATGGGCAAAATAAAAGAATGTTTATTCAATCCATTTATTACTCTTTATTATGTCCTGTAAGCAATACTAAAGGTATAATATATAATGTATAATATGACAGTGCACATTTAATCTGTGTGTATTATACTACGTATATTTTGCCAGTTAAATCCTCCTAATGCATTCTCTGATTAACAGTCTTCAATGCTTCAGATCTATAGTCAGTAACACAGTGGCATAAACATGTCTTTTTAGTTTCAATGATTGTCTCCACCAAAAACAACAATAAATAACAATTGTCACTATCTAAAAAGTGTTGTTAATAGATATGAAGCTTAAAAAAAATATAAATTAGGTTGAGATTAGATTTGATTAATTAAAAATCTATTTTTAGCACTGAATATTGAAATGAGTACTGAAAGCACTATAAGTGCAGTCCAAGCGTTTTCTAACAAATTCTGAGAGTGTGCCTGTTAAATTGGATCTGTTATTATTAGATGGCTATTATCATTATTATTATCTATTATTAGATGTCAACTAAAGCCTAAGTAACAGTTTGTAAATTTGATCAATACAATAAACAAATGTGAACAAAACAAATTTACTACTTTTTACAGCAGCCCTATTTTCAGGGTTTCTAGGACATAACTAAATATACAAGTATGTTAAGCACTAAACAAATAAACAGATACAAATAAAGATTATGGCATTGCATTTACACCCCTATTTTAAAAAAACATATCTGAGACAGGTTTGCATGGTACATGCTTAAAACCTGCTGGGACCATTTTAAAGTCACATTTTTGTGAAACTCTTGGTAAACAATTCAAAAGGTTTATATTAAGCTGAGTAACTATTAATAATCAAACTTTAGTCTTGAGAATAGTATTGGAAAATTATGCTGTACTTATAATCAATGGCTCTTATTACAATGTTTATGTCATTATACATATAAGATTTAAGACATGGGGCCAGCCTTGCTGCCAGCAAAAAAAAAAAAAATAATTCTACATGCATGACTGAAGCCCGAGTGCTGAAGGGACAACATCACTTCACCACCACTACTGTATACCAACAGCACGGATGTGGCTGCAAGGTGGAGCGGAGACAAAGAGCAGCCAGCAGCAACTACTCTGTACCTACTTTGTGTGTCAACTAGGGTAAAAAGGAGTACAGCTCTAACACACACAGGTAACTATTCCTGGTTGTATATTGCAGAGTGCTGCTCTATATTTGCCTTTGCCTTCTAGAAAAATACTACAAAAATTATACTAACAACACCTGCTGTGACTTTCTCTGGGTCGTGCCTTGCTGTTGCTCTTCACCTGTAAGAAGGTTACTACCCCTTGCCAAGTGATGATGCTTCTCTGCCTATATCAGTGGTGAGTGGTGACCACATCATATGCCACCTTATCTAAACATAATAAGAGAAGATACAGTCTTCACTCCTTACATGACACAGTTTAAAAACTTCCATAACTTCTTAAACCACCAAAAAGTTGTGTTAAAGAGCTAAAACAAGAGAAAGTAAAGGTTTTAGTGTGGGATTCAGGCCTTTGCAAGTACAATATAACAGATAAAACAGTGCAATCCTGCTGCCTGAGCTACCTACAATCTCCAAATTTGATCCTGCAGAAATAGTGAGAAAAAATACCAAAGGTCCACCTTCTGCAGTTTGGTGCAGCATTAACGTAAGGGCTTTTAAAACATACATTGGGTATTGTTTGAAGGAGAATGCCAAACATTTTTTATGAGAACACTACTGAAGCCATGCCTCTCTACCCAAAAATGACTCATCTCCCTCCAGCACCACCTACAAATAGGGTTGGGTATCAAAAGAAATTTTCCGGTTCCGATACCGGTTCCAGTTCTGCCTTACGATTCCCGGTTCTGATTCCGATTCCATAATAAAAGAAATGTGAAAAATAATGCACAATACTTAAACAATTCCATTTGTGTTTATTAATCACTCTTTAAATATTTTAAACAGAGCATTTCAATTCATATCAATTTAAATTTAAATAAATCCAACATCAAATTTAACATCCAGAATTACAACTTAGCAAAACAGTTAGCAATTTTTCTGAAGAAAAATTAACGTCTGCTTTCTCTGGGAGAAGACGAGACCTTTCCTGGCTTATTGTATCTCCAGCTGTGGAGAAAACCCTCTCAGACGGGGTAGATTTGCTTCATTGTTGTAGCTTTGTAAATGAATCCACACTTTTTTTAAACATGTTTAACACAAAGCATACCTCAGCACGAGTGACTGATGTCTGTGGTAAGCTGCGTTAATTTGGTAGCGTGACTGTAAACAGTGTAAACAATGAATATGCATGAGGTAAGACATGGCTATTTAAAGTGACTGCTCCCAGCGCTTTGCCCGTCATCGCATCGGAACCGCGTTTGGAACCGAAACTTGAAAATTCTGCGCGGTTCCGGTTCCTGTTAAAAAACAGAACCGGTTCTGAATAAAAACCGGTTCTTGGTTCCCAACCCTACCTACAAATGATAAAAGAACTTTTAGCAATAACCACCACTGTTGTAATACAACAGCCTCTTGTTGCTATGCCAGCACAATGGTCACAACTGCAGATGGTAAACAAAAAGTAGAACAGAGAAATTGACAGCAGTCTCCTCCTCAACCACAGCCAGTGTCTCAACTGACACAAACCCAACCCTAACACACAAAGAGCAATTTCTAAGTTGATGAGCTCAAAAATCAAAGCAAAATAGTCTACTCTAACACACATCAATTTACAGAGATATTCTTTGAAGATCAATGCCTTAAACCATTTAAAAAACAATGATGGTCTCTATTAATAGGTCCCAGAGACTTTGGCAGTTACAGTTATTTTTGGAATTCTCTATCATTCATTCCTCTGAGCTGCAAATCCAATTACTTAAATTTTGCATGAGCATCGGGTGAAGGGGTTTGTTGCTTTAAACTTACTGATGCATAGAAGTGTTGTGGTTACATTGCAGTCTTTGCTATTCAACAAATTTTCTGCACATCAGCAGAACATTTGAAGAGTCAAAGAAACATTTAACGTTTTACCTTCCGCTCTCTGATATTTGCACTGAAACGTAAACTCTGGTAACATGGTGTGGTCACTTACACCTGTTTCATTCTGGATGCGTGAGTAAAACATAAGTAGTTGGGAAACAGGGAGGAACCAGTTCAAGGCTTCACCAGATCAAAAAATCAAGGCTTCATCAGTCTAGACGTGCACCTTGGTACAAGTGTAAGTGACCACTATACAGGACAATCAGCTATTTTTGGCTCTAAATAACCAACAGGCTGGGTAATTGAACTGGCACAAATGACTGGCTGGTGGGTGGTAGGTTGATAGTGTTGGCCAGAAATACTTTGAAGCACATTGGCACAAATATTTTGCTAGGATTGAAAGAAACAGATGTTCCAAAGTTGTAGCTTTACAACCCTGCTATTCAACAAGGCCAGGCCAGAAATGTCCACCCTAACTGTGGATTATGGGATTTAAACATTGCATCACACTCAAAGAACCTTGTGGATTTGAAGCTCATCTCATCCCATCTTCATCATCACTCATCAGAAAAACTGGACATTCAAACGCTAAGTTTACTCCTCATTGACTCATTTAAAAACAAAAGGCCATTTCAAGTTTATTCATTGATTTGGGGCACATGTATATAAGCACTTGTGGGGAAAAAAATTGTCCTAAAAGCTCATTTGTTTTGTGAAGGTGTGTATCAGTACAGGTCAAATTTCTGAACCCCTCAGTGTAACATCTAAAAACAAAGGAGGTGTTACAAAATGGCACCCGAACAGGGACGCTCCTAATTGAACTTTACAGAGTCCCTTGTGTTAAAAAATATAAATTTTGACTGTACTGATGTATCTTCACAAACAAATATCAACCATCATCTGCAATGGAAGATAGAGCAGCACCCATCACTGATTATTCAGATGAAGCTTTCGTGGAGCATAGAGATCCTGTAACAAATCTCATAGATACTTTTAGTGATTTGTATTTAGATTCAGAGGAGGAAGAAAGAGAAGGAAGAGCACATAGTTAAACCTGACAACTTACCATTACCCCCTCCACATATTGAGTTTCATGAAGATGAGCTAGAGATAGACAACTGGAGCAACAATTCAAAGCTATTAAACCCATCATGCCCAGTCCTGTGCATTCCAGCACTGCTGCTTCTCATAAGATGTCTCAAACACCATCCAGGATTGCTTCAGTTCCTCAAGACACCACAAAGCAAGTATCATATTATTCTCCAGCATCTCCTCTCTCTACTGTTAAACCTGAACTGCCTACTTTAGTATTTGGATTCAGAAGACCCCACTGATTTAATTGATTGTTTTGAAGAGTTCAATGAATTGAGACCTCTGCATGAAGAGTTGTTAGCAGCGTTATCTGTGAGCCTTAAGGGTACTGCTAAGAGCTGGTGGAGAGCAGTGAAGCATAATATTATAGATTGGCTCTCATTCAAAAAGAAGTTCCTTTTTTCGTTTTTGAATGAAGACCACAAACAAGTTGCTGCTCATAAGTTGGCAAGTTACAGACAAACAGGTAGCGAAAGTATAAGAGACTTTGTTTTTAACTACAGAGCGATATCACTAAAGATTAACCCTATCATGTCTGAAAATGAGCTAGTGCAAGAAACGTTGAGAAACTGCAATCCTTGATTGGCTTCACTGTTAAGGGGAACAGCAAAAACAATTGATGATTTGGTTCGTCTTGGCACACAAATAGAGAAGGACTGGGCAGAGAGCAAGAGAAGATGGAGTCAAGGAAAAGATGAGGAGCAGAAGAAGAAATCTTCAGGTGGAAAAGTTCAGCCGAATCACCTCATGCTTATGGATCCCACTCTTAGCTCTCATTGTAACAATGTACTGCAAGCTCCCATAATTTTAAATCATTCGTACTTCAATGCTGTAGTTGATACAGGAAGCACCTTTTCATTGTTGCAGCAAAAACGATGGCAGAGATTGAAGAAGAAGGATAAATTGATCAGAAGTGCTCAAACGTTTATGCTCGCTAATGGCTAGAGTCAGAAAACCCAGGGCAAAGTATTCTGTGAATGTGAAGTATATGGAGTGAAACATGAGGTCACATTTTATGTGATGGACGATGAAAACTTGGCTGTTCCTGTCATCTTAGGATTGGATTTCCTCAAAGAAGCCAAACTAACTTTGATTTTAATGATTTTAATGCTTCCCATTGTAGCGTCTGGAACAGGTCATTTAGTTTTCCAGTTTACAATTTATTGAGGGTCTGCATTCCACAGTGTCTCACACACACACACAACTGGCTCCAGAATGGCTGGATCCTACACAAAGACCAGATAACCCCATGCGGCTTCTCTGATTGAACTCATAGGGGCCCTCAACCAGAACACACACACACACACACACACACACACACACACACACAACACAATGGGACATTCCTTTTACTAATAAAACGAGTAGATAAGATACTCTAAGATTCTTATACTTATAACCCTGTTGTAATGTGTTTCTTCTGTTAAGGCTTACCTGACTTAAAATGATTTGCTCCTTACTTTCCTGACAAGGATGTATTTTATTTATGTATCAGAACACAACACTGGATTAACATCAGTTATACTTTGATTACCGATCCTTGCATGTTAATGTATACCTGTTCTAAGGCTGTATGTCCTTTTAAGGTCTGATGTCAGGATGTATACAAAATTATCTGTTTTTCACTTCCCTAATGCAAATGCATTTTGTTTTGTGTTTCATTTTTGTTTCTTTCTCCTTAATCAGAACACAATATCGTAGTAACATCAGTTACACTTTGATTACTGATCTGTGTATGTAATGTACCGCTGACTTTATACCATCATTCCCCTTTCATGTTTAGTATCCAAATGACCACAAAATTATCAGTTACTCATTTTTCAAACAATGGTGTATTTTATTTGAGCACGAAAGGCGCCATACCGTCTTAATACACCTTGGATAAAACTTTAAAGTCATGTAAAGTTTTATAGCTAAACCACACCCACAGACACCTGAAACAAAGAGAGTTTTTCCCTCCGAAATCCGGGCCATAGTATTGGCCATCTCTCCAAAAATGGGTGGAGTTTGGGACCTTTAATTTGTCACAAACACCACCAATCCGCGGTCAGACTTTCGGAACAGCTTAGAGACGACTCCATCTTCCTTCAAAGAACGTCCGACAAGCTTCACTTCCCAGAACCATCTTCTGACCCCATCCTGACTGAGATTTCTCCATCCAGACTCTTGTGCAGCAAGCCAATGCAAGTAACCGTTTCCTTTACCAACCAATTAGATGCATATTTTAAGTATGAAACTTGTATTGTCTTAAGGTGAATTTATGTTTCCGGTGACGATTTCCCAGTTAGGGTGTGATTAATTTTGGAGTCTAAGCTTTAGGGATGAGCGAGTACAGCATTATCTGTATCTGTATCTGTTAACCATATGAAGTATCTGTATCTGTACTCGGAGTGTACTAACCCGGAAGTAGGCGTGGCTTGTCTTGAAATGGACGGGGCTTTAACCGGTATGTTATTTCAAGCATGCAATTCATATGGGTTGATCAGAAATTGTTATATTTATTGCTGATTAGAAAAATATTTACAGGACAGCATCAGGATTGAGCTTCAGATCAATGGTTTTGATCACGATAGCAAACGAACTATATTACAGAACAAGTTTTGCAACAATGAAAACAAAACAATGCAGTGCAATTATGAAGTAAAATGTAATGAACAACATAACTTTCTTTTTTAACTTTTCATTTTTTTATGATCAGTGTGATTTTTTTAATTTTTTTGGTTCTTTTTTATTTTTTTATTTCCACACCCGCTGTGTGTGTGAGTGTGTGTGTAGCTTAATAATTCATTTGTAATATTTATAACACTAGCTTATTACCTTTATGTTTTTATGAAATACAGCAAAAACCTGTCAGACACTCAGTGTCTGGTTACTGGTTAGAGACAGCTGAAGGTTTAAAAAAGAAAAAAAAATCTCCAACAGGCAGAGACGCAATGCGAGTCGCATTCTACCAAGCAAGCACCACATCTGAACGAACCCACGTTTACCAGAACTCTACTGGTTAGTAAGTACGTATTATTAACGTTACAACCCGAAGTAAAAAGCTGAAGAAACCCTAAACGTTAACGGAAAAGACCCGCGAACCCGAGTGACTGAGGGAGAGACAGAGAGCTGTTCTGTGTGTGACTGTGAGTGAGCAGAGCGAGACACAGCAACACAATACATCTGTATGTGTGTAGGGGAGGGGCGCTGTGACTAGCCTATCACTGTAGGGGAGGGGCGCTGTGACTAGCCTATCACAGAACGCTGACACAATCAGATACACAATGATGATTTTCATTCAATCCGAGCACAGATATTGACTCGTATTACTCGTATAATACTCGTACTCGGCAGAAGTGCTTTATCCGGATCATCTCTACTAAGCTTGCCATTCCTTTCCTTCCTTTTGTGTGTTTTATTTTCATCTTTGTTGTCTCTATTTCTTTTGTGTGTTTGTCTAGTTAGTTTTATGTTGTGTTTGTCTCATTCATTAAACGCCATATTTTTGTTCCACAAGTGATTGTCCCTGAGTATCGCTCACAAACGTAAGGTACCTGCAACATCTGGTCTGAACTACATGCTCTATTAAGTTCATTTAATCATAATTACGGTATAAGGTAAAAGGGAAGATACCGCCTTCATAGAATTAATAAAGGTTACACGGCCTGTTCGCCAGACGAACAGACCAAATAAGTGTAACGTTAATTCCATTACCGTCAATTTCAACTTAGGTTAAAATATTTAGGAGTCACTATAACACGTTATAATTACTTATAAATATTTACCTTGCTTTGCGAGCCAAAATCGCTCTACATATATACTTGCCTGATGCTTACTCCAGTCATCCTATGTATTTTAATAAAATGCACGAGCATGCTGCTGCCCAGTTTTATACTGCACAAGGAGAAGACGCGATGATTCACGAGGAGGAGAAGTTGAAGCTCATCAACCAAGCAGTGGAAAACTCACATGCTGCGAATGAGGTAAAGAATCAATTGAAAGCTCTCATGTGTGACTGGCCTTTAGTATATACCCAAAAACTAGGTCGTACTAACCTTATTAAGCATGAGATTAGAACAATTGATGAACTTCCTTTAAGAAAGAGGCCATACTGAGTTTCTAAGACTAAAAATGACTTTATTGAAGAACAGATTAAGGAGTTGCTTCAACTAAATATCATTAAACCTTCTACGTCTCCGTGGGCTTCACCAGTGGTGGTCGTAGATAAAAAAGATGGAGGATCCCGGTTATGCATTGATTACCGTGGTCTTAATGCAAAAACTCACCTCGACGCGTATCCAATGCCTCAGATCACGGATATTCTTGATTCTCTCCAATGAGCCAAGGTGTTCAGCACATTGGACTTAAAGAGCGGATACTGGCAAGTTGAAATGGGTCCTGCAAGTATGGAAAAGACCACCTTCATTACTGCTTCGGGGCTATATGAATTCTTTTGTCTTCCATTTGGCCTGAAAAACGCTGCAGCATCTTTCCAACAGCTAATGGAACAAGTTCTCAGAGAACATAAGAACAAATGTTGCATGGTCTATATCGATGACATTATTGTCTACTCTCCTGACATCCAAACACACCTGCACCATCTCAAACAAGTGTTTTGTAGTCTGCACAAGGTCGGTCTCACTCTGAACCTCAAGAAGTGTAAGTTCATCTGTTCTTCACTTGACTACTTAGGCCATACCATCACAGCAGATGGAGTCAAGGTGAATTCAGACAAAGTAGATGCAATCAGAACATACCCAACTCCCAAGTCCTTAACAGAAGTACAGAGATTTCTTGGGCTGGCAGTTTGGTACCATCGGTTTATTCCTGACTTCTGTACTAAAGCAGCACCTTTACATGCACTGAAGAGGAAAGATGTGAAGTGGAAGTGGACAGACAAGTGTCAACGTTCATTTGACCTCATCAAAGATTAACTCACTAGAGCACCTGTTTTAATGACACCTAACTTTGGTGCAGGGGGCACGGTGGCTTAGTGGTTAGCACGTTTGCCTCACACCTCCAGGGTCGGGGTTCAATTCCCGCCTCCACCTTGTGTGTGTGGAGTTTGCATGTTCTCCCCGTGCCTCGGGGGTTTCCTCCGGGTACTCCGGTTTCCTCCCCCGGTCCAAAGACATGCATGGTAGGTTGATTGGCATCTCTGGAAAATTGTCCCTAGTGTGTGATTGCGTGAGTGAATGAGTGTGTGTGTGTGTGCCCTGCGATGGGTTGGCACTCCGTCCAGGGTGAATCCTGCCTTGATGCCCGATGACGCCTGAGATAGGCACAGGCTCCCCGTGACCCGAGGTAGTTCGGATAAGCGGTAGAAGATGAATGAATGAATAACTTTGGTGCTTCTTTTAATGTACAGACCGATGCAAGTGATGTGGGTTTGGGAGCTGTTTTGACTCAGGAAGTGGATAGACAAGAGAGAGTTATTGCCTATGCATCCCGTTTGCTCAGAGTGCTGAGAAATCCTATTTGACATCAGAGAAGGAATGTCTAGCAGTGGTATGGGCTGTAGAGAAGTGGCACCATTACTTAGAAGGCAGAGTTTTCAAGGTGATCACTGGTCATGCATCCTTAGTCTGGCTTTTCCAACATCCAAAACCCTCATCCAGACTGGAAAGATGGACGATAAGACTACAAGGATATCACTTTACTGTACAGTATCGAAAAGGACAATGTAATGATGTGCCGGATGTGTTATCCAGGAAAGATGAGGCTGAATCACCGGCTGTTGCACACTCCAACTGTTGGGTGCTGCCCCTTTAAGGACGCTAGTCCGGTGCACTCATGGGATTGCTTAGAAAAAAAAAAGGTTAGTTAGAGAAAAAAAAGGACACTGACAGAAAAGCAATGTTGCTTAGTTAATCTTTGTTAGAACAAGTATAAAATTTCCAGTTTAAAAATAATAATAACAAAACTACTGTATATATTCCCCAGCGTGGTGAGTGATTTATGTTGTTTAGGTGAATTGATATTTTTTGAATTGTTATTATTTAGTTCGCTATTTGTAATTAGCGCCGAAGCGCCTTAACTATTGCTAATGCTAATGCATATGTTTGATATTGTTTAGACGTTTGCTGTTCTTATATTGTTTGTCAAGATGTTCATACAATATGTTTCATTTAGTTCTAAATTGCATTTGGTTATGTGGGCAATACTGTTTAGTAATTTGAGTTGTTTGTGTTTTGCAGTTTGACCACACACACACACATGTACACATGTATACACATAAATGTGCAACAAAACCCAACAAATCCTGAAAATTAAACTACAGCAACAACGTATGTGTGCATTGTGAGTTCTGCACAAGAGGAATAAACAAATAAAAAAAAAATAAACAATATCCAGCTTAATGTTATCATTTTGTGGGTAACACCAACTAAGCGTGGTTTTAATGCTGTCACTTGTGATCTGCCATTGGAAGCATGGTACCATCGGTTTATTCCTGACTTCTGTACTAAAGAAGCACCTTTACATGCACTGAAGAGGAAAGAAGTGAAGTGGAAGTGGACAGATGAGTGTCAACGTTCATTTGACCTCATCAAAGATGAGCTAACTAGAGCACCGGTTTTAATTACACCTAACTTTGATGCTTCTTTTAGAGTACAGACAGATGCAAGTGATGTGGGTTTGGGAGCTGTTTTGACTCAGGAAGTGGATAGACAAGAGAGAGTTATTGCCTATGCATCCCGTTTGCTCAGAGGTGCTGAGAAATCCTATTGGACATCAGAGAAGGAATGTTGTTACGCCCCGCCTAGGGGTGAAGACGAAACATGAAAGGGAATGAGAAACCAGGGTTAACTGAAAGAACAATAGTTTAATGAGAACCCAGTGTACAGGTGGGGGTGTGTCTTCAGGAGCCGACAAGGCCAAAATAACAAACAAAAGAGCTAATTATTTCACCCTTTAACTTCCCTACTAAACAAAAAAGAAAATACAAATCACTTCCCTAACTCCCTGAACAAAACACAGTCAGAAAAAGGTACAAACAAAATGACATCGGTCTCCCTACCTCCCCAGGAATACTATGTACAACTATATACAGATAAGCAGACAAGTCCAAACAAGGGCAATCCAGAATCAAAGTCAAAAGAACAGGCAGGAGTCAGTAATAACAGGAAATGCTAAGCATACAAATATAACAACCAATTCACAAAACTAGTTAACAGCAAACAAATAACCACAGCAAATGAGCCAAAAAGCTAAACAGGAAGTGAAACAGGAAACATAAACACCTCCCCAAAACAGAAAACAAATAGAAAAGGACGTAACAAATGTCTAGCAGTAGTATGGGCTGTAGAGAAGTGGCACCATTACTTAGAAGGCAGAGTTTTCGAGGTGATCACTGATCATGCATCCTTAGTCTGGCTTTTCCAACATCCAAAACCCTCATACAGACTAGAAAGATGGACGATAAGACTACAAGGATATCACTTTACTGTACGGTATCGAAAAGGACAATGTAATGATGTGCTGGATGTGTTATCCAGGAGAGATGAGGCTGAATCACTGGCTGTGTTGTTGCACACTCCAGCTAAGCGTGGTTTTAATGCTGTCACTTGTGATCTACCATTGGACTTGTCAGAAAGACAGCCCCCTAAGTGGTCGCTTGGGTAAATTCAAAACTCTAATGCGACTTTTAGAATTTGCTTATTGGCCATCGATACGTACAGATGTATGGCAGCACTGCAAAAACTGTGAGAAATGTCAACATTAGGGATGAGCGAGTACAGCGTTATCTGTATCTGTATCCGTATCTGTTAACCATATGAATTATCTGTATCCGTACTCGGAGTGGGTGGGGCCTAACCCGGAAGTAGGCGGGGCTTGTCTTGAAATGGGCAGGGATTTAACCGGTAATAATTAATTTGTAATATTTATAACACTAGCTTACTACCTTTATGTTTTTATGAAATACAGCAAAAACGTGTCAGACACTCAGTGTCTGATTACTGGTTAGAGACAGCTGAAGGTTTAAAAAAGAAAAAATCTCCGACAGGCAGAGACGCAATGGGAGTCGCATTCTACCAAGCAAGCACCACGTCTGAACGAACCCACGTTTACCAGAACTCTACTGGTTAGTAAGTACGTATTATTAACATTACAACCCGAAGTAAAAAGCTGAAGAAACCCTAAACGTTAACGAAAAAGACCTGCAAACCCGAGTGACTGAGGGAGAGACAGAGAGCTGTTCTGTGTGTGACTGTGAGTGAGCAGAGCGAGACACAGCAACATAATACATCTGTATGTGTGTAGGGGAGGGGCGCTGTGACTAGCCTATCACAGAACACTGACACAATCAGCTACCCAATGATGATTTTCATTCAATCCGAGCACAGATATTGACTCGTATTACTCGTATAATACTCGAAGTGCTTTATCCGTACTGGATACTCGTTTCAGCCGAGTATCCGGCTCATCTCTAGTCAACAGCATAAGCCCACTAACTTAAAACCTGCAGGCGGTCTACAAAGTGTTCCCATAGTCAAGCCTGGATGTATGCTTGGCATGGACATCATGGGACCATTTCCACGGAGCACCCGGCAGAATGAGTACCTTCTGGATATAGTCGACTATTTCACAAAATGGGTAGAGGTTTTTCCCATGAGAGCTGCTAAGGCTACAACCATTGTACGGATTCTCATAGAGGAGATTTTCACAAGATGGGGAACACCAGCCTTCATTGTGTCTGACAGAGGTACACAATTTACCTCAAACCTCTTGGACCAAGTATGTAAGTAGTGGCAAGTAACACAAAAACTCACCACCGCATACCACCCTCAGTCAAACCTCACTGAATGAGTCAATCGAAATTTGAAGACTATGATTGCCATGTATATCGAAAAAAAACACCGTACCTGGGATCAGTGGATATGTGAGTTCAGATTTGCACTAAATACCGCATGGCACGAAAGCACCGGGTACTCACCTGCTGAGATTGCACTAGGACGACAACTGAAAGGTCCTCTGCAGAGAGCCTTACAGAATCCACCGGATCCTGACCAACCAGCCTATGGTACTCTAGAACGCCAAAAATTTCTATACGAGTCAGTAAGAGAGAATGTAGAGAAGGCACAAACTAAACAAAGAAAATACTACAACCTCAAGAGAAGAGCTCAAAACTTCAATGAGGGTGATTTAGTTTGGGTGCGTACACATCCTCTCTCTTGTGCAGATGATGCTTTTATGGCTAAGATCTCACCAAAATGGAAAGGCCCAGTTAAAATTGTAAAAAAGCTAGGTCCTGTAAATTACAGTGCAAAGTAGCCATGTTATCTGATCCTACTCAGGTAGACTCATATCATACCCATCCATCCATCCATCTATTTTCTACCGCTTATCCGGGGCCGGGTCGCGGGGGCAGCAGTCTAAGCAGGGACACCCAGACTTCCCTCTCCCCAGACACTTCCTCCAGCTCTTCCGGGGGAATACCGAGGCATTCCCAGGCCAGCTGAGAGACATAGTCCCTCCAGCGTGTCCTAGGTCTTCCCCGGGGCCTCCTCTCGGTTATACATGCCCGGAACACCTCCCCAGGGAGGTGTCCAGCAGGCATCCGGAACAGATGCCCGAGCCATCTCAGCTGACTCCTCTCGATGTGGAGGAGCAGCGGCTCTACTCTGAACTCCTCCCGAGTGACCGAGCTCCTCACCCTATCTCTAAGGGAGCGACGAGCCATCCTGCGGAGGAAACTCATTTCAGCCGCCTGTATCCGGGATCTTGTCCTTTTGGTCATGACCCAAAGCTCATGACCATAGGTGAGGGTAGGAACGTAGATCGACTGGTAAATAGAGAGCTTCACCTTGCGGCTCAGCTCGTTCTTCACCACAACAGACCGGTATATCGACCGCATCACTGCAGAAGGTACACCGATCCGCCTGTCGATCTCCCGCTCCATCCTTCCCTCACTCGTGAACAAGACATATCATATCATACCCAGAATTTAAAAATTTGCCATGGGTCAAATTTTTAGTCCATGGGGAGGGGTATGTAACAGACAAGGCATTACCTGTTTCTTTTATTGTGTTATTTTGCCCCTTTATGCTTGTTAGCTACTTAGGGGTAGCTGCAAGCAGGGTTGTGCCTGGAGGTAACCAGCATATAAGCTGGGCTACCACAGAAGTAAATTTGTTTGGTAGAGGGAAGCGGCAGGCACTTATTTCCAAGGATTTCAGGACAGCGTAACAGATATTGTGTCATCTGGGAGGCGTGGCCTATTTGATAATCTGCAGAGGTCAACGATCATGCGCAGATTGGGAGGAAAGCCGTTTGCATAAATTGCTTCAGATAACGTTACTTGTCCGAGATGTTGGGTGTTTTTTTAAATTATATTCATACTGTTACAACTTAAGATAACCTTTCCGAAGTCGCGAGTGTTTCGTGACATTCATACTTAAAATATAATACCTGTCCTGATCTCAGGTGTTTCGTGTCAAATTACATTAACAGTTATTTCAGATACCTGTCCTGATCTCAGGTGTTTCGTGTCAAATTACATTAACACAGTTATAACTTCAGATACCTGTCCTGATCTCAGGTGTTTCATGTCAAATTACATTAACACAGTTATAACTTCAGATACCTGTCCTGATCTCAGGTGTTTCGTGTCAAATTACATTAACACAGTTATACAAATCTGCAGTTTAACCTCAGATTTTATTCATCTTCATACTTTTCCACAGCCCACGGCTTGTAAAGAAAACCCTTGCAATTATTCATAGTTTCATACTAAATTTAATTTACACAAAAAGAACATAAGATTTTTCATTATGTTTGAAGGACTGGTTGCTTCAGGGCTTACAGGATCTTCTGATGTACTATCTCCCAAACCATCACTTTTCTGAAGAGTGGAATGTCACACTACAGAGAAAGAGACAGATGAATGAGGAGCATAATAAAATGTTTGAGGATTAAATGTGGGGGCACGGTGGCTTAGTGGTTAGCATGTTCGCCTCACACCTCCAGGGTTGGGGGTTCGATTCCCGCCTCCGTCTTGTGTGTGTGGAGTTTGCATGTTCTCCCCGTGCCTCAGGGGTTTCCTCCGGGTAATCCGGTTTCCTCCCCCGGTCCAAAGACATGCATGGTAGGTTGGTTGGCATCTCTGGAAAATTGTCCGTAGTGTGTGATTGCGTGAGTGAATGAGAGTGTGTGTGTGTGCCCTACAATGGGTTGGCAATCCATCCAGGGTGTATCCTGCCTTGATGCCCAATGACGCCTGAGATAGGCACAGGCTCCCTGTGACCCTAGGTAGTTCGTATAAGTGGTAGAAAAGAGTGAGAGTGAGTGAGTGAGGATTAAATGTATGAACAGGAGCACCGTTGTACCTGTCTGAATGTGAATGGCTTTCCTTAAGAAAGGATGTCTGCATATTTACAGACAAAAACACCACAATCATTGCCATTCAACTGTTTAGGAATTGCCTAGACACAATATCAGAACATTTAGTCTTAAAATGACACTTAATTCAGAGAAGACCCATATAATTCATTATATGGTGTCATACAAAAGTTCCCATTCGGCCGCTAGTCCATCTGGAAGCCTCCAAGATGCATCCTTTCTTGACCCTGTGCTCCTTTGTGAATTACTATCTGTTAAATAAAACAGAAGATGCATATCCAGATATTCAAAAATGAATGATCAAGCCACAGAATAACAGTTCAGTTCAATTCAAGTTTATTTGTATAGTGCTTTTTACAGTTGACATTGTCTCAAAGCAGCTTTACAGAACATAAACATAGAACAAAGGTTAATATAACAGCAAAAATAAGAAGACACTCACAACAACATGACAGATATCATCATGTCTCTGAGTCATTGAGTCATAGCACTGTATGGTCTGGGATTAAAATCAATTACCTGGTGGTTAGAAGCAATATAGGCAAGTTAAAGACAAACTGAAAATCAAAAATATTGTTTTACACTTTTCAAAAACATAAATATTAAAACAATGCATCCCAACTTATATATGACTTCCAGCTAAAGCCCAGTGCATGCCTAGGTGAAAGGAACAAAAACAAGATAAAAGACGACGAGGTACTGAGTTTTTGTTCAGTTCTTCACTGCTGCATGGCCTTCACCACTCTGAAGCTTTGGGTAGAAAAAAGTGCTGTAAGAGAAGACTTTAAGGCTGATCACTGTTTTCATTAGCAAGGACAAATAGAAGTTGATAACCTTGAAAAGAGAAGAGGGGGAAAAATACTCATTAAGAATGCATGACATTGGTGACATCCAGCATTAGTGCTGTATGATCAACAATTGTCTGATTACTTGATACTGTTGGCATCGAATTGGTTGTTAAATTTGTGTCAATACCCATCCCTCATGTGCAGTGCAGAATCAATTTATTCATTTTGATACAAATTTTGATAAGATATTGAAGACAAACCTTTATTCCCCCATTTTCTTTACAAACATGTAGTGATGCATTATTCCAATTAAACCAAGGCATATCAAGTAAATAGTCAATTTATTTTTCTAACTTTTATCTTGTCATTAAGCCAGCAACCCTCCCTCAGTGTGGCCAAGTCACCCTGTGTAATACACAGTTTGAAGGCTTTGCTGATCACCAGGTTTGGGTCTTGTAGTGCCAGAATATCCTTCACCTCTGATGCCATGTCCTACACATAAACAGAACAGAAAAACTTAATAAACAAGCTAAAATAATCTTGATCTTGATCTGTGGACAAACTTTATTTACAAAACACATTGTTAACATTTCACCATCATACACACACACATATGTATGTGTATATATATATATATATATATATATATATATATATATATATATATATATATATATATAAATAATTTCATTTCATCCCAAGTGCTCACTATGGGACAAATAAGAACATCTGTCACCATCTGTCACCGGGTCTCATTCACTAAGCAACGCACAAATTTATGCATGAAATCTGTGTATAAACATTTTCATGAACAAATCATGTTTCATCAATAACTTTGATTCTTAAATGTATTCTAAATTTACTGGAAAATGTAGGAACTAATAAAAATAAATTGAATACTCTTGATGGCCTTATAAACATGTTAAGATGAAAATTACACAATTATTAGTGAATGACACCCACTGTTCCCACTGTTTTAAAGCTACATTACGTTGTGCAGCTATTTGTATTCAAAAGTTTAGTAAATATTAAGTAAAATTTTAAAAAAGAAAAATTGCTTTTTATTCCAAACTTTTTTTGTATAGCGAACACTTTTAAAAATGTATTCCTGTCTACATATTATGTAAACTGTATATAAAGCCATGCTAATGTAATACTTACCTTTCTACATATTGGACATAAAGTTTTGCTGGGCAATCCACATGGAACCTTTTTCTTCTTGTGTATTCATGTTCAGTATGCTGCAGAACAAAAGAAAATAAAACTTATTTTATTGTGAATCCCTTGCAATCAATTACAGGAGTGAGTCTGTGACCCATGGAAATGTTTTGCCAGGCCTTTAATACAGCTATTTTCAACTGTGCGTGTCTGGGGAGTTTCTGTGTTAAGTCTCCTCTTCAACTGGTGAAATGCTTGTTCAATAGGATTTAAATTATGGAGATTGACTTGGAATGTCCTGAAAAAGATAGAAACCACTGGCAAGCTTCAGCAACCAACAAGGTCAGCTGAGAAGATCAACAGCACTTGATGACAGACAAATGAAAAAAAATTCTAAATTAACTGTCAGTAAAATCACATAAAACAAGCAACTATTAAATTGGCTGTATTAAAGTCCTGGAAAAGTGTGAAACCAAGAGTCTGGTGATGTTTATGGGTCACAGACTTGCTCCTGTGATTGCTTGCAAGGGATTTACAATTAAATATTAGCTTTTACATTTACTTAAGCCGTCCCGATACTTATGCTCACATTAGGCCGTGGGATGAAATTCTGATGAAAAGTGCTGAACTACTTAATTGGTAAAGCATTTTGTGTTGAAACAGTCAATAATAAAATGTGACATTCTGTACTTCTGCCTCATATTAATATATGTCTTGACACCACAGGTAACAGAACAATTTTGTCTTTATTGTTCCAATACTTATGAAGGCCACTGAATATAAATTCGTTGAATGACTGCAGAAACCCTGTTTCCCTGCATTAAAAAAAAGATTGAATGTTTTATGCTCAAACGGTACAATTTAGTTATGCAGACAAATATAAACTGTGCAAATATATGAATTTTTTACATTTTAAAGGCACACTATCTTTTTTTTTACAACATTTATATAATGGTTTGGAAGAGGTGTTCATGGTGTACTCAACCATGTTTTTGTCTTTTGTCCTGAATCAGTACAGTACACCTGTAATCTTTTAAGTGTTTACGTATTCATATTATACTATTTAAGACCAAGTGAGACACCAATTGCTGTGGAGTAGCTCTAGCTGCAATGTTCTTCCGCTAGATGCATAAAATTTTATTTATTACCCACTAGAGTGGCAAAAATTACATAGTGTACCTTTAAACATTTTCGGCACTAAAGGGTTACAGTAGTTCACCCAAAAATTAAATTTCTGTCATTTACGCACCCTCCGCATGGAATTCATAACCAGTGTGGTGAACAAAATGTGTAGCAATACATACCAAATCATCTGTTGTGGTTGTCTTCTTGTAGTTCTTTCCATGCTGACAACCATGCTGACAAGCATGTTCTGAATAGTCTTCTACTTTCCATAGACATTGTGGTGTCACTTTCTGTTTTCTGTGACTGTCATGTGAAATGTAAAATGTGATGTGACATACGGCTAAGTATGGTGACCCATACTCAGAATTTGTTCTCTGCAATTAACCCATCCAAAGTGCACACACACAGCAGTGAACACACACACACACCGTGAACACATACCTGGAGCAGTGGCAACCATTTATGCTGCGGCGCCCGGGGAGCAGTTGGGGGGTTTGGTGCCTTGCTCAAGTCGTGGCCGGCCTGAGACTGAAACCCACAACCTTAGGGTTAAGAGTCAGACTCTCTAACCATTAGGCCATGACTTCCCCATCAGACCTGTTATGAGGAAAAATACAATTAAAATTAAAAATGAACGAAAAACAGAACATTATGGGACAGGCACTGCATGAATAAATAAATGTATTGCTCACTGTTAGTTAATGCTTTAACTGTTATTAAATGAGACCTTATTGTAAAGTGTTACCCTCTGCTACCTATATCTTCTTACACTGCATATTAATGTAATTTGACACGAAACACCTGAGATCAGGACAGGTATCTGAAGTTATAACTGTGTTAATGTAATTTGAGATGAAACACCTGAGATACATATTTTGAAATTTGTTGGGATACAGTCTGATAGAAACAAAGTATATTAATAAAGTATTAAAGTATAAAGAGGTTTATTACTTTGGTCTCCATGATCTTTTTATTTATATTCATTCAGTATAACTTAACTGTGGAAAGATGCATAGGCTATACAAAATCGTTTTTGGTTGCTTATTTGTTTTCGAAAATAGCTTAACTGTAAGATAAAGCAAAATAATAAAGCATAATATATATAAAATATAAAATCTACCTGTATGACTGTTTTGTCCTTCATTATCCATTGTAGCTTTGCTTTTATTTCTCCTTCATTATCCATCTGAGTTGATCCTGGGATTGGAAATGCCCGCGCAAATGAAACAGCATTCTGCGCATGATTTTTTTATTTTTATTTATTTTATTTTTTTTGCGGAAACACGCCCACTTTACGTCGTGGTAACGAAACCCCTGGAATTTAGTGAATGCCGAGTCTAGCTACTAGCGCAAGCTAGTAGTAGGTAGTTTGGGAAACAACATGGAAGGCGAATGATAAGGGGAAAAAAACTAGTGTACTGGATCTTTTATTTGAAGTTTTAATGGTTTTATATCGGGCCAAAGCAATGGGTATTGAAGTAAAGTTTGGATACAATATTGGGGTGGTAGACAAAGAACTTGCAGATAAATGAACAAAAGAAGTTGGATATTTAGAGGACATTATTGTATTGTATTGAATTCTTTCAATGAATGTTCCCACATTACGCAATAACAATGTGCAATAATATTAGAGATTACATCTCTGCATCTCGTTCTATTCTGTTCCATTCTATCATCTATAGCACAATTGTACATACAATCTATCTTGGTGTTTTCGTGTATTTTTTTATTCTCATCTTATATTTATTGTCTGTGTTGTCTATGAATGCTTGGCAATAAAGCTCTTTCTGATTCTGATTCTGATTCTGATTCTAAAAGCAAGCGTTAACATGTATTGCACGCTAGATTAGTCATCGCTCCAGACCAGTGGGTGGTGGTAATACACAAAAAGTCGTTTGTCAAACGCCATTAAAAAACGAGTAAGAAGAAGAAGCTGTGGCGGCGGCAGCAGCAGCATTAGCTCTGTGGTTGTGACGGGCCTTTATTGACTTTTACATTTAGACTTTAAATCTTTCAGGAATATACTCATTGTAAGTATATGGGATAGTACTGAATAACGCAAATATTAACATGTTTACGATGAATACCTGCGTTTTGCCGAAACCTATTGCCGTATTTCAGAAAAATGCTAATTAATTGTTGCTGGGTGCTGCTAGGCCTTAATATCAGTCAAATAACAGGTCGGAGTTCGCTTTTTAAAATTGTTAGTTTTCTCAGACAAATGAGTTAGTATAAGAAACGACGTTTAGCAGTAAATATAATGTATATTACATATTATATTACACACACAGACTATGGCAGCAAATGTTTAGTCAAATGGTTTGACGAGCTTTGTCGTTCCGCCCAGTATATTGCAGCCCCATCGTAATAACAATTGTGTTGCACAAATAGTGTCAACAACCAGCAGTTATTGAGATATCGCAAACTAATGTAACGTATTTCGCAATATTAATGATGGTTGACGTTAAATAGGTATGTTTAATATTATTTTTTAATACAGTATAGTTCTATTACCTATTACTGTTACAGAATAAAATGTCTAGGCTCATGGTTACCTAATGGTTGCCAAAGGTTTGCCTTGATAACTTATAATTCATATTACCCTCAGTAACTGCTGTGACTTTTGTTTTTTATTAATCGTGTGATAACAATTTTACATAGATGCCAACAATTAAGCTGCAGAGCTCCGACGGAGAGATGTTTGAAGTGGATGTTGAAATCGCCAAGCAATCTGTCACTATAAAAACAATGTTGGAAGGTAAGATACTGAGAACTGCTGTTGTAGCCATGTCACACTCTTCTGATTTAGTTTTAACTACTTATATTCATTTGTTTTTTATGTTGTCATATATCGTAAATATCTTAAGATATTTGTCTGCTGCCTTTTTTCACTGGGTCTGACATTGTGTTTAAGATTTAGGCATGGATGATGAAGGGGATGATGATCCTGTTCCTCTCCCAAATGTCAATGCAGCCATTCTCAAAAAGGTTCAGTATTCAACTGCTCATTATTACTACATAAGCTGATCGTCACAATAACTGTAGATTGCAGCTTTAATCTCTTGTCTGTTAGCATTTAGAATTCTTATGCATACTGTATGGTGAAATAGCTCTGATAGTGTGCTGTTTAATTTACATGTTGTAAGTGATGACATTTATGGCTTTACTGTTATAGATAGTGATTTCTGTGGCACATCAGAGAAAGGGATTTATAATACAGCTAACAGTTAAATCTCTGTTACTTTTCTGGTGGTCAGGGTGTAAACTGCCACTGGTTGGCCATTTGCTGCCCCCAGCTTCCTAACAAGCTGAGATTTGTGAAGAAAAGAAACTCACTGTGCCATAACATTTATGTGCTGCTTTTAACAAAATTGTCATGTTGCTCTGTTAACAATTCTGACAGCTGGTATTAAGATAAGCCAAAAAAAACCCAAAAAGTTTACCTAGAGTCTTGTTGATAATAAAAATTCTGCCCGAATATGATCGCAGAAATGGTCAGGAAGAGATGCACTGCGTCTTTGTAGATTTTGAGAAAGCGCATGACAGGGTGCAGAGAGAGGAGCTATGGTACTGCATGAGGATGTCAGGGGTGGCAGAGAAGTTTTTCAGAATAGTGCAGGATATGTACAGGGTCTTAAAAAGTCTTAAAAGCATTGAATTTATTAATTTGGAAATAATACCTTAAGTCTTTAAAAAGTCTTGAATTTTGATGTCTGGGTCTTAAAAATTGTGCTGTATGTAACTTCTCCATATTGTAATTTTCCTCAAAAGTTTCATTTGTCAACCACGATTATTTTGATTAAATGCTGTAGTATAAAAGAGTGGCGGAACCAATAATTGAGAACGCAACGCAGCCCCGGGTCACCGTACAAAATACTGCGAACACGCGATGCCTTCAGTAAAGGAAGATCACGCGCTACGACACCACAGCCATAGACCACAACACAACAAGCAAAGGAGAAGCATGAGAAATCAATGAAAATCTCAGCATTCCACAGGAAATGTTGACTGACGCACACAGTTATATTTTTAAAGTTTGTTTTTACGTTAGCTAGCTACCAATTTCATTCTGAGGTTATGGGGAAATGTAAATTTAATGAAGCGTGGCTGGATAAAAACTCTTTTCGTCATTGGTTAAAACCAGTGGGCAACAACGTTTTTGAGGCGTTTTGCACCATATGCAAAAAAAGGATTCGGCTAGGTACAATGGGAATGAAGGCATTAGAGTCTCATGCCAAGTCATCCAAGCACATAATGGACAAAAACAAACTCCTTCCATCGCCTGCGTGTTTCAACCAACTAATGTTAGCCAGCTATCAGCTAATGTGCCTGAAGTGGCAACAGGAGTTAAGGTTAGCCAGCTTGCTGCTAACGCTGCAGACCCTCCAGCTATGGCTGCAACTAGAGTGGATCTGCGCACAGCTTTTGGGTCCACACCAACACTGACCTGATCTCCAGGTCCAACCTCTTGCGGAGAGGCCATAAGGAGAAGTTGACGGAACTGGCTGTCCTTGATAAAGACATTGCTGCCCTGAGTTAAGAGCTAAGGAGTTGCCTGTGTTTCTTAATTTAATTTATTGTTGAGTTCTGATTTTCGGTGTTTATTGTTCAGGGGTCTCTCAGTTCCCCATATTCCCAGCATGGAATAAGTAGCTAGCTCATGTTAAAAAACAACTTAACATTGCTCGGCAAACTTTCTTGTGGCCTACTGAAATGTTTTTATTTTTCACACTGCTTGGCTTATCTTTTACCCATTCCACATTTGAAAAATAAATGAACACAAGTTCAAGGATTTTGTTTTTCTTTGCTGGTAGGGATGTGAAATAGGTATTAATTTTTTATATAAATGGTCTTAAAAAGGTCTTAAGACTTGAATTTAACTTAAAGAAACCTGTAGGAACCCTGTATGTATGAGTGGGGTATGACAGCAGTGAGATGTGCTGTAGGTCAGACAGAGGAGTTCAAGGTGGAGGTAGTACTACATCAAGGATCGGCTTTGAGTCCCTTCATGTTTGCTATGTTAAAGGACAGGTTAACAGATGGAGTCAGACAGGAATATCTGCGTGGTCAATGATGTTTATGGGAGACAGAATATATATGCATGACCAAGAGGGAGGGAAGTAGGGGGTTACAGGGGGATGAGGTCAAGAAGGTGCTGGAGTTTAAGTATTTGGGATCAACCGTCCAGTGTGACGGGGAGTGTGGAAATGAGGTGAAGAGGCGAGTGCAGGTGGGTTGGAATGGGTGGAGAAAAGTGTCCGCAGTGTTGTGTGACAGAAGAGTGTCAGCAAGAATCAAAAGTAAAGGTGTACAAGACTGTAGTAAGACCAGCTATTCTGTATGGGCTAGAGACTGTAGCAGTGAGGAAAATACAGAAGTCAGAGACGGAGGTAGCAGAGATGAGGATGTTGAGGGTCTCTTTAGGAGTGATGAGGATGGACAGGATTAGTAAAGAGCACATCAGAGGGACAGCTCAGGTTGGCTGTTTTGGGGACAAGGTCAGAGAGACTAGATTGAGATGCTTTGGACATGTACAGAGGAGGGAGTTGGTTATATTGGTAGGAGAAATGTTATAGATTTTGGAGAACGGAAGGCCAAAGAGTAGAGATGTGTTAAAAGAGGACATGAAGATAATTGGTGCCAGAGTAGAGTATGCCATGGATAGAGTTAGGTGAAAACAAATGATTTGCTGTGGCGACCCCAAATGGGAAAAGCTGAAATTATGCTCAGGTCTTTTTGCTAAAATATTGTGCAGGTATCTATTTATTTATTTATGTCTCTATGAGCATGCTCTCTCTCTCTCTCTTTCTTTTCTTTCTTTCTTTTATTGATTTTATGTGTATGAATGTGTGTATGGATGTTTGTGAATAGGTAATTCAGTGGTGCACACATCACAAAGATGATCCCCCACCTCCTGAGGATGATGAGAACAAAGAGAAAAGGACCGATGACATCCCTGTGTGGGATCAGGAGTTTCTCAAAGTGGACCAGGGCACACTGTTTGAGCTCATTCTGGTCTGATTTTGTTTTTGAGTCTTTTAAGAGCTTTAGCAAATGCATTTAGATATTTAGAGACAGTGAAAACCATAAAGGGTTTAAATGAATTGGAATATTTTCTTTAAATTGATTAATAGAATGTGCTGTTTTTCAGTGTATTACACAAAGTGCAAATTTCTATTTCTTCTGTTGCCATATTTGTTGCTATGTCCTTCAGGAAAGAAAAATGTTATGTTGTCACTAGTAAACATTAGACAAGTTTGTTATGAGTGGGATACAAGAATCCTTGCAGATGGTATGATTAAAAGTTCTATTTCTATTATAATAGGTTAATCTCCTGCATTTTCCTACTTTTGTATAGGCTGCAAACTATTTGGACATCAAAGGATTGCTAGATGTCACCTGCAAAACAGTTGCAAATATGATTAAAGGAAAAACCCCAGAAGAAATCAGGAAGACGTTCAATATTAAAAATGACTTCACAGAGGAAGAGGAAGCTCAGGTAAGGGAAACATTACACTTGGCCTGTTGAACCATTTGTCTGTTTTGGACCAAGCCTTTAAAACATTCATGTATATTATTTCACAGTCTGTACAGGCAATGTAATTTATTTTCACTTCAGTTTATTCAATCTCTTTCACCTGAGGGGCGGGGATGGGCTAAAAAAATAAATCGTGTTCAAAAACTAACAAATTTTGTATGTATCTACACATGCAGCATACCAGAAAAATAGGAAGAAACTCAGCTATACAAATACAATTTTCCACCGAAATAAAACACAATTCCAACACCAAGCAGCTAAATGAACAGAAAATAAAATTGTAAACATTACATACATAAGAAAACTGACCCAAGAACTCGGCCATTACGTTATAAAAACGCAAACTTGGTTGATCCGAAAAGCTGAAATTCAACAGATTCCAACGGTATAAATTTCGGCACCTGTTACCTTTTATTTTGGTACCAGAAACTGCATTGGGTGCAGTGAATGAGGCAGTAGGGTCATGTTATTATCAGCTTCTTGAAGAGCTTTGTGATGATGGCTGTGAATGTGACTGGATGATAGTAACTGAGGGAGAACTCTGAGGACTTTTTTGTACAGGGGCGATGCTAAATTGGCCACAAAACTGTGGTGATTTTTTTTTTGAAATAGATCACTGTCTATTTCAAGGGCCACAACTGCTTCAAACAGTCTTTCGTTTTCACACTTGGATTTTGTCGGATTCTCTGATTGTTCTTGGAACATCCTCTCAAGCTCAAACAGATTGCATAGGGAGCATCTATGAACTACCATATTAAGGTCTATTCAAAGATATTTTACCAGCTCTAATGTCTGAACTACACCTTATTCACCTATGCACATTCAGAGACTTGTCCTGAGGCCAGTAACAGTGTCATCTTTTTTTCTTGCTGATCCTTCACATTTAAGCCTGAGGTTGTGTGCACTCTGGAGCAGATTTTCTTAATGTATTGCTCTGTATTTTTCAGCCTTCATCTTTTTCTCAATTCTGATCATCCTCCCCATCCAATACCTGCTACTGTTTACCCCATAGTGTGATGATGCCTTCACCTTGCTCCACCAAAGGGCACTAGTTTTTACCTGTTACCAAGTTTAAACAGCTAAAGGAAGAGCTGTGTTGGTTCCACCTCAATCCATTTAATAATAAAGGTTTCCATTGTGCTCCATGGAACACAGTCCTTTTTTAAAACCCTTGTACATGTTTGATTATAGAAGGCAGTGAGTTCATTGGATTTTGCCAGACCTTAACCAAATTCACATTTACTGTGAATTGTGAGACCTTGGACACATGGGTTTATGCCCTGCTAAATCATGTTCTATCAATTGAATTTGCTGAAGATCTAGAGACATGTCAAGATAATCAAAGCAAACAGAATACACACAAGCTTGATTTGGAGTGCCATAGCTAAGGAGCTAAATCAGAGATTTCATTAATTTTATAATTCATAAATATTTTGATTTTTAAGTTAGATTTCTAAAAAATAATTTTGCTTTATAGATTGTGTAGATTGCCAAAATGTAACTTTAATTCATGTTAAATTTAAAATGTACTAAAGTGCACAAGTAAGTGGGTCTTCTCAAACCTAGTGTGTAATATACACATACATTTTACCATTTGACATAGGCTGTTAAAGCCATTCTCAAACAATTGTACATTGCATAGGTATTCTTTTGTCATAAGCACTGGTACTCTTTCACACTTGAAAAGTGGCATATGTGATTGTTTAATTGAATTTAAGCTGTATTAAGTTTAGGTTTTATATTTTAATAATTTAATTGCCACTTGAAATCATAAAGACAAAGTTTATTAAAGGGGATTGTAGGCCTGAGTTTCTCTTATACATCTACTTCCAATATACTATAATGTTAAAAAATATAAACAGTAGTGAATAGAAGCATACAGCAGGATGTGAACTGTTGACTATTTCATATGTTAATATTGTAAATATAACTCAAGAAACGTATCTATGAATAAAAAGAAATGAATAGCAAAATTAAACTTAAATTTTCTAAGAATCACTTTCAATAGCAACATGCATAAATCTATGTTGTCTGTGTGTCTGACCAGAGGGGTTTAACAATGTGCATAGGAGTAATTGGTTAACATGAATCTGGTGCTTAAAGTAAATCATTTTAATATGATTATATAAATATAAATTTAACAGGTCTCAGCTATGGCTTAGTTTTGACTACAAATTACCGACCCACAGTTTTTAACCACAAATTACTCAGTAGTTTATCTACAGTTCTGCAGATTCAATTTTTAAAAGATGTTTTGCCTCTGATAACCAAAATCTGTGCTTTGTCACACAGGTACGCAAGGAGAACCAGTGGTGTGAAGAAAAATAAAGTTCATCCAGATAATGTCACACTGTATGGATTATTCCCAAATCACATTTACTGGTTGCACTGCATTATTCATATTTGCTGATATTTACAAATAGATCAGTAGAATTAGACCTCTTGTGTATTGATAGCGTGATCCTCCTCATTGCTTGTTTAGTGTAAAAGAATATAAATTAATTGGTATCTGTTTTTATTCTTTGTATATTCAGCAGAAATAAATAGTATATTCACCTCTCCCAATTAGACGAAGTTTACTTTTTTTTTATCATTTCTTTAATATATATATATATATATATATATATATATATATATATATATATATATATATAAAGTCATCAGGAAACCATGTTCAATTTTGACCGTTTTTCAGCCTGAGAATTTTTTTTTAGCAATGTAGATATATGTATCTAGGCTTCTCATAACTCCTTAGTTCTATTCTTCTAAAAAAGCGTATACTTATCATTTAGTTCAAAAATAAAAACAACAAAATTTGTGCTCGTGTGTTGCATGTTACTTTATGGATTCTCTTGATATTCTTTTGTAATCTCAAACATCTTATATTGCACACCAAATCAAAAAGCATTTGTATCTTTTTAATCACAACCCTTGCTATTAATCAGGGAAAATGCATAGAAGGACCTTGGACCCATAATTTTCCAGGAGGCATTACACTTTATATTAAGGGATTTGAGTAATTAGAATAAAGGAACAAAGAGGCTACAAGATACTTTAATAATCAGATTTGAATTATTACTTGGATTGTTTTTCACATTGCTTCTGTTTGACTCAAGGTAGCATTTGACACTGTTGATTAAAGCTTAAGTAGACACCTCTTTGGGAGATACATTTGTTGTTGAGTTTGATACTGATGTATCCATGCTTATCGCTCCTCATTATCTATCCTAATCAGGAGTTTAATACCATGTTAACATTAAGGGATTTAATATCCTAGTTTGCTAGGTTTTTTTTTACTTTAGGATGGAGATTTGGATCCATAATTGAGCAAGCTAGAAGTGATAGAAGCAAAAAAAAAAAAACCGCCCATTAACAAACTTGGTGTGCATCTACCATTTAGGCAGCCCTACTGTATATTACCATAACCTGAAATGCTTTCATCCAAGGAAGAAGCCAAGACATTTAGAGAAATGTTTTCTGGTCAGACGGTACTCCGTATGGAGGGAAAAGGTTTGAAAGGATGAAGATGGTGGTGTTATTTGTACCAGCCCAGGGTCAGCAAACCCTGCTTTTTCATATTACTGCCATCAGTTAACAGAAGGAAAAGAGGCTGGTTTGTCTGTGTATAGCTGTAGGCCACAAACAAAAGTCAGGTTATGTGTGGAAGGATGTATAAAAATTTTATGATAAAGTATGAAAGCTTGTTTATCAATCAGTTTGCCAGGGCAGCTTTTAATACTGTGCATCACTTCTGGCATGTTGACTGAAACACTTTAAATAATTCTAAAATAAAAGTTTCCCTGTGCTTGGTTTCATGCCAAACGTTTCTTTTAATTTCATGTTGAGAAGAAAGTTCTAATTTGTATATAATTCATTACCAGCCACCAAAAAGTCTTTTGTGTTTTGGAACATGGATTCACCTGTAAAAAAAAAGCACACGTTATATTATATTTCCACTTATGTTCCATATGAACAAAGTAATTAGCTAAAATGTACATATACAAAAATGCCAGTATATGAAAAGGAAGATGGTTGTCAGACAGCTAAAGGTGCTAGTTCTGTGGCTTTGAATAAACTTGTAATAAATGCTAAATTGGTGTAATATGATATTGCACATTGTATAAATTACATCCTATTATGTAAATAAATCTTATTTACGCTTCCTACAACAATGGTTATTCTTGCTTTTTCCACATAGTCCATTTTTAGTTAATCAATAGTCCGATAATATGTAAAAAAAAAAATTGCAAATTCATTTTATTGGTGTTAACAGTGGATTTACATGTAAGTAAAATAAATCTTGACAATAATCATTTGAATAGCCAATAGCTGAGAAGAACATTTATAGCAGATCCTGTGATGTGGGTATTAGAACTTAACTCCATTCCCTAATGGACCCTCTCCCAAATTTTTAGACTTCAGAAGTTAAAACCAATTGAGTAAATTTGGCTCCACCTTGCATAAATTGGTTTTGGCTATATCGTTAAACATATGCTGAGATATGCATATCCTGAGATTTTGCCACCAATTTCTTGATGATAGGCTGAATGGCCCAGGACAGTAGTAGTTTTCACATATTATCCAAAATGTTTATTTGATACAAATAACCTTTTCAGTTTCTGCAAAAGAATTGAGATCAATAAGACATTTAACCTTTTGTGTTTTCACACAAAAACACAAAAGGTTAAATGTCTTATTGATCTCAATAACACGTGAAAACAAAAACAAAGGCACATGGTACAAGACACGCATCTTGTACCATGTGCCTTTGTTTTTGTTTTCACGTGTTAGCCCCGCCCTATCTTTAATCCGTTCCCGCCTCTGCACACCTGTTCCTTGTTTTTTTTTATGATTTCCTCCCCTATTTATCCCTGTTGTGCCTGTTGTTTGGTGAGTCCTTGTTGCTTGTTCCTTGTCTTTAGTTTGCTGTCTTTGGTTTATTGGTGTTTTTGTTTTGCGTGTTCCTAGTGTTTGTAGCCCTTGTTATTTTCCCGTATAATCCCCCTTTTATCGTCTCCCTGCATTTGGGTCTAATTCCGTCCTGTGATGACACCCGCTTTTTCTGACAAACCTCCGCCCTGAGAATGACGTTATGTTGCAGTTCCTGTTCAATAAATGTGTATGTACTTAAAAATGTACGTACTGCTCTTAAGATATCTTATTAAATAACTAAACAATTAATTACTATTAATAACTAAATTCATAGAGACAGGTTTGAAATGTCTGGTTTTAAATGGTCAATAGTTGAGTGATTTAAAATAAGCAGGAAAAGATGGGCCGCTTAAGACAATACGTTTGTAATTATGAAGCGCAAGTCACTTTCTTTTAAAGACAAGACTTGTGATATAAGACTAAACACAAGCAAAGGTCAACAAAGGAAGGTTTTGAACAGAGAATAAATTAAATGTGTTTAACACTGATTCTAAGCTTCTCTACAATTTCTTGTGAAGCAGGTTTGATGCCCTTATAGTGACTCAGTTAAATCAGAAGCATTTTATTTTTCCAATACAAGGCAATCCTGCATTATAGTGGATATTTTAGCAGGAAGACATTTTTCATGAGGAACAGCAAAATGCTATGCAATGCTCAAAATGCTAAGTAGTTACTGGTCAGTTGAACCTCAAACAAGATATCGAAGGGCAGGCAAGATCAATCAATCTCTTATTACTCTTTGCACTGCACCTCGCTCCCTCAGATCTACTGTGCCACCGCTGCTCGACTGGTCCAACTATATCAGGGAAAGAGCTAGGTATACAGGAAGACTCTTCTGTTCTGGCACCGAAGTTGTGTAATGAATTTCCCCTAGATGTCCGAACAGTTGAGTCATCTTCAAACAACCTGCTTCCAAAACGTTTTAAGTTGATGGTATCTTAAGTCTGTACCTAGTGAACCAGTGCTAATGTATTCATGAATAGACACTTAAAAGCATTGTGTACATAGCTCTGGACACAACTCTACCCACACTTCAAGACCTGTACTTCTCCAGAGTGAGTAAAAGGGCAAAGAAAATCACTCTGGACCCCTCACATCCAGCACACTTACTATTTGAACTGTTGCCATCTGGCCGACGCTACAGAGCCCTGAGCACCAAAACGACCAGATATAGGAACAGTTTCTTCCCTCAGGCAATCCATCTGATGAACACTTAACATACATCTGATGAACACCTAACATACACAGAACAAAACCTATTCTTACATTGTCTACAAGTACGCATTTCTATTTTATTTTGCACACTTATATTTCAATTTGCACATACAACTGTCTATTATTTGTGTGTTCATGTCTTACCATTGCTATATGTTTACACTGTGGAGCTCCTGTACTAGAAAAAATTCCTCGTATGTGAAAACATACTTGGCAATAAAGACCTTTCTGATTCTGATTCTGATTCTGATAAGGCAGGGCTCTCAAGTTTTGAAGACAGTCAAGAGTGACATCTCCAACTCCCCCCAACCCCCACTCCCAAAAAACAAACAAAAAAAACCACAATGGTGGTTTGTGTTGTTTGGTAAGAACACAATTTAACCAAAAACATAGTATTTATTCAATTTCCATTTTTTTGTGTGATTGTTTGAGAGAGAGAGCGAGAGAGAGAGAGAGAGAGAGATTATGACTGGTGTTTATTGTGTTTGTTACCTTTTTGGACTCTATCATTTGTAATGTTGGCTCCCATTTAAAACAGTTTGGCTCAAGCCCAGCCATTTTAGGGTCATGATTGAGGACAATGTCCCGTCCAGAGACAAGCTGTTTCGTGTTGAGGTTTTGTTCAAACCGACCATCGGAAATACCCTCTTGGCATTAGCATTAGAATGTGGAAGCACTAAAACCAAGGCTGCTTGTTCTGAGCAGGTGTTGTCAGTGAACTGGGGCCCCCTGGCACCATCTCAGGGCCCCTGGTTTGAGAACCACTGGCCAAGACTACTTGTTCTGAGCAGGTGTTGTCAGTGAACAGGCTGTAAAACTGTTGGCTGTTACAGACACTCATGAAAAACTGATGCTGATTATCTGGGAAACGTTCTCTAACAGCAGTCAAAATGTCATTGTGTCAAACAAGTTGTGAATTTGTGAACATTAAAACAGGAGACCATGACTCTGTGGCTCAAAGTGATGCTCGCAGCTGAAGTGGTTTTCTCTGTGGGTGAACGAGGATGATGCTGAACAATTTGGTTGAATCTTCAAAAATCAAACAATATTGACAGGAAATAGGGTCACTAAGTAAATACTTTGCAGTGAATGGAAGACACATGCATTTAATTATGCAACATACTGTATAAATACAACCAGAATTCTTGAAATGTTGGGACGTTTTTTAAATTTTAATATGAAACTTCTAAGACTTTCAAATTACATGAGCCAATATTTTATTCACAATAGAACACAGATAACATAACAAAATTTTAAATGGAGAAATTTTACACTTTTATCTACTAAATGAGCTCATTTCATATTTAATGCTTGCAGGTCTAATTGATTAATTGATATCAAGTCTGTAACATGAGTAGCTATAAAAGGGATGTCTTAGAGAGGCAGAGTCTCTAAGAAGTAAAGATGGGAAGATGTCTGTGAAAGAGTGTGTAAAAAATTGTGAAATAATTTAAAAACAATGTTCCTCAACATGAAATTGCAAAGACTTGGCAAATATCATCTACAGTGCATAACATCATTAAAGGATTCAGAGAAACTGGAGAAATCTCTGTGCGTAAGGGAAAAGGCCAAAGACCATAATTGGATGCCCGTGGTTTTCAGGCCCTCAGACAACACTGTATAACTCATCTACATGATTATGTCAATGACATTACTAAATGGGACCAGGAATAATTACAGAAACCATTGTTGGTAAACACAATTTGACATGCCATTTGCAAATGCAAACTAAAACTCTATTATGCAAAAAGGAAGCCATACTGTATGTGAACATGGTCCAGAAGCACCGTCATGTCTTGTGGGCCGAGGCTCATTCAAAATGGACTGTTTCAAAGTGTTCTATGGTCAGACGAGTCCAAATTTAACATTTCTTTTGGAAATCACGGAAGCCATGTTCTCCAGGCTCAAAAGTAGGGTGACCAGCATATTATCAGTGTTCATTTTAAAAGCCAGCATCTCTGATGGTAGGGGGTGCATAAGTGCATACGGCATACGGGCAGCTTGCATGTTTTTGAAGGCACTATGAATGCTGAAAGGTATATAAAGGTTTCAGGGAAGGACTTGTGTATTTAAGCAGGACAATGTTAAACCACATACTGCAGCTATTACAGCAGCATAGCTTTGTCTTATAAGAGTCTGGGTGCCAAATTGGCCTGTCTGCAGTCCAGGGGTCTCATTTATAAAGCGTGCGTACGCACAAAACGGGGCTGGAAACGTGTGTACGCCAGTTTTCATGCAAAGGTTGTGATCTATAAAAAACAAACTTGACGGGAAAATGTGCGCACCCTTAAGCAAACTTTGAGCTGTACGTACGCACATTCTGGAGACAAAGGGAATTGGCGACACAGATGGTGAGGTCGTGAACTGAAGTTAGATTGTAGAAAATACATGTGAGAAGAACGATTATAAGAATTAAATATAGCTGCAAGCAGCGATACCGGGGTCAAGCCGATCAGATGCGCTCAGAACATGTCGCTGATGAACCATACCAAGTTTTGTAGCGATATGGCATTGCATTCGTAAAATGTGTGTGTGTGTGTGAGTGTGAGTGTGTGTGTGTGTGTGTCTCTGTGCGTCTGTGTATGAGTGCGTGTGTGTGTGTGTGTGTGTGTGTGTGTCTGTGTGAGTGTGTGTGTGTGTGAGTGTGTGTGAGTGTCTGTGTGTGAGTGTCTGTGTGTCAGTGTGTGTGTGAGTGTGTGTGTGTGAGTGTCTGTGTGTGAGTGTCTGTGTGTGTCTGTGTGTGTGAGAGTGTGTGTGTGTGTGTGTGTAAATGTGTGTGTAAGTGTGTGTGTGTTCCTCGTATGTGAAAACATACTTGGCAATAAAGTGTGTGTGTGAGTGTGTCTGTGTGAGTGTGAGTGTGTATGTGTGTGTCTGTGTGTGTGTCTGTGTGTGTGTCTGTGTGTGTGTGTGTGTGTGTTTGTGTTTGTAAATGTGTGTGTATGTGGGTATGTGTGAGTATGTGAGTGTGCGAGTGAGTATGTGAGTGTGCGAGTGTGGAAACTTGGTATGGTTCATCAGCGACATGTTCTGAGCGCATCTGATCGGCTTGACCCCGTGTGTGCGTGTGAGTGTGCGTGTGTGTGCATGTCTGTGTGTCTGTGTGTGTAAGTGTGAGTGTGCGTGTGCGTGTGTGTGTGTGTGTATGTGTCTCTGTGCGTGTGTGTGTGTGTATGTGTCTCTGTGCGTCTGTGTGTGTGTGTGTGTGCATGTCTGTGTGTCTGTGTGTGTGAGTGTGTGTGTCTGTGTGTGTGTGTCTGTGTGATTGTGTGTGAGTGTGAGTGTGTGTGTGTGTGTGTCTGTGTGTCTGTGTGTGTGTGTTTGAGAGTGTGTGTGTGTGTATATGTGTGTAAATGTGTGTCAGTGTGTGTGTGTTCCTCGTATGTGAAAACATACTTGACAATAAAGTGTGTGTGAGTGTGTGTGAGTGTGTCTGTGTGAGTGTGTGTGTGTGTGAGTGTGTGTGTGTGTGTGTGTGTGTGTGTGTGTGTGTGTGTGTGTAAATGTGTGTGTATGTGAGTGTGTGTGTGAGTGTGTGTGTGTGAGTGTCTGTGTAAGTGTGTGTGTTCCTCGTCTGTGTGAGTGTGTGTGTCTGTGTGAGTGTCTGTGTGTGTGTGTGTGTGTGTGAGTGTCTGTATGTGTCTGTGTGTGTGTGAGAGGGTGTGTGAGTGTGAGTGTCTGTGTGTGTCTGTGTGTGAGTGTGTCTGTGTGAGTGTGTGTGTGTGTGTGAGTGCGTGTGTGTGTCTGTGTGAGTGTGTGTGAGTGTGAGTGTGTGTGAGTGTCTGTGTGTGTCTGGGTGTCTGTGTGTATGTGTCTGTGTGTGTGTGTGAGAGAGTGTGTGTGTGAGTATGTGAGTGTGCGAGTGTGAGTAGGTGTGCGAGTGTGAGTAAGTGTGTGTGTGTAAATGTGTGTGTAAGTGTGTGTGTTCCTCATAAAGACCTTTCTGATTCTGATTCTAATTCTGATTTTGCAAGAATTTTGCCTAAACATACTTGGCAATAAAGACCTTTCTGATTCTGATTCTGATGTTGCAAGAATTTTGCCTCTAGGCCTTACGATTTAGCACAAAATTGGGTTTTTGGACTGTTGGTGGCGCTAGACGGTTTGAGCTAGACACACCAAAGTTGCTACAGTAACTTCTAAGACTGGCCTCTACATGTGTGCCACATTTCATAACTTTCCTACGTGCGGTTCTATGGGCTGCCATTGACTTAAATGGCGGAAGACGGAAGAATAATAATAATAAATATAGCTGCAAGCAGCGATACCGGGGTCAAGCCGATCAGATGCGCTCAGAACATGTCGCTGATGAACCATACCAAGTTTCGTAGCGATATGGCATTGTATTGGTAAAATACTGAACTTAACATGAAAATTCAAAAAGTGTGTGTGTAAGTGTGTGTAGGTGTGAGTGTGTGTGTAAGTGTGAGTGTGTGTGAGTGTGTGTGTAAGTGTGAGTGTGTGTTAGTGTGTGTATAAGTGTGTGAGTGTGTGTGTAAGTGTGAGTGTGTGTGTGAGTGTGTGTGTAAGTGTGAGTGTGTGTTAGTGTGTGTATAAGTGTGTGAGTGTGTGTGTAAGTGTGAGTGTGTGTGTAAGTGTGTGTGAGTAAGTGTGCGAGTGTGAGTGTGTGTAAGTGTGAGTGTGAGTGTGTGCGAGTGTGAGTGTGAGTGTCTGTGTGTGTCTGTGTGTGTGTGAGAGGGTGTGTGTGTGAGTGTGTGTGTGTGAGTGTCTGTGTGTGTCTGTGTGTGTGTGTGTGTGTGAGAGAGTGTGTGTGTGTGTGAGTGTGTCTGTGTGAGTGTGTGTGTGAAAGAGTGTGTGTGTGTGTGTGTGTAAATGTGTGTGTATGTGAGTGTGTGTGTGAGTATGTGAGTGTGCGAGTGTGTGTGTAAATGTGTGTGTGTCTGTGTGTGTTCCTCGTCTGTGTGAGTGTGTGTGTCTGTGTGAGTGTGAGTGTCTGTGTGTGTTTGTCTGTGTGTGTGTGTGAGAGTGTGTGTGTGTGAGTATGTGAGTGTGCGAGTGTGAGTATGTTTTCGATTGTGAGTAAGTGTGTGTGTGTAAATGTGTGTGTATGTGTGTGAGTGTGTGTGTGTGAGAGTGTGTGTGAGAGTGTGTGTGTGTGTGTGTGAGAGAGTGTGTGTGTGTGTAAATGTGTGTGTAAATGTGTGTGTAAATGTGTGTGTAAGTGTATGTGTGTGTGTGTGAGTGTGTGTGTCTGTGTGAGAATGTGTGTGTGTGTGAGAGAGTGTGTGTGTGTAAATGTGTGTGTATGTGAGTGTGTGTGAGTATGTGAGTGTGCGAGTGTGTGTGTAAATGTGTGTGTAAGTGTGTGTTCCTCGTCTGTGTGAGTGTGTGTGTCTGTGTGAGTGTGAGTGTGAGTGTCTGTGTGTGTGTGTGTCTCTGTGTGTGTGAGAGGGTGTGTGTGTGAGTGTGAGTGTCTGTGTGTGTCTGTGTGTAAGTGTGAGTGCGTGTGTGAGTGTGTCTGTGTGAGTGTGTGTGTGTGTCTGTGTGTCTGTGTGTGTGTGTGTGTGTGTGTGAGAGTGTGTGTGTGTGAGTATGTGAGTGTGTGAGTGTGAGTAATTGTGTGTGTGTAAATGTGTGTGTAAATGTGTGTGTAAGTGTGTGTGTGTCCCTCATAAAGACCTTTCTGATTCTGCTTCTGATTCTGATTTTGCAAGAATTTTGCCTAAACATACTTGGCAATAAAGACCTTTGTGATTCTGATTCTGATTCTGATGTTGCAAGAATTTTGCCTCTAGGCCTTACGATTCATCACAAAATTGGGTTTTTGGACTGTTGTTGGCGCTAGACGGTTTGAGCTAGACACACCAAAGTTGCTACAGTAACTTCTAAGACTGGCCTCTACATGTGTGCCAAATTTCATAACTTTCCTACGTACGGTTCTATGGGCTGCCATATGGGCTGCCATTGACTTCAATGACGGACGGAAGAATAATAATAATAAGAAGAAGAAGAAGAAGAAGAAAACTAACGATAACAATAGGTGTCTACGCCCCTTCGGGGCTTGACCCCTAATAATAAATATAGCTGCAAGCAGCGATACCGGGGTCAAGCGGATCAGATGCGCTCAGAACATGTCGCTGATGAACCATACCAAGTTTCCACACTCGCACACTCACATACTCACTCGCACACTCACATACTCACACACATACTCACATACTGTACACACACATTTACACATTCACACACACACACACAGACACAGTTTTGTAGCGATATGGCATTGCATTCGTAAAATTTGTGTGTGTGTGAGTGTCTGTGTGTGTGTGTGAGTGTGTGTGTGTGTGTCTCTGTGCTTCTGTGTGTGTGTGTGTGTGTGTGTGTGTGTGTGTGAGTGCGTGTGTGTGTGTGTGTGAGTGTGTCTGTGTGAGTGTGTCTGTGTGAGTGTGTGTGTGTGAGTGTGTGTGTGTATGTGTCTCTGTGCGTCTGTGTGTGTGTGCATGTCTGTGTGAGTGTGTGTGTCTGTGTGTGTGTCTCTGTGTGAGTGTGTGTGTGTGTGTGTGTGAGTGTGTGTGTGAGTGTGTCTGTGTGTGTGTGTGTCTGTGTGAGTGTGTGTGTGAGTGTGTGTCTGTGTGTGTGTCTGTGTGTGTGTGTGTGTGAGAGTGTGTGTGTGTATGTGAGTGTGCGAGTGTGAGTAAGTGTGCGAGTGTAAGTATGTGTGTGTGTGTAAATGTGTGTGTAAATGTGTGTG